>NC_056738.1:433955918-434323418 GCF_019279795.1 Protopterus annectens | reverse complement strand
AATCTCAAATGACTGACTCTCACTCAGTCAGTCACAACCAACAGACAAGGCAATAGTTGACAACTTATTTGAATGAAAAGGTAATCTTTGAATTCAGGAGAAACAACATCTCATGTATTTAATTCCTTCTAGTTTTTCTTTATCAAACTTTTAAATAAAAATTGTTAAGCGTTTTGCAAACTAGGGTAAAGTCATTCCTTAGGTTATGACCTAACAACTAATAAGTGTGTGGTTTATTAGTCTTTCCCCCACATGCTGACTCTTTCATTCCAGTTAACTTTCAGTGAAAGTTATGTATTTCCTCAGTTCTTTTTATGCATGTCTTTTCCTAAGGCTCTCAAAGAGCTACACCATTTTCCAGTTCACTGCATCTTATAAACCCATTATAGTGGGATCACTAGCTCAAACTACCTGGATATAAAAAAGTAATCAAACAGCCTGTTTATAATTCTCCCACATTCCAAAATAGTTTAATGCTGTGCATTTAACAGCTGGCCCTTTTCTTTGTAACCAAACATGCTGTATCACATTGTCAAATTTTAGAACACACACTTTATCCACATTTTTGCATTATGTAGGCTTGTTTGCCATCTCTAAAATATTATGCAGAGTTTCTAAAAAGTGATTTGATCCAATTTGCTAGTGATTAGGTCATCAGCATCTTGTCACACTACCTGTACCTCAATGAATTTAATTTTTTTGCATATGGAGGAAAAACACAGTACTCTAAAACCAATCCATGTACTTTTCTACAATTTATCTTACAAAAATTACCAATGTAGACTATTAGATTTATTCCCAAACTTCTGTTACTAGTTAGGTGCTAATCCATTTTACATTGCAGAACTCGATGCATTTCTTCTCAAGCTTGTTTATTAGTATAATACAATATGACAAAAGCCAAGGAAATGTCATGATATAACTATATCTACTCTGAGTCTTGTATCAGTAACTTCCACATCACTGACTGTTAAATTTAGTATCTATCTACTTTTTCCTGCATTTAGTATCTACCTACTTCTTCTTATTAGCATTTGATCAATACTATTCCGTCTGTTCAAATATATTTTTCTTACAAACGTACACTACATTTTAACTTTGTTCTTGTGCTAATGAAATTGCTGATCAGTCTGAAATGTTTATAGCTGCTTTACTAGTTAATGACTACTCCATTACTGCATTTAATTTTTACCTGCTATATAAACAACCTTAATTTTTTTCCAAGAAGTAAATGTACATTATAGGTTCATATACTCTTATTAAACTTACAGCCAAAAAGGCCACTGTGCAACTCATCCAATTTGCCTGCATATAGCAGAAGTAGCTATTTTACTGCTTAATTATCATAAACCCCTGATTTAAATCTGAAGTTACATACAAAAATCTAGACTGGCTTTGAAGACAGCTAAATAGTTGCTCTGCTAGATGTTTAAATGGAATGTATTCACATGACGGGGAATGTGCTGGGTCAGGAGACGATTCCACCATCAAGTGTTGTTAATGCTACGATAGAGATTAATATTTTCAGTGCAGACTTTTACAAGACTGATTGCTTCATGAAGATGGAGAAGACTAAAAAGGACAGGGTCCTTCAATGCGTGAAAAGCTAAACAAAGGTTTTCCTTTAGCAGTCTATATGACACTGAGAAGACTGAAAGGACTTTTATGCACACTCTACTTCTGTTCACTCACTAGCATCTACCCTCTCCTCTTCTTCTACTGTGATGATAGCCAGATCAATGCTACTGGAGTTCTGTTTTTATGGAATGTATACCTTGCTCATATCTGGTTTCTATTAAAATGTCTACTGTGGTTCTGCTGTCATTATGACTCATCTTTTCTTCTTTGTCCTCTCTCTTTAATTTTGTTTGCAATGCTGTCATCTGTCTTTCTTGCACCTGGTGCTCTACATACTATACTCACCTACCAGAGTTTGTTAGCTATCATCTCAAGGTTTAAGGCCAACATCTCTATCATTCTGCCCTTCTCCTCCTCATACTTATCTCTTCTTGGATATGTCTGACCATTCTTACCATCCTGTATAAGTGCAACATTAACACTATCGTAACTTTTCTATCGGTTTTATTTTCATTAACCCTGTTTTCATACACTGCTCCAGTTATGCCTTAAGAATCTCATTGCTTTAGGGCGTGGCCAAGGATGAACACAGGATAGCAGCAGATTTCTTCAGCTCCACCAATTTCATTACACAGACAGGAATTAATTACTTAAAAAATTAATTTTTGAAGTAATTTTCTTTCTAAATATGTTTGTTTTATATAGTTCTTGAACTATATCTAAAAAAGAAAGGAAATCTTAGCAATATTCCTGTCAGAAATCACTTTGGAAATTTTCCTGTCAGTTTATCAGTCTGAAATGAGTTCCAGTAAGACAAATTCTCAAGACTCCAGCATCAAGAAAGAACTTCAGTCTCTGATAATTATAATCCAGCAACTTACTGCTAAGATGGATAAAATGGATACTAAAATAGACACCTTCATAGAAAAACTACAAAACAAATAGACTTGTTACATATAGACCTGCAACAACAGAAGATCCAGATGACAGGCATAGAAGAAGCTGTGAATGACATGGAAAATAGAATACAAGAAGAGGAAATCAACATTGAGTTTCTGCTGAAACAAAATACACATTTACAAACAAAGCTGGATGACCTGGAAAATAGATCTAGGCGCAATAACATTAGGATTTTTGGACTGCCAGAAAATATTGAAGGTAACAATATTACTTCTTTTTTAACAACATGGCTCCCTAAAACTTTAGACTTACCAGAAGCATTCTCTTTTGGTATCGAAAGAGCACATAGATCTATAGCTAATACTAACTCTAACAAAAACTATCCTAGATCAGTTATAGTTAGATTTTTATCATCTTTTGATAAAGAGATGGTTCTTAAATCTGCTTGGGCTACAGCTCCTGTTAAGATTAATGAGACAACTGTGCGTTTTGTCAATGACTATTCTTCCATGGTAATAGCTAAAAGAAAAGTTTTTCTGCCACTAATAAGGGAGCTTAAAAAAGCACAGTTTAAAACATACCTTCTGTTTCCTGCCAAGCTTAAAATCTTCCTTCCTGATGGTCCTAAAATTTTCGATGACTTAGACTCTGCTTTACTGTTTATCAAAAAATAAGATTTTGGATAAAATAGAAGAAATGGAATGGGCTAGTCCTTCATTAAAGAGACTGGCAACTGAAACTTCGTGGAAGACTTCAGAGAAGAAGAAGAGACTAAAAACAAATGATTTGTTCTAGGTTTTTTTCTCTCATCATTTTATTTCATTATTAATCTTTTAAATATAGTTCCTGCATTTCCAAGAAGCAACAAATATTTTGAAAAAGATTTAATCAAAGTTATTCTCTGTGTGCAAAGAAATGTTTTGTTTCATAACTAGTCAAAATATCTGGAGATTTAATGGCAAGTTGTGATTCAACTTGTTTCTCTTTCTGAAAAGGAGAAGTAAGGTTAGTAATTTGATACATTTTTTTCTTTATCTTTTTATTTTTTCTTCTCCTTTTCTTCTTTTCTTTGTTTAAACAATGACATTCTATTTAGATTATGTAGTGGGTGAAGGGTGGGGAAGGCAGGGAGAGAAGAGTAATGAAAATATGATTAATAGAATAATAACATATTTATTCCTTGTAAAATGCTATTCCTAATTATACTTTCTTGATTACACTGCTTATGCTTGTTTGTAAATAATCTGTCCTGCTTTAACTAATAATAATTAGAACTAAATAATAGTAAATAATATGTTTTATTTTTAACTCTATTAATATAAACAGTAAGTAATATTTCATTGTATATACTTCTTATAGCTTTCTCTTACATTTTTTTATTTCTGCCTTACACCCTTTTACTTTCTACTCTCTTTTTCTTTTCTTTATTAGTATATAGAAATGTTTTTGATCATATAGACACAGTAAATAATAAGATTTGCATAAAAATTGAGTTGGGACAAAAATATTGAGTTTTATTACTTATTAATAATTTTGGGCTTAATTTCACTTACATAGAGGCTGTAATAACCTGTAAAATACATTGTGAAGGTTTTGTCATGTTTAGATGCATTTACACTGCTAAATGAATGTTTGTCACTAGTTTTAATAAGTTTCCGCCAAAATGTTAAGAGAGACAATCTGGGATGTGGGCTGTCTCATGCACAGTGTCCATGAGCTACTTCAAAAGCTTCAACTCTCAGAATTCTCACAGAGAAGCTGAAAGCAGCTAGTCTCACCTTTGACCTAGATATCACACTGACACATCACAGATTCAGCAATGACACTCTACCAGGAAATAGAAATGATACAAATGTGACTATGTGAAGGAAAATGAACTCTTTAACATCTAAATCTGAGTTATTTTATATAATTACTTAAATATCTATGCTATAATTCATAAAATATGTCAGTTATAATGAGTTTAAATGATACAGTTTCTTGTAGTAAGTAAATGTCTTATTTTAGAAGGCATAGAAAATGAAACATTTATTCAAGTGTTTTTGAAAATCTACTTAACAGCAGCTTAATAATCTGTGTTAAAAACTTATGTTCCAAACATATACATTACTATAACTCATTTAATTCATCTGATTGACAAGCATAAATAATTTTATAACTCTATACTGGAAGAAATTGTCATGTGACATATTTTGAAGCAGTAGTATAGCATGGTTGTAAAATCTGGTTACTAAAATGTGTTTGCTGTGCATTATTTTGTATAAAGCAGACAGATTTATTGTAGGGACAGCAAGTAAGATGGTGTTCAGTAAGGACACAACTCAGTGAGATCAGATATATATATATATATATATATATATATGTGTGTGTGTGTGTGTGTGTGTGTGTGTGTGTGTGTGTGTGTGTGTGTGTGTGTGTGTGTGTATGTGTGTGTGTGTGTATGTGTGTGTGTGTGTGTGTGTGTGTGTGTATGCATATGTATATATATATATATATATATATATATATATATATATATATATATATATGTATATGTGTGTGTGTGTATATATATATGTATATGTGTGTATATATATAATATATGTGTGTGTGTGTGTGTGTGTGTGTGTGTGTGTGTGTATATATATATATATATATATATATGTGTGTGTGTGTGTCTGTGTGTGTGTGTGTGTGTGTGTGTGTGTGTGTGTGTATATATATATATATATATATATATATATATGTGTGTGTGTGTGTGTGTGTGTGTGTGTGTGTGTATGTATATATATATATATATAAGTGTTTCTGAGAATCTGCATAACTATGCAGTATGATTTATAACAATTTCTATGAATATAATACTTTATTCTATTGACAATAATGAGTTTGAGTAAATGCTCATATACAAGCAATTCAAGTTTTTTTTGGAAGCTGTTAATTGCATTTACATGACAGAAAATAGATGCATCTTAATATATGTAATGTCTGAATCATATTAGCCAAAGTTTTTGATTTAAATGAATGTTAGAACCTATTTTTCTCTCCTCTTGATTTCTAACATCAAGATTATTTGAATGCTATTTGAATACAAGTGTTTTATATTACATGGATGTATATAGTAGTATGAACAGTTTTTAAAAAAAAAAAAAGGTTTATTTTAGTTTATATGATGCTGTTTTACCAAATGTGTAGTCTTGTCTTGCTAGATAATTGAACTGAAAACTGTTAACCTCAGTTAAATATAACTAGTATTAAATTGATAAGGTGGTAGCTGAGGTACTGCTGCTTAGGGTAGGGGGTTAACTTGAGTGGTAAATACTACTCTAAGTTGGAGTTTATAACTCCAAGCTGGATGCAAGGTTTAATCCTTACATTATTTTCACTTGTTCATTGTTATTTGTATATAGTTTTGACATCCACAATATATTTTGTACATTCATTGTCACTACAAACAAAATTGAATCCTATACGAAATCCCATAAGAGAGTCAATAAATACAGCTATATTTAAAGGTACACCTAAAGGAGGAGATGTAACATTACTTATCTTGTTATTTGTTATTTTGATCATAAGATTCTTAAGTTTTAAAAATGCCAAATGACATCTTTAAAAGGAATTTCTTTAAACATTAATGGATTGAATAATCCATGTAAAAGGGCAAGCTTAATAAGATACATTAATTTACATAAGGCCAACTTAGTCTTTCTGCAAGAAACCCATCTCTTGAAAAAAGATATTGATAAACTAGCCACAAACAAATATACAGTATTGGTTAGTTCAGAGCACACTCAGAAAAAAAGAGGAGTGGCTATTTTATGGAATAAAGTATGCCCATTCCTAAAACCATTAAGTCTTATCAGGATGACAAAGGAATGTTTTGTATGGTTACAATACAAATTAATGGGAAGACTTACACTTTAATTAATGTATATTGGATACCTGGAATTGGTATTAATACAGTCAAACATCATCTTGATAAGATCATATCATTCTCTATAGGAGATATTATTTTAGCTGGTGACTTTAATTGTATACTACATGAAAGTGATACTACCACTATAGGGAAAAGAAGAATTACATCTAATGCAAAACATTTAAATTATTTTGCTAATTCTTATCATTTGAATGATATTAATAATCAGATAGATTCAAAGTCATTACCATACACCTTTTTTTCTAACAGATACAAAACTTATTCAAAAATAGATAGGGTCTTTATTTCTAACCAGATGGTAACATTTAATTAATTCCAAAATCATTTAATGTCCTATATCTGATCATAATTCAATTGTTTTTGAATTCATGATAAAAAATACTCATAATGTTCAGATCAAAAGGATACCAGCATACTTAACTCAACTAAAAAACTATAAAGAATATATACTTTCAGAAGTAAAACATTTTTTAGACATAAATAATACTCCTGAAGTCTCCATTGTTTATGTTTGGGATGCCTTAAAATCATATCTATATGGACAAAGTATCAGATGGTATAATAATAAAAGGAAATCTTGGGATAAGGAATTGTTAGATATTCAAAGTAAATTAGACTCTTATAAACATAATAATAAAGAAAATATTATGGACAAGAAAGTTATTGAAGAAATAAACAAACTAAATGAGAAATACAAAGAAATTTTAACTCATAAAGTTAAAATAACTTTAGAGAAATACAAGTTTTTGTCTTATTCAATAAGCCCCAAATACTTACATAGACTTAAAATAAAACAAAAAGGTTGAATAAACAAAACCATATCAAAGAAATCTTTTCTCTAAGGAAAAAGAAGAATGTTTCTAGTATACTACAAATACTAGATGAATTTAGAAATCACTTTCACAAAATTAACCATAATAACATTAACATGGAACCTAAAGGTAAAATAAAGGAGTTTATAACCACAAACATGAATAAAAAGCTTAATAAACAACAGATTAAACTATTGGACAAGAGTATTTCATATACAGAAGTTATTACACAAATAAATAAGCTTAAATCAAACAAAGCACCGGGTAATGATGGTATTATACCAGAGATATATAAAATCCTTTCTACAAGTACATATTCATTAATACATAAGGTTTTTATTTTGGTCCAATCTGAGTTAATAACCCCCCCATCTTGGCAATATGCATTTATTTCGCCAATTTTGAAACCTAATAAAGATCCAACTAGATGTTCTTCATATCGGCCCATCTCATTACTTAATGTTGATTATAAAATGTTTATGAGTATCTTTGCTGATAGATTGAAGACAATCATTCCCGGCATTATAGATATAGATCAGACAGGCTTCATTGTAAATAGAAATACTTTTGATAATATAAGAAGAACTTTAACATTAATAAATTTTGCAAATAGGAAAAAGAAAGATTTAACACTTATTAGTCTTGATATAAGGTCAGCATTTGATTCAGTAAGTTGGGACTATCTGTTTACCTTAATGAAGTGCACAAACTTCTCAGATGCATTTGTAAATCTAATTGAGCATTTATACAAAGGAACGTTGGCTTATATTAAGGTAGGAACATATGTTTCACAAAAAATACCCATTCTTAAAGGTACAAAACAAGGATGTCCACTTTCTCTACTATTATTCACTTTAGTAATGGAGCCTTGGGCTAATTTGATCAGAAACAGTACTGACATAGAGGGTTTTGAAATAGATGAAAATACAACATCCAAAATTCAACTTTTTGCAGATGATGTTCTAATTACATCAGCAGGATCTAATTCTTCTATGCAATCTCTATTTGATAAAATGATGAATTTCAAAAGTATTTCTGGTTTAATATTCAATGAAGAAAAAACTAAAATACTACCTATATATACACGAAAAAATATTCTCATTAGTGATTTTACTAAATATGTACCCAATTCAGGTCAGATAACTTATTTAGGTATAATACTATCTAAAGATATTAAATCTATTATATATAGTAATTATAATACCTGTTTTCTTAATATACAAAATCTTTTTAATACCTGGAATAATATGTTTTTACTATGGAGGAGAGACTTACAATTATTAAAATGATAATATTCCCCAAGATTTTATACTTAATACAATCAATAATACTTCCACCTACCAAATAATTATCAAGAAACTGAATACACTAATGTTAAATTTCCTATGGGCACCTAATAGACCTAGGATTGCATTAAAGAAACATACTAATAGCTGGTCTCAAGGGGTATTTCTTTTCCAGACTTTAATTTATATACTATCTCTTCTATTGTAAAAGTTATTACTTTATTAATAGATCAGTCATATGTCACAAAATGGAAAGATTATTGGGAGCTAATTAGTATGCACTTCATGAAAATCTCCTTAACACATAAAAATATGATTGTAAATAACTCCATGTTATGGTTACTAAAGGAATTTTGTACTTCACCTATTACACCTAAACATATGGTTTGTTACCCATTAAATATTATTATTAGTTATCGTAACTTTATATTCATGCACCCTAAGTATAGGGAATGGAATTTTATTGTATTCCTATAATGTATACTCAGGGTATGCTTTTGTCATCTACTTCTGAAGGAACTCATTTAACTATAGATAATGATCTAAAGTACTGGTATCAGTTGATATCTGATAATAAAGTTAAAAATCTAGATTTCTTAAAACAAGAATTTGATCTAAGAGAAACTTGCTGGTTAGAGGTTCAGACCTTTAGACAACATCTCATTAATAAAATAGATCTAATGTCTATAACAGTTAAATAATCTATTCCAACACTGATTGATTACTTGATATTAAATTTACAACATAAAGTTTCTGATAAAGGTAAACTTTCATACATACATAAAATTATCAGACAAGAAACTTTTACAGTGTAGATTCATACTGGAATTATTTCACTTCTATTAATGGGGACCCACCAAATCAACAAGATAAACAATATATATTGGAATCTGCTTATAGAACTACGTCTTCCATTGTCTGGAGACTTTATACATGGAAATTTTACATAGATCTTTTATACACCTTTGCTGATGAATAAAATAAATAATAAAGATAATTTATGTAAGAGATGTAATGTAGAAATTAATGCTGACTGGGCTCATATGTTTTATGACTGTATAAAATTGAATGAATACTGGAAGTCAATTAATGAATTTTTGCAGGCTCTTTTTACAGATAATTTCATTATTTCTAAATCTCTTATATTATTCAACACACCTGTACCTCAAAGTGTTAAAAGGTTAAGCTTCCCTTGTTATGGTCTATTCTAGCAGTGGCTAGGAAAATAATAACTAGAAATTGGATTTCAGATACACCTCCTTCGTTCAATGAATTTAAAAATGTTATGAATATAGTGTGCCATATGGAAATAAACACAATTAGGACAAGAACAAATAGAAAAACATCTTATTATATTGTATGGGATAATTTACAAAATTTGTTAAAAAAATTTTAATTTCAATAACATGGTATTTTAGTTTAATTAATTGATCTGATTGTAGTGGATGTCTTTGTAAATACTTTACTTGTTTTGTTGAATATTATAATAATACCTATTTTTAATTACTTGTATAAAATTGTTATGATATTTCTCTTATATGTTAAAACAATAAACCTGTTTTGAAAAAAAAAAAAGAATCTCATTGCTTTCCATGCTTAGATGTAGATTTTTGCAGGCATGTAATTCTTCATACTACCATCGTTACCCAGCCTCTGTGTCTTCAGATCCTCTCACATTATAACAGTCCATAAGCTGCACAGTGAAATCGCTTATTTTCCTTTTTTTCGTGTTCATTCTACCGTAGTGCTGGTAACATCTACATAAAGATCAACTTGCTGGGCTTCCTAGTTTACTGAAAGTCTTCCCCATTTCTTGCATTCCTTGAATTACCACTGTCACTGATTTTTTTTAGGTCATTATTTTTATTTGTATGATCACTGTCTTCACACATGCATGCGCTCTCGCATGCGCGCGCACACACACACACACACACACACACACACACTTCTACTCTTTCTTCCCACTGTCTTCTAGATTCTGTTCTAATACAATTCCCTGACATTTAATGCACCATTTGAGACTTCAGGTCTCAATTTCTTACTACTGACGGTTCTTCTTTCCACATAGTTCCTCCACATCATTTTCCCTAGATTTTCCAGATTTTCCATTTCTACCTTGACCATCCTTAGACTCCCTTCCCTTGCTAAGTTCCCTAGCGATCCCAATATAATCCCTTTTTCTTTTCTACATATCTATCTTTTCTAACTCTTCTTCTTTCTCTATATTATGCCACAGTTATATCCCAGGTCCATTATCCTTTTTTCCCTGCCCATCATTTTCCACTCCCCTTAGTTTTCAGTCCTTCTCAAATTCTTTTGCTTGTTTTTCTTGACCCACTATGATCAGATTCCCTAACTTAAGTAACTCAACCTTTATTCATGTTTCTAACTCATTCACCTGTTCATACCCATGCATGCTTTCTATTCTCCTTTGGCCTAACACTCCAACAAGCCATTTCCAGTCTGCCTCCAACAGATTCACTCCCTAAGTCATAGTGAAACCTTGGAACACACACACACACACACACACACACACACACACACACACACACACACACACACACACACACACACACACACACACACACACACACACCTCAAACCATTTCTCTTATTCTTTTCATGCCCTCCCAGCTACCTCCTACTCTGGTACATTACTCTACAGATAAGTATCAGTATTGAAAAAGGAACACCAGAGTAAAGATGTACCTTTTCCAAAACAGAATATAAAAATTACATAACTGAATAGAGTCCATGAGTAAACAAAAATCCTAAAAATCATCTTGGTCCTTAATGTCATGAAAGGGACAGCAGTGTACCACACCAACAACTAATCCCAACTTTAATCTATTGTTCACTTAAAGTAAACATAAAAAAAAGAAAAACAATGCTATGACAACTATGCAATGTCTCAGACTTGGATAGCCATACTATTTTTTTCAATCTCTGCAGTATGCAAGCTACTGTTAAGACAAAGATAATGAAGAAAAATGTACGTATTCAAAACTACATTTCACAATTATGTCAGGGGACAATGAATCTGACATCAGCACCTTTAAATGCAGCGCGTATCAAATATCATTATGTATATGGAAAGGATTAGTGGCTCTAATAAACTGTCAGAAATGATAGCTGACCTTAACTGTTTACTATAGACAAAACATATCCTCATCTCTAGATCCCCCAAAAATACAAAGGTCTGTAAGTTGCTTTACAAACAGATTTCAGTCTCATACTGGACTGGTTACTTTTATCCAGCTTGATTTGTTACTGTTTAACATCTTCAATAATGTTATTTGGTATCCCCAAAACCATACTATTATGCAAAAGCTCATAATTACTGATTCTCTGGGAATCTCTCTACCACAAGTTACAAAACAAATACATTTAGATCAAAGACTCCCATTTCACTACTATAATAAAATCACAGTGGATATAGTCTTACCATAGCTTAAATATGCAACAAACTATTAAATGGGGTAAGAACAAAATTGCAAAGGGCAATGTGGTCTAAATGCATTAACACCCTACTAATTATACAATGTAACACTTTGATACATTTGTCTGGCTAGTTCACAAGAACACTACTGCCTATTAATTATCACAGCCAGCTGGCTCTCCATTAAAACCATCGCTATGATTCTTCTTAACTCTCTGACTTACAAACTACTAAACTCCAGCTACTGCCCTCCACATGCCAATAATCTTAAAATTAAATCATTCTCCTAAGTGATTTGCAAGACAGATTATACTGGCTAGATTGGGTCTATATTAGATCACCAACCGCTTAAAGAAGCGAACGGTGATTAATTGACCCTATGTAAGCGAAAGCTTACAATCTCGAACTGTCAGAACAGCGATTTTTTTCCTAGGGAAAAAAATCGCTGTTCCAAAACACATGCACACAACACAAACACACCAAACAAACAGCAATCCACACACATACACCTAAAATCTTACAACTAACCCTACACTAAACTATACACACACCACTAACTATCCACTTACCTTAACCCAAACCCTAACCCTAAGGTCAGTCACTATCGCACACTCACCTCACCCGCTCCCTAACCCTAACTCACCTAACCCGCCTAACCCTCATGTCCACACAATCGCACACATACCTAACCCTAACTCACCTAACCCACCCTAACCCTTACATCCACACAATCGCACACTTACCTGAACTCGACCCGTACCTTTCCACCACAGCACTGAAAATACCAAAGCAGCAGAAATGGACAACCAAAATCTTTCCCTACGAAAGAATTTGGGTTTCTGTTGCTTCGATATTTTAAGCTTTCGCTCCGTAGGGTTCGATATTAGAACATTCAAAGGTTTTAAACCTTAATCTTCTAATATAGACCCGGTTAGATTCAACTTCAGACTCTACAATGGTTAACAATATTTCTCTAAAATTGCACCCACATTTTGAAATTCTTTATCACAAGAAATTAGGAACTATAAGAAATGCTCCCCTTTAGAAAAGTACTCTGGGACCACCTTGCTAAAATGTACAATGCATTTTAATTGCTAATTGTGCAATTATAACCACAGTTCAGATACTGGTTACCTTCGATTGTGTTATCACTTGAACTTTTCAGAGTTCGATATGCATATTTCTGAAATTTACCTTTACCAGTCAGAGCACTTAGCTGCTCAAAGTAATTAATTAATTTGTATTATTTCTCATGTATAGTGCATTATTCATCTTATAAATTGAATTCCTCAATATGTAATATGAAAAATCATTACGCTGCTATTACAATAACTAGATGGAAATTGAAATTGTAGCAACTTGTCCAACTATGTACCTATTTTTTACACAGTTAACTTTCTGAAACAATTAACTAGTTCTTAATGTGTTCTCTCAAAGTTTTTGCCCTGGGTTGTAGCTGTAAAGGGACTTCAGACCAGTTTGCTTACCTGGTCAAGAAATATAATAAAATAAGAATAAGATAAGTCCTTCCCTGCAGCTCAACTTTACACCCAAGCCCCAAATTTCACCTATATGTCACTTACACCTTTAGAACTACAGTGGTTGATGGTGGAGTTAAATAATAACATTTTCAGTTCATTATTTACAAAAGAATTCTAGTCTTCTGCCTTATTCTCAGTCCCACAATTCTAATATCAAAACTTTGAAGGAAACCTTTTGCTATCTTTGCCAGCTGCCATATGCCCAAGTATGTACTTAATATACTGAGAAGAGAGCACTACACTCTTTCTGTCTGTTAACTGATAGGTTGTGCCTCTCATCCAAACTTCAAATAACTTTGAAATAAAAATCGGCCTCTCTACAATAGCTCTTAGGACAAATGTTCTGTACTCAACATCTTTGAAATAGAATTATACCCCTTTCCTGGCTGCTGACACTAGTATTGTAGCCTTATAACAAACTTTCTACACAAACAAAACTTACTACAGATCAACAACGTATGCAGACATAAATAAGACTAACCTAAACTTACCCAGTACTAAGTGAATCTTAAATTAGTACTATAAAATAAAACTGGATGCCATAAATTAATGAAGAAAATGTTGACATTCTAATGTACATGTGGCAAAAAAATTATCTCCTGATAAAGTACAGGACTGTATATGACATTCATTATAAGCTTGAAATAATATATTCAAGTGATGCATGTACAAGCAATATCAGTAAAAAGACAAGGCAGTATATGACATTACAGGAATATAAATAACTATTAGTTTAAGTGGAAAAAAAACTTTACAAGTCATACCAAATAAGTTTTATTTAATTTATTTTATTTATGAACTGCCAGCTCCACTGGCATAGATGGATGTAACCAACAATGCAATCCCAGTGACTCAAGTTCAGTTACCAGCTTGGGTATGTGTTGAAGTTGTCATGGGAGGGAAGAGGAGTGTTGAGGCATGACCTGTTAAGTTCTTCTATGCGAGGGGAAAGGAACACATGCTTAGGGTATGCCTTGATGCAAGATTCTCTGGTGGAGACCTTTCAATAATCAGGGCATCATTGCAGAAGTGGGCAGGACTTATGATGTTGTCACTCAAGGAGGTGGGGTTATTCCTTGCAGGAGCACATTGCACACACACCCCAATCTACAGTGCACCTGTATGGGAAATACAAGAACTCAACTTATCAAGGCATCTTATGCAACATAAAGTAGAAGGGGTCTCAGAGTCTCTCTTCTCCCTTGGCATCCACTGTTACCAGTAGCTGAGGGCTAGTGACCCTTATCCACCAAATGTTAACACTCCAGATAAAGGCTCGTACATCTATGGCACTGGGAAGAGGAGGTGCTCAAAGGAAATCATGTGATTGCAGAGAAATGTAAACCCCAACTGCATGCTAACTAACCTATGGGGGTTAGTTTATACAGGATATAATTAGGCAAATGCCTGTTAAAAATATAACAAGCACACACAAATTTTAACATTAACAAATTACAGAACAGAAAGTCACAACAGCATAGCTCATCAAAAATTACAAACATTTATGAAAAATACAAACATAAATGTGTTCAAACTTATTTCTATTAAAGTTTGTAGTGACAGGTTTAAATCCATTTTTAAAAAGTGCAGAAGTCCTAAATACAATTGATTTATGAGTTTTTATGACTGAACATGATATAAGTAACAATGGGAGACATAACTGCTTTTTGTATGTCGCTTACTTTTACACAACTCAGACTTATCAATAAAACAACTTGGAACATTCTAATTACAGGTTTCTTACATAAACAAACCTTATTTAAAATAAATTCATCTATCAATGACAACTCATGTATGAACTCAGACAGATTATAATGAGGAATTCCATGTGCAATATTCATGATACATCTCATATAGCAAGAAGTGTTACTTCTAATCTATGTTTTGCTTTTGTGAGCATCCAGAAGAAATAAAATCACAATATTGTAGAGAAAGCAGTAGTGTGTGCCCTCTAAGCCAGTTCACTTCTTTAGAATAATTTTCTCATTACAGTACAAAATAACTAATGCACTAATATTCTTGGATTTTGTTTATCAATACGATTGTCAGCATCTGTTGCTAAGTCATACCAAGTTACTTCTCTACTTACCCCTGTAATGCCTTCCACATCCCTAAGTTTCAATGACTTGCATCGTAAATATCATAAACAAGAGATGCGTAAAACAAACAGTACCGTAAGTGGCATACAGCAACAAAGAAACCTATGATGCAGCACTATCACTGCCTCATATGATACATACTGTTAGTATTTGGGCCTCAACACATTAATAGGACTAAAAATATGTTTTCTTATGAACCAGTAAAGACATTGAAAAAGCAGTCCATTTTCAAAATGATCAGCCTAGATGCATTCCCTAGCTATAACAGCTCACTTTTATCATCAGCATACATTTGAGGACAAGGGCACCTAATATCTATTATGTACACGTAGGCAGAAAACAAAAACTTTAAAAGAATCATGCAGACAGGTGTAGGAGAGTGAATCAATTGAACATCTGTGTGCTGCTTGCCTTCAATACTTGCTAAAGTCTTTTTTCTTTCTGAGCACTCCTCACTATTGTCACTGAAGCTTATGCCTTCCTCTCATTAGCTCATTTACTTCATTTTTTTTATGCATCTGAGTGAAAATCTAGGGCATCCATTTGCCAGATGGGAACCCTCAAGCGAGGATCTGTCATATTGTGTTTTGGAGTGGTTTTTGATTTATATATGCTAGGATGTGAGTCAATAGTAATGTTGGTATGCCTCTACCTTATTTTTGGGTGTTCAATGCTTATACACCATGTCTGTGTTTTACATGTTACAAATATCTGTCTCTCTCTCTCTCCCCCCATGATTGTCAGCATGGGAGTGAACAAGCAGCAGCTAATTACCTTTCTCTTCCAAAGACAGCTGAGGCACAGAGACCTACCCCCTACATCATGGAAACATCCATTATTGGGGAAGCTAGTCAAACCTTAGTCAATGATATCACACACAAAAATTTTACTCCTGCGATCTTGTCCTTAAGCTGACATTTCTAAATTTTTTGTGGCTTTAAAGCAATGTAAAATAGGCAAGTAGCAATCACCAATATACGTAACTACTGTGTAGGTAGCTTTTTTTCACATGCATGTAAAGACTGCATTTTGTCCAGTATTCTTACACAGAAAATGGATGTAGACAAACTTGAAATTGTTTTTTTTTTCTCTCATTTTATTTTCCACAGGAGTACACCACAGGCATATTGCCTCTGATCCTTCAGACAACTTACACTGTTTCAGGCCTACATCAGCCTATTTTCAAAGATAACTCCTGGACCAGATCTGCATCTCTGATCATGGTACATCATTATGCAGATATGTTGGTTTCACCCCCCCCCCCATCACCTTGAGCACATTCTCAGTGGCCACCGAGCCAAATGTATGAGGACCATCATGCCATGTGCTGTAACCCATGTATTATCACAGAATTCTGCGGCACTGTGGGGGTCAGCAAATATGAGGCAACAAGTGATGAAAAGGGAGCCCTTATACATTTCCTGTTTTAGGCAAGTCAGGGTTGTCAATAAATCCCAGCACTCAACTAGCTCACAGAACATGCATGCACTTATGTAACTCAGCTGGTTTAAGTGCAACTCATCAAATGCATGCCAGTCTATGCAACTCAATTCCTTGTCGTAGGACAGCTACTATTTGATGCTTGTTTCCTTCCACTCCTTCCCCAAAACTGACTTTACATTAGCAAAGATGTATTCCTAAACCCCAGTTACCAGAACTGTATGTGGCAACGCTGTCACTGCACCAAAAGTGATGCCCACAGTCATAGTTTGTGTCACTGTCCCTTATTCCTGTCCTTCAAAGATGGAAAGCTAATTTTTTGAGAAAAAAATGTTAGGAAACAAAGATTCTTACTTATCTCACTCTCTGATTCCAGGAGTGGGGAATTGCCATCAGGGCTCAGTCCTACATTACATTGGGTGCTCATATACTAATTAAAGTTCAATCTTAAATCTAAGTTACATGTTTTGTAGATGGAAATCAATCTTTGTACTTTGTAACTGTTTTGTGACAGCACCCTTCAGTCTCCTCTTTAACTTGTTGCTTCCACTTCCAATCATTCTATTTTGAGTTTTTCAATGACATCAAATTGCAAAGTCACACTTTAAACAAGTGTTCACATGTCTAGAAACATAACTGCTACAAAAGAAGAATAAATAACAGAACTGTTCAACATGACCTCATCTTCACAGTGGCAGCAACATTCGTTAGATTTAGTCTTAAGTTTGATTAAGTTATAACAAATAGGCAAATGTTAAAGTTTATAATGTTTTGTTGACAACTTGCAATATATCTGTAACCATTTACGCTATACACATGATGTCAGTAGTATTTTTGATTAGCCATTTGTGAGCTTTCAGATTAAGCCAACCAATTCTACACCTGTTGCTTGGTTGTTGAGATAGTTACAGAATGGTGACCATTTGCATAATCATGTTTATGAACATCACTAAACATCACTCTAGAGTTTCTAGACATTGAAGTATTACCGAGAGCTGTTAGCTAGTATCTTTCTACAGCTTGTATACAACATAGTTGTGCATTTCCTAATGCAGACATGAATTGAAAACAGTAAATGCTCACAACAGCCAGTTGACTGATCCTGGGTGGGGCTGTGTCATTTACATTTTGCAATAATTATCGTAATCAGCTTTAAGGTTGCAGCATCTTGAACCAAACTTACTCATGCATTTTGCTGCAATCTAAGAGTTCCAGTTGGTTTCAGCAACTGACCACTGCATTCCATCTTTGTATACAGGACTTGATGGAGTAATACTTGACATGCTGAATTCAACAAATGTCACAATACCTTAATAAGGGAAATTCTGGTAAGGACTTTGTTAAAACAGAAAATATTTTACAGACAGATGTGCTTGAGTCTCGTGTGCTCACTGCCACCTCTTTGCACATGCAGCTACACACACATTTTTACACTGATGCAGAGGTAGTACATTTAGAGACTGGGAAGTACCTGATCCTTACTACAACTACTATATTTCAGCTGGAAGTAAGCTCATTGCAGAAACATGAAAATATGCAATTATCTTTTGACCCTACAGTAACCATTCTAAAGACCCCAGCTAACATGTAGCTACCTATTCCTTCCACCTTCAGGTGAGTACCAGTCCATTTATTGCCCAACCACCAGTGAGATGCCATCCATCTACTCACTCTGCAGTCAAGCAAGAGCCCAAATCCCATTTAGTCTCTTCCAAGGCAAAAGTTTTGTTAGGTGTAGGCAGTCATTTGCATGAATTTGACTACTAGCAAACCCAACCCATCCGTGCTGCTGCCCAGGGAGTGTCCCATGCACATTTCCACACATACAAAGGTTCACAGAAGGTGGCAAACCATCTGACCCAGTAGCTGCTACTCCAAATCCGACACTACTCCTGTTAAGGTCAGTGCTATAGCAAGTCATACTGCCTCCATCCTTGTGGGTTGGGTAACCTGGCAAAGGCCAGTCACTCCCAATCTTTTTCTACCACTGGCCTTGCAGCTTCCAAGTCAATAACTGGACCCAGGTTGTCCGGGTTGTCCTTGTGCTTTATCTTCCTATGCCTCAAGACTAAGTGGGGGGGGGGGGGCAGTGAATACTCCAGATTAACTGCCTTTTACAAGGTACCTCATTTACAGAAGCTTTAGTGGTGGTTACAGAAGCAATACTTAAACAAGTGAATAACAAAATCCACTAATTTATATTTCAGAAACCACACAGAACAACGTCTTCCAGTACTGAAGAGGGAATCCCTAGCTCTTGGGTCAGACTATGTGACTGTAAATCTTTGAAAGCTCATTCCATACAAGGTAATGGGGCCTCTTGAAATGAGCATTTTTTGCAGATGGCAAGCGTTCCCATGCTGCCAGACTTATAGAAATAAATTCCACGGCCATGCATGATAGTGGAATCGAGAGCATTTCCCAGACAGAGCACACGATTTGTAAGATGTTACTTATTTCACTCTAGCATGAGAGAGCAGGTGACTTTCAAGTTACAGAAGCTCAGGGACACATGAAGAAGTTGGGGGAAAATGGTCAGGTGGAGTGCTTTCATTGCAAAGTCTATAGATCCCCTCCTTATCTTTAGGGAGATTGCTTTCTCCTCCAGTTACCAAATACATCGCAAACACATCCTACAGGTGAAAAAAATCCTCCAAACTAGCTAGAAGTACACATGCTATGTGTCAGGGAGTAAGTGCATGTGTTGGTGTGGTGGTGTGGTGGTGTGTGTGTGTGTGTGTGTGTGTGTGTGTGTGTGTGTGTGTGTGTGTGTGTGTGTGTGTGTGTGATACAAAAAACTGGAACATCTTCTCTGCCTTGTACTCATTAACAGATAAAAAATAAACAAAGCAAAAGAAGGCAAACTCCACAAAGGAAGAGTTTTTTTGTTAGCGCTTTTGTCCACTCTTAGTAAATGAACTTCTTCAGACAAAGTAGCTCAAAAACATTCACTTAAAATACCCTCTCAAGAAGTGTTTCAAATGACATCACATCCTGCACTCTCTCTTACAGTGATAACTACACTGAAATCATAAATACATGCTTACTGATAAAATACACATCCAAAAAGATATATTTATGTGTATACACTGAATATATACAAATAAAAAACTATATAAGTCAATTGTTTTAAAAATCTTACAACCATTAAAAATGGAAAGTTCTATCTTTCAAAAGATTTGAGTTTCAATACACATTTCAAAGTACATTGTTCATTTAAACCTGGGTGGATGTAAGCATTCAATTGGAGCTGCCAGATAAGTTCTCTTTCTTCTAATTTGAGAGACCAAGGGCCTCCACGAATGTCTTTACATATTTGCTCGATGACCAAAAATGAAAAGGAATGCCCTGGACAAGTTATAATATGTCTAGCCAAGGCATTGGAAGAATTCTGCTTCCCAATATTATATAAATGTTCATAAATACATTGTCTGAGATGTCTCTCGGTTTTTCCCACATAGAAATATTCACATAATTTGCACTTAGCTAGATAAACAACCCCCATCATCTCACAATTAAACTTGCCCTGGAGCACAATTTAGTAAGTACATTGAGGTCACCAGAAATTTCAAATTCAATAACAAAAATAAAATTGTGCTCCAGGACAAGTTTAATTGTACAAAACATTCACAGATCCAGATATGGTCACAATTTATTTTGGTTCAACAGAAAATGGAAAGAACACTTCCTACCTCTCCAGTTCCAGTCTGGATGATCTTCAGCCCTGTCTGTGTTTCCAAGAATGATTTCTCTGTAACTGAAAGATGTAAACAATAAACAATTAAAAAGTATGCTTTTAGATGGAAAAAGGAGGATGCATTCATTACAGACTAAAATGTATGCAGAAATCAAGGGCAAAATTATTGGAAACAGAATATCAGAAAACAAGGATCTTTGCACCTATGCAAAAAACTGGTGCCCCCAATTTTGTAAATATGTAAATAGTCTTGTAAATAAAAATAACACTGAAAGGGTAATCCTAGTATGATATAAATATCTGTAATTTTCATCTGTAATTGCTGCCAACAGCAATATGTGCACAAGCACTGCAAGCATAACTATTGTAAAGAATTTTATTCTAACTTGACTCAGAACATGTCAAGCAAATAACCTTTACTTGATTGAATCACTGTACTGCATTACAGTGTTTGTATGCAAGTAATTCATTTATATCCCAATAGTCTGTATGTAAATAATATTTATCTATCTATCTATACATCAACGTTTTGGTCCAGGTCATAGCTGAAAAGGACTATGTTAGATCAGCCTGTCTAATTGCTTAACAAATGGCAAAAATAAATCAATACAAGGCTACTCATTGCCTTTAATAAAATATACATTAAAATAATCAGCTTTATGAGTACACCAAAGAGCAATTTGCTTATAAAACTAGAAACAATTGCCCTAGCTTTTTTAGTACTTAATTCAGTCTACAGCAGCTATAGAATAAAAGTCATTCATTCATAGGTAAGTACAAGGCTAATTGCCCTTGCGGGCCATTTTAAGCCTAGCCAAGTGCCCTTCAAAGGTGATAGTCAAACCCTCTACCTTGTGTTTGTGATGTAAACACCTTAACCATTATGCTAACCCACAACAAACCAAGGCAAATTAAACATGCATTCATACATTCAAATCCACAATTCCTTCAAATCACTCTCTGGTTAGGTGACATGCTCAATGTCATTCTACCTGGACCTAAGCTTTTCCACTAGGTTGTTTTTAGATGAACTTTATATTTTCCAGAATTTATTTTTCCTGTAATTTATTTTATACTCCAGTTATACAAGTACAAGAAATTCCTTTTTAAAAATCTAGAGAGTAGAGTTCCTGATCAGTGATTACAGAAAAAAGGCTGTCATTATAAACAGCAGAATTTATTTACTGACAAAACAATGTTATAATGCTTATAGCTGACAGCTGAGGCTAACACAGGTGATTAACAGGCACCAATGAGTGAAATAACTTTCAGTGTGAAATAAGATGTGATTGCTTGCAGAGGCACATTCTGCAAAGGCCATTTTGTATCAGTCTAAGACGCTCATTGTAAATTATTGAATAACCAAATCATTCTGTTCAATTTAAACATGAGAACCATCGAGCAAACCCATCTGTAAGCATCAACATATCATTATTATTACATAAACAATTGTAACACATTAACAATTGTAACACATTAACTACATTTACCAGATTTATCAGGCTCTGTGAGTGGCAGTATGAAATGATGAATGTATCTAAAAACAGGAAAAAAGTCTCAACATTTCTGCAGTAATAAAATGCTTGAATGATGTAAGAAAATATACAGGAAAATAGACATATAACAATATGCAAAATTACTTAAAATACTTTAATAATAATTTCCTGAGATAGCTATTAAACTTTTTGTAAAATTTAAATGTTATATATCTTATTTTTAATAAACCTTTTATGGAAAATGCAAAAGGATTTTATTTACAGAATAACATGACAGTTAAGCAAAATGAGAGGGCACACAAGTGAAACATGAACAATAACTATGATATTTTATCTTAAAAAAGATATGATTTATTCATTTTCAATAATATATTTGAAAAAGATGCATTTTAAAATAATGAGAAATAATTGTGATGGAGGGGTTGGCATAATGGCTAAAGTCTTTATCACAGAGAAACAGGTTACATGGTTAACTTATGGTTATTGGTTAGGCTTACATTAGTCTGCAGACTGATAGCCTAGTATTTCGATATGAACAGAATTACAAACATTATAGAAAAAGTCAAATCCCACCTATAATCCATGGTGTATCTGGGAATCCTGCATTTTATATAACCCTTTATACTTTTACATGCTAATAAAAAGAGATCAAATAAAAATAAATAAGATAATGTATGTGTATATAATGACAGATGTGAATAACTACTGACAATTAAGTATTATTATACCCTACTGGTGGACAAAGAATGAACTTTTGAGTGCCATTTGCCTGAGGCTCAAGATGCTTAGGATCAGTGCCCCTCTATATGAAATCACTGATTTTTTGGGGTGTTTTTTTTGGGGGGGGTTGACATTATGGATTTCTGATCCTCTGCGGGTTCAACTTTGTCTACCCACAGTGGAAGCATTATAGATTTTATATATAAAGGTTGGGTTATATTTTGAAACTAAAGCCACTTATAATGAATGATTCAGCAATGTCACAAACTCAACTAAAGTTGCTGAATGAAGAGTTTCTGTAAGAAAGTATTGAATGGGCACTCATGTTTTAATGAACTGGCTATTAGTGAATCACACAGTTCATGGAGCTCCTGACACCTCATGGTTGAACAACTGCACAGATATATACATAAGTTTGTGGAGAGTAAAGTTTTGTGTGTGTGTGTGTGTGTGTGTGTGTGTGTGTGTGTGTGTGTGTGTGTGTGTGTGTGTGTGTGTGCGCGCGCATATATGTCTAAATTATTGGAATGTGAGTGTGGGGGCAAAGCCACCTACAAAAATGGAGAGTGACATTTCATGACTTTGAATGATCTTTGGTGGAATACTTGTCACTGGCAGTCAGTTTTAAAGTTTTTGTCTGCTTCACCGAAGAAGTATATTCATATTTCTGTATGGCTTTCGCATTCACTTGTTTTGATGCACTTGAAATCAGTGAATAGTTTATCAACTTCATAAATCAGTCCTTTTATATATAATGCTATGGTTTTGCCATAATATATAGAATTAAGGGATCAATTTTACTGACCTCATGGTATTCAATGAGCATATTACCTGTCTAGAACTAAAATTGTTATCTCTACTGGACCAGTTTTTCATAATGCAAAACTTGATACATGTAGAAAAAACTGAAAGGAGTCACCTTTTGAATTCCAGTGAAATGTAGAATAATAGAAGTATGGACATATTATTAGGACAGTAGCTCCAAAACTGTGTAGAAAAATACTATCAAATAAAATGTAACTTGAGTCAACATCTGACAAGTTACATGCCTTACATGAATTACTTGTTAACTGAAAGAAAACTAGTTTTATGTGTATTAAGTACACATTATGATTAATTGGGAATTGTGTATAACTACATTTAGCCAAATCTGATTTTCAAGCTTGCATAATATATTTTTACTTAAAAAGGTTTTGTCAATAGTTTGAAATCTGTAACTTTAACAAACATTTAGCAGATATAGCAACTGTACAATTTTTAGAATGGATATAGCACCTGTACAATTTATAGAAGGGATGTGGTTGAGAGACAAATTTAGCTGAGTTGGAGATGATCTAGAAGTTTTCATAATCTATAAATAAAAAGGGAAATTTAAAATAAATAAGATTCTCTAAGATATTTTACTTGGGCAGTAAACCATGTATATTATGTTTCTATAATATCCAATCTATTGTTTCCTATGCACGGTTTATCACAAAAATCAGTAATATTAAAACAGTAAAATTTTAGGAAAAAACATGACTCGAGAAAATAAAATAATTTCTGAAATTAGAATTTTTAAAACTTATTTGAAATAAGAGTTCATTTTTAATATTTGAACATTATATTCATTCCCAACCATCTTTTATGAGGTTTCAAATAATCTGGATCAACATTCATTTTAATTGTTGATAGAGGTCAAATGGACTAGTCTTGAAGCTGAAAACTTTTTGAATGTTGACATTTTAATAATTTCAATTTGAGGCTGCTCATCCAATTATCTAGATATACCTGGAAGGTGGTATGAGTGCTTAACATGAAATAGAATTTTTTCCTGAGGTAGGGTTACCACCTGTCCCACTTTGCGAGGGACAGTCCCTCTTTGGGCAGTTGTGTCCTGCAAAAAAACTGAACAAATGGCAAATGTCCTGATATCTTAGGACAAAAATATTTCCTATATTTTCTTTAATAGTTGCATAAAACAGTTATTTTGTATCTGAAACACCAAACTATTATAATAAACAGAATAAGCAACTCAAATGCTACAAGAATAAGTTACTATTCTGGCAAAAAGTGAATTTCTGTCCTTTGTACTGGCCGTGGGTATGTTTTGCCCTGCAAAATCTGATGTTCCTACCAAAAATGTCCCACTTTGGGCATTTGAAAAGGTGGCAACCCTATCCTGAGGTGAGGGATGCACTGGGATATGAATCTATCACTCCATGTCTTATTTATCTGCAGAAGATTTAGATCCTTTAACTGAGTATTTGATGTGCCATTAGTTCTGCAAAGGAATACAGGATCAGATAGGGTTAAGCTCTTTCATGGCATGAAAAGCTAGACATAGATCTCAATGGTAAATGATGAAGTACAGAGAAAGGGTTGGAAGTCTCTCCTGATAACTAAGATATAACTTTAAAATTCTGGTTATTTATGGAGAAGAGTTTATCTCAACAAATTCTGTTGGTTTAAATGAAGTTAAACAGAACTCTTATGATTCTGTTAAAAAAAAAAGTCGATGTGATTTTTTATTTTTGTAATGGGTGGTGTAAATGAAATAAGATTTCAGGATAATATAATCATTTTTGATAAAGATTATTAAGTAAGAGGGTAGAATTTAATTTATACCATCCTATTTAGATCTATGTTGATTTTATCATGTAAAGAAGACATACTGTTTACTAAACTTTTCTGATCTTTCCTGAAGTATATAATGTGTAGACTTTTAGTTTCTATTTTTAAGATACTCTCAGTAACCAGTGAGCTTTCACCTCCTCCTCCACTGGTGCATTAATTCCCTAAAGACCTTATAGTCAAGCAGCAGAGTGGTGTCATCCTCCATTTATGGGGATGGGGATTTTGTACTTTATGAATGAACCTCACTGTGTATATTCAGTAGTATGCTACAAGGATCGGTATGCAATATGTACCAGCAATGACATGTCACTCACTTCTGTAAGTGGTATATCTGTTTAGGACACCTTTACTCCCTAAAGTGACTGCTCATGTGAGGTTTTCCATTTACACTAGGGATTCTATCACAAGATATATACAATGAATATGCATTTCACACCCTCCATCTGAGAGAAAGCATTGCCTAATGATTCTTCTCTCATCCTCACTAGCTCCACTAGCACCTAGGCTTTTAATTAATCTCAGGTCATACAAGCTGCAGATAGGGCTTTATCACTCAATGTCAATGGAACTTTCAATTCCTAAACATTTAATATTCTATGTATTTGTTATAATCATGTACCATGTAGTAAGACTTAAGGTTTAAACTCTAGTGATTTAATGATTTTTGATAAGCAAAATTATCTGCGAAAGTGAAGTATTAAGTGCCAACTGGCACTTGGGCTTCAGGCCAGTTATTTTACATTAAGAAGGTTCGTGGTCTGCACTCTTGTGGGAGAAGAGGCTGGACTCTGCCCTTCTGAGCTGGGAATTTTCTGGTTAAAGGTTTATAGTGCCTGAATATTTGAACTGTATCTTACTGAAATTGGTTCACCTTGTTTGCTCTAGCATAGACTAGATCCAGGCCTACTGAATCTAGCTTTGTTTATATGCTTGCTGTTTGTTTGCTTGTTATTTCCCTGGAAGCTAATTCCACCTAATACACAACTTCTCAGCGCTTCTGTGGATCACTGGTGATATCTGCATTGCTTACTGTACTTATTTCCTTGTTTCACTTGAAAGAAAGTTACTGTTTGTCGTTTTTGCATTTAGTTACTTGTAACACATTGCACTCAAGTTACCTGGCACTTGCTCACTAAAGCAATTATATAAGTCAGCACTAAAAATTAAAAGCACTACACCCTCACTCCCCACTGGCCCTTGTTTTCAATTAAGGATTTCCCAATATTATTCTAGCATGTCCAAAGGTCAGTTGTCAATCTCCTCTCCAGTCCAGCTGGTGAATCTGGGAATCTTGAGGCAATGTTATAACTGCCTCATGTACACAGACAACCCTCTCCTCCTCCCACATAACACAAATACTTGCGAGAGATGCAGCTATTTAGCCAAACTGGAGGCTGAGCTCTCTCAATTCAGGACTGGCAAGACCAGACAGGAGGAGAAGGCAACTACACACACCACAAAACCAGCCTCACATAATGCTACCACTCCACTGAATCAAACACATAAACACACAAAGACATACTCGGAGGCTCTGAGTAAAATTTACCTAAACAGCAGAGGCCTCCAAAGCAGACACCCAAACAACTGCTACCTCAAGACACCCCACAAGCAACACATAAACCACAAAAGCAGTGTGCAAAGCAGTCACAGCCCTTAAGGCCAAATACAACACCAAACATACTTGTCATAGGTGACTCCATAGTCAGACACACTGACGTCCCACTCACCAGGCTGAACAAGGAGAGGGTCACAGTAAGCTGCCTATCGGGCGCTAGAATCCGCCACATAACACAAGCACTGGGTCACTCCATGGCAAGTACAAATATGACACAGTCATTGTCCATGCTGGTGTGAACGACCTGAGACATACCTCCCCGGACTACATGAAAAGAGACATAGAGGAGCTCTCTGATTATGTAGCCCAGGCAGGACCCTGAGCAGTATCCTTCCTTCACCAAGAATGATGCCACAATATAGAGACAAGATGATCAGCTTTAACAATTGGCTTAATGTCTGGTGTCATTCAAAGGGGATCCAGTGTCTGTCTGCCTGGGATGACATGCTTGACAAGCCACGCTGCTTCGCAAGGGACGGCTTGCACCTGTCACCCTGGGATTCGGATATTGGCTAAGGCTCTTGCCACCCCCATAGTGCCTTTTTAGGCAAGGCTCAAATTCTAAACCTACCACCCTAGAAAACAAAATGGGAAGAAACTGAGGGTAATGCTGCTCAATGCCAGAAGTCTAAATCTCAAAATGCACGCACTCGAGACCCTTCTCAGTATGGAGAACATCGATGTCTGTGCTGTAACTGAAACCTGGTTCAAGGCTCCTGAGAGCACCCCGGCACTATTAGGTTTTACCTCATATCATGCGTTCCGGCCCCAAAACCCGGACCACACCACAAAAGGAGGGGGTGTATCCATATTCATAAAGGATACTCACACCTCCAGGTTGGTGGCAACGCACGAAGCTTCGGAAACCATCCAGGTGCAACTAACCATAGGCAAAACTGCTCTACAAATTGTAGCATGCTACAGGCCACCCTCTCAAACTCAGGAACCCCACACAGCCTTCCTGAAGACACTGGAGGGTATAAATGTATCTCCAAACACCATCATATTGGGTGACTTCAACTACCGAATATAGACTGGGAACATTACTCAAGCCCTAACTTTCTAGCCCAACGGTTCCTGGAGTTCATAAATTCAAATGCCATGGAACAGCTAGTCACTGTTCCCACGAGAGGAGAAAATATACTAGATCTCATTGTCACAAACATGGGGACAAAATGCTCCACACCGAAGTATATCCCTCATTGGTGAGATCTGATCATAAACTAATCTCACTGGAAATCCACATCCCCCCCACCCCAAGCAAAAGACCATAGTGAAGAACTTCTCTAAAGCAAACTTCACACTACTCAAGACTGGTGTGGTATCCTTCAAGGCCCCTGAGCCAGAGGAAACCACAACCCAAGCTGGAAGCCCTTACAAATGCCTTCTATGAACACCTCCAGGACTGCATGGATCAGGCAATCCCAAATAAAACCAAGACTCTTTCCACAAAGGGCAAACGTCCAGTCTGGTGGACCCCAGCCATTAACAAACTTTACAATAAGAGGAGAAAGCTATTACATGATAGAACAAAATCCATAAAAGGGAAGTCACCCCTGATCATTATTAGTAAAAAATACGAGCACTCATAAAATCAACTAAGGCCAATTTTGAGAGAAAAATTGCCATGGATTCAAAGGACAATCATAAGGCCTTTTTCAGCTATGTTAGGAACCTGGGTGGAAACTCCCAGATATGCTCAGAATTAGTCCAAAATGATACAAAAATCACTGAACCCACAGACATTGCCAACATACTGGCAGACAGGTTCAGTGCAAACTTCACCCCCCTCCCCTAAAGGAGAGATAACTATCCCAGCCAAGTGTAGCCTCCCGGACATCTCAAATGCGCAGGTGAAAGCTGCTCTCTCTAAAGCTAAAAACACAGCATCAATGGGACCGGATGGTGTCCCCGGCTGTGTGCTACACGAGCTAAATGAGGAATTAAACCTGCACATAAGGCAGCTGTTTAATCTCAGCCTTACCACAGGATACGTGCCCAAGGAGTGGCGTACGGCAACTGTGGTCCCACTCCACAAAGGCGGTGCCTCTACGGACCCTGGTAATTACCGCCCATAAGCTTAACAAGTCTAGTCTGCAAAGCTATGGAGAGGATCATAATGGAGCTCATAAACAAAGATATAGGGGACTTGCAGACATTGGACCCGACCCAGTTTGGCTTTGTCAAGGGAAGATCATGCCTTTTGAATTTGGTTGACTTCTTCGAAACAGTCACCAAGGCCATTGATGAGGGAAAGGCAGTCCATACAGCCTACCTTGACCTTGCAAAGGCTTTCGACACAATACCCCACTCGGGTATTGTAGAAAAACTTACCAGCTTAAATGTAAACCCATATGTCACAAGATGGGTTGCAAACTGGCTTAAGGACAGAACCCACAGGGTTAGAGTTGCTGGCGCTGTGTCAGACTCCAAGCCGGTCACAAGTGGTGTCCCACAGGGCTCGGTCCTTGGCCCCTATTGTTTGGCATCTACTTCGCAGAAGTACAGGCCAACATGGGAGGACTTTGGCTGACAAAGTTTGCAGGCGACTGCAAACTGGGCGCCATAGTGGAAAGTGCATCGGACACGGATATCCTTCAGAAGGGACTCACGGAAACAGATAGCTGGTGCCAGAGCCATGGCCTGAAGTTAAACGCCAAAAATGTATAGTCATACCCTTCGGGAAAAACAAGGTAACCCCAAGCTACCATATAGGTGGCAATCCACTAAGCACAGAAGAGGTTATCAGGGACCTGGGGACCCAGGTTGACAGTGGCCTTTCTTTTGACACTCACATTGCTAAAGTGGTTAGAAAGACCTTCTACATTGCCCACCTGATCATGAAGGGATTCACATCCAGATCTAGTGAGGTCATTGTTCCCCTGTACTCTTCACTTATCAGACCAATGATCGAGTACAATGCCCCATTCGGGATGTATCTCACCCGACATCTGCAGCAATTGGAGAGACCCCAAAAGTTCCTCACCAAAAGGATAAAGGGACTCCAAAATCTGTCATATGCTGCCAGATTGAAGAAACTCCAGCTCTATTCAGTCGCATACCGTCTGCTCAGAGGTGACATGTGCCTGACATACAAGGCCATGTCCAACCCGGAATTAATGGACATGCTCCACCTCAAAAATCCAAATCCACCAAAACCACTAGAGCAAGTGACTTAAACCTTAGCACGGATATAAATAGGACGTGCTGGAGGGATAGATTTATCACTCAGAGACTCCCTATGCTGTGGAATAAAATCCCGGTCCATGTGAGGCAGAGCACCTCGCTGACTCTGTTCAAGAGAAATCTAGACCTGTGGATGGGAGATCGTAGGTTTACCCCAGGAATCAACTCTGTGTCACTGCTGGACAGAGGCACAACAAACTAATGGGCACAGTATTTTTTCATATAAGGGGTGGCGTAAGCCACAATAATTTGGGCTAGGCTTATAAATGCCTTAGGGCAGATAGCCTAGTATAAACCTATGAACCTATGAACCTATGAACTTGCAACAGCCATTAATTTTACTTCATGTCAGCCTAATTAAGTCTCAAAATCTCTAAGCTTCTCATAAGGGGTCTCATGAAAGATTAAAACTATGTGGAGGCAAAGAACAACTCAATCTAGTACTGATTTAACCAAACACAAACTGAATGTGTTCACTAATTGATCAGTCAAGTCGATATATTTTGATATAAAGTCACAAATGCTTTAATATAAAAAGAAAAGGATAAACAGCACAAATAGCCTTTTGTTTTTCCAAATAGTGTGTTCTAAAGAAGGCAATGATTAAATTTAATGAAAGGCACAATATGTCATATACTTCAAACTCCTTACAAGAATACCAACATTGTAAAGCAGTTTAATGTACAAAAAGAATATAAACAATTAAAATATAATTTAGATTACACAAAAATAAATCACTGTTTGAATGTCATAAAATATGGAAAAATAAACTTGTTTCAATACGCTATGGCCAACTGACCATAAAATCTCTTTACAACATGACAGATAAGTTTTGTAAATGATTGTTTTTTGTCTATAATAATAATAATAATAATAATAATAATAATAATACCAATGCAAAATATCGTCTTTAGTCTATAATAGCACCAAATCATTAAAACTATTTAATACCTTATTATTGACTGATTTCATACTATAAATGCCATAGATAGAGCTAAACTGTACATTTATTTTTTCTTATATGCTATAGGAATAGCAACTGATTGCCAAGCCATCCATGTATCAGATCAAATTTTTACTGCAAACAAGATATCACATGATTAAAATCATAAAATTTAGATAAAAAAAATCCATCCATCCACCCACAACCCCTTTTCCTGTTTTTGCACATGGGGTCGGGGTGTCACTTCAACAGTGAAAATCATCTAGACCCAAGATTCATACCTCTGAGTGGCTGTATAACAAAGTACCACTAAAAACTAACACACTTCAGATAGGTAAGCAACAGATATGACAGAAATAAATAGATTTCAACTAAGCCTTGAGGTACTGTCTTACCAAATGCTTCAAACAAGCTCTAACATCACTGACAGCCATAAAAATTCTTCCTTCCATACAAATAACTTCAAATAATATAGACAATATGTCTAAGTATGTAACAAATATGATATGCCCAGTGGCTCAATGTATTGAAAAACTGTTTCAGAAATAAGGATAAAGAAGTCAGTTCTAAGATGTCAGTCTTATAACAAAAATGTGCAAGATCTATTATGCATTGTAAGTGCCACAATCAGATCTGAATTTATGCTGAGAGTCACAAAAACTTTATGTTTCAGATAGGCACACTAGTTCCAGGACTGGAAAAAATGACAGTGTAAAATCCTGAAGACACAGAAACATAGGATCATAGGAAGTTACTAGGCTATTGGCCCTGGGGCCCTTATAAGCCTAGCCAAGAGTTTAGCCTATGTTTAGACAAGTCAGCACCCGAAGCCCCTGTCCAGTATGGACACAGGTGGAATCCCAGGGGTGTATTTTCTATCTCCTATCCAGTTATCCAGGTTGCTCTTAAAAAGGGATAATAAGGGACTCTGCTTGACATGGAGAGGGAGTCTATTCCACAGATGGGGGAGTCTCTGGGACACAAATCTATCCTATTGATGCCACAGACCAGGTTGAGGTTGCGCGTGTGGGTTACTCGAGTGGAGCTTGACTTGTGGATATGCAGCAGTCCCATCAAGGTGGGGTCTGAGATTGCTTTGTATGCCAGAAAGAGGTCACCTCTGAGGAGTCTGTATTAAACTGAGTAGAGGGACAGGGCTTTTATCCTATCTGTGCAGGGAAGATGTTTGAGGCCCTGGAGTCTTCTGGCAAGGAACCTCTGTGGTATCTCCATCTGCTCCATGTGCTTTGCGAGGTACATGCTGAAGGGGGAATTGTACTCCATAATTGGCCTTATAAGGGAGGAATACAGGGATGTTATGACCTCCTTTGTCACTGCATGAGATTCCCTTACTTATGAGGTGGACCATGTAAAAAGCTTTTTGTACAACAGAAGCAACATGGTGGTCAAATGTCAGGTTGCTATCAACCTGGGTGCTCAAATCTTTCACAACTGACTGCGTGATTAGGACATTGTTATTAATGTGATAATATCTGGGGACATCACACTCCCCAAAGGGGATAATGATGCATTTTTTGGCATTCAGCTTGAGGCCATGTTTCTGGCACCAGTCATTTGTTTGGGTGAGACTCTCTTGGAGGACGTCTACATTACTTGAGGAACTGAAGACTGCACCTGGCTTGCAGTCATCTGCAGACCTGGTCAGCCATAGCCCACTGGTTTTGGCCACACCTCAGAGAAGTATATCCCAAATAACAGAGGCCCCAATACTGATCCCTGGGGTACATCACTCGTTATGGGTCTACTGCTTGAGGTGGCTTCCCCTATTTTGATTAGTGGGTTCTATCAGTGAGCGAGTTTGCTACCCATTTGGTAACATATGGATTGATGCCTAGTTGACAGAGTTTATCTATTATGCCTGAGTGGGGAATAGTGTTGAAGGCTTTGGCCAGGTCAAGGTAGATGGTGTGCACCATCTTTCCCTTGTCCATGGCCTTGGTGACTGTCTCAAAGAAGTCGACCTGATTTAACAGACATGCCCACCCCTTGATAAAGCAAAACTGTGTGGGGTCGAGTGTTTGGAGGTTGCAAATGTCACTGTTAATGAGGTCCATGATAATCCATTCCATGGCCTTGCAGATCACACTAGTTAGGTTGATGGGTCTATAATTTCCCAGATCGGTGGACACTCCACCTTTGTGTAAAGGGATGACAGTGGCTGTCCTCCACTCAGCTGGGATAAAAAGCCAGTACTCAGGATTTGGTTGAACAGGGTGCCTAATGGTGCTGCAAGTTCATGTCCGAGTTCATATAAGGATGCAGCCTGGGATGTTATTGAGTCCCATGGAGGTTGCATTTTTTGCCTTTGAGAGGGCAGTGATGATCTGTTCCCTAGAGATAAGGGTAGGGGACAGGTACTGGGGATGTCCTGATTTACTGATGGGGGACAGAGGGGTGAAGTTTTCACTGAATCTGTCAGCCAGTAGGTTGGCAATATGTACAGCATTTGTGTATGCAGTGTCCTTGTCCACCAGTTCTGAACAGATCTGGGTGCTTCCTTTGAGACTGCAGACATATGTGAAGAAGGCCTTATGACTGTCTCTAGTAGATGTGGCCAATTTGGACTCAAAGCTGGCTTTAGATAATTTTACTAGTGCTATTTGCTTGTTCAGGCTAAGGAGAGATTGCTTCCAATTGGGCACCTGCTCCTTCTTGGTCTTGGACAGCATTTTTTTTCCTTTTATTTTATAGTTTATTTATTGCAGATGTCCACCAGACAGGTTTACTCTTCCTTGCGGAGGATGATTGTGTCCTGTCAGGTATTCCTGATTCCATACATCTATATAAGTGCTTGTATAGTACCTTGGTGTAGAATTGGATATTTGTGCCAGTTTCTACAGAGGGTGAGGAGACTGTGACGCTGTTTATACCATCCCTCAGGAGGTTGCAATCAGCTTTGGAGAAGTTTTTTTGTTTGTTCCTAGCTAGAGGGGGGTCAGGGGAGATGCTGACTTTGAAAGTGACTGCTTTATGGTCAGATCTTAACAGGGAGGATGATACTGTAGGAGTGCTGCAGTGGTTACTCATGTTGGTTAATACCAAGTCCAATATATTATCACCTCTTGTGGGGGTTTGGACTAGCTGTTCCAAGGCATTTGCACTGAAAAAATCAAGGAATCTCTGGACTTTTGTGTTCTGGCATGAATAGTTTTTCCATTCTATGGTTGGGTAGTTAAAGTCTCCCAGGATCAGGGTAAAGGGTCGAATCTTGATAGATTTGAAGAGGTCCAAATAGGTGGAGTGGACATCTTGAGTCAAATTTGGGGGCCTTAGGCTAGCTATGATTTGAATAGCTGTCTCGTCAACGGTTAACTGCACCTGGGGTGTCTCCTGTGCGTCATACTGTTTGACCAGCCTGGAGGAGTGTGTGTCTTTAATATATATTGAAAAGCCACTTCATTTGGCTTTGCTGCCCACAGTTTGGGATCTGAACTTATGGTAGGATGAGTAACCAGGTAAGGCTTGGGTGCTCTCCGCAGCTTTAATCCAGGTTTCTGTGACTGCACACATCAGCATCTTCCAGGGTTAAAAATGCTTGCAATGAGTGCAGTCTCATGTTTAGACTCCTAGCTTTTAGCAGCATGACCTTTAATTTGCACTTTATTGAAATTTTTATGTTGGTTGTATCGACGTCAGGCCAGGCCCCTGTTGTAGAAGGAAGTAGAAGTCCCAAAAAATCTGAAAAACTGATAGACCAAAAAAGAGCCATAAAGACGATAGAGAGGACTATTAAGGATTAGAAAGAAATTTGTATTGTCACTATTATGCAAGAAGCCCAGAATTTACAGACAGAAGATATACAAAAATATTAAGACAGAAATTGGAGGAAAGAAAAATACTTGCACAAGAAAAACTGTCAAAAGCTTGAAATAAAAATTTGTGTTCATTAATACAACAGAGTTATGAAAACCATTATATAGACCATGAAACCGTGGGCCGTTTGGAAAAAGAAGCAACTGAGGAAGTGCAAAAATATAAAGAACGAAGTATAGAGATTTTTGAAAGGTCTAAAAAAGAAATATGGACATGGGAATGAAAGAGAGAGATCTGATAATGGTGCAATATTTATGCAAAGGAGAAAGTCAAATTAATTAATACAAAAAAAAAAAAAAAAAAAAAAAAACAGCACCAGAGCTATTTGAAGAAAAATATAGACAAAGGCATCCAGATATGGAACATTTCACAATACAACAAGAAGATCACAAAGAGGGAGTGCAGAATAGAAGATTAGTACAGTAGAAGTTGAAAAAATAGAAGATGAAGTTATGGAATACCTGTGAAGTGAACAATTTAGTGTAGGAAGTTTAATACAGGTTATATCACAGCATGATGGAACAAGTCCCCAAATAAGGAGAAACAGGGGGAGCAGTAGACATCTGAAACAGAAATATGGACATGGGAAAAAAAGAGAGATTTAATGTGGTGCAATATTTACGCAGAGGAAAAAGCAAAACTAATCAATACAAAAACAGCAGCATCAAATATACAAAGATATTTGAAGAGAAACACAGGCAAAGGCATCCAGATATGGAAAATTATACAATACAAAAATAAGAAGACAAAGAGGAAAAGTAAAAAAGAGGATTCATAATAAAGAAATTGAAGATGTAGAAGGTGAGATTATGGACTGCCTGTAAAGTAAAGGATTTAGTGTGGAAGGTCTAGCTCTAATGGCATCATGGCAGGATGGAACAATGAATTCCCAAATTAAAGAGGGACCATTGGGGCAAGAAATGTCTGGTCTGCTGCTATGTGAAGACACTTTGGAGACTTCCATAAGAAACCAGTGCTGGGGTTCAGCTGAAGTTGCACAGCAAGGGAAGGAACAGGAACCTGTGGCAACTCTGACGCAGTCAATGTTGTGGAGTGATAGGTTAGTGAGCTTCCATATGAAAGAGCTAAGGATGACAAAAGATGAAACTGAAGAGAATGTGGCACAGGAAGATGTTTTGGAACTTTCTATAGAATACCCGCAGGAAACTGAGAACAAAGATGTGCCCTCAGTTTAGAAGAAAATGATCTAAGTGAATATTTGCTTGATTTAATAGAGATGGATAGACATATTGAGATCAATGAAAGAAATACAATACAGAAAGTCAATAAAACCCAAAACATTAGAAGTTTGATAAAACAAATGAACACACTAATTAGGACTGTCCATACAGATTCATGCAATATAACAGCAGTAAATAGAAAATATTAGTGTGCAGCTAAATTAATAATAGTTGAAGTCTTACGACAAAAACACAGGGCAGTAAGAAAAAGGAAGGGGAGAAAACAATAAAGCAATTAAGACAAGAAATGTCATTGTTAGAAAAATAGAGAAGAAGGAACAGATCAACAAAAATACTCAGAAGAAAGACAGACATGATAAAAGCAATGTGCAGTATCAGAATCAACCACAATCTATTGTGCGCTATCGCAAATAATAAACTAAAAATATCAGTACAGGCAGAAAAACTTAGAAGATAATGCAGATAAATATAAAGAAAAAGTACAAAATAAGCAATTCAATGACGACCCCCAAAAATTTTATACAGAATTGGAAAACAAAGCAAAAGGAACTGAAACACCACCAAAAAAGAAGAAATAGATACATTTTCGGGAAATATCTATGAAGATCCTGTGGAAAATAACAAACATGCTAAATGGATAAAAGAAGTAAAAGAAAGAATAAGAAGTTTAAATGTACAGAATATGAAATGGGATGAAGAAACAACCACAGAGATTGAAACAAAGTTAAGAAAAGCTTCTAACTGGAAAACCCCAATCCTAGATGCAGTACTTAACTTCTGGCTAAAAGTATTAACATCTTTGCATGAAGATTTAGCCATGACTAAGAACTATTTGTATGCGCACCCCGAACATATATCAACCTGGTTAACAACAGGAAAAACACTACCCCTACTTAACAGCGAACCTGCAAGCTTTCCTAAAAACTATAGACCAATAACTTAACTATACACTGGAATTGATGCCAACAGAGTTTATAGTCATTTAGAAGAAAACTCCGTCACAGCATTGGAACAAGAGGGTAACAAAAGAAAGTCATATGGAACAGAGGATCATTTGTTGTTAAATAAAGTAATAATGGAAAAAAAGAAGTTATGTACTCACTATAACGTTCCATCTGAGTAGTTGTACTTAATTTGTCTTCAACCTGTGGGTTACGGATCTGAGCCGGCAACTTTTACTAGCATCAGCTCCGAGCTCCAAACCCCTCTCCTTACCCATAATACACCTCCACTGCCTTCCATCCCCAGATCGAGCTTACTGAACCTTATACTGATAACCTGACATGAAAAATTTACTTGTGACCTATACTGCAGCTCGTAGGCTGATCATATGCCAAGATCCGGGGGAAGGAGGGAGGGACGGTTGAAGACAAATGAAGTACAACTACTCAGATGGAATGTTATGGTGAGTACATAACTTCTTTATATGAAGTAGTTTACTTCATTTGGTCTTCAACCTGTGGGACAGAGTCCCCCAGCTACTAAACTCCTGGGAGGCCCTCATGAAAGGATATTCCGAAGCACCGCGGAACCAAAGGATGCTCTCCTTTTGGAAGTCAAATCCAATTTGTAATAAGAAATAAATGTATGAGATGAGGACCAAGTAGCTGCAGAACAAATATAATCCAAAGACACTCTAGACCAAAAGGCCGCAGGCATAGCCATGGACCTAGTGGAATGAGCTTTCACCTAATCTGGAGGAGACATGCCTCTGTCCTTATAGACCTGAAGGATGCATGAAGAAATCCATATAGCTATGTGACCTTAGAGATAAGTTTCTCAAAAAGGGTTTATAGAAGGATACAATCAATTGATCAGATTTATGGAAATTTTTTGTCCTGCGTAAATAGAATCGTAACTGTCTATGAACATCCAACATGTGGAGTTTGTATTCCATCTTGTTAGTAAAATTAGGAAAAAACACAGGCAAATTGATGATCTGATTGATATTGACTGGTGATGCCACCTTAGGAAGAAAGGATGGATTGGTTCGAAGGGAAACCCTATCTTTGTGAAAAATCATGTAAAAAATTTTGATGGACAAGGCCTGTAATTCTGAGACCCTTTTTGCAGATGTAATAGCCACCAGAAAACATATTTTCCAAGATAAAAACTTCAGATCTGCAGTTGTAGCAGACTCGAAAGGTGGAGTGACCAAAGCTTGAAGAACCATAGTAAGGTCCCATGGGGGAACAGGATGTTTGACCGGGGGGCGTAACAAAAAGGTGCCTTTGATAAAGGCTTTACACAGTCTGGAAGAGGCTAGAGAGGCAGAATTCTTGCCTACATGAAAATGAGAGATGGCACCAACTGAACCTTGACAGTAGAAGAACTAGCTCCGTGTTGAAAAATATTAGCTAGAATATCAATAATGGCAGAAACAGGGGCTGTGCAAGGGTCTAATCTCCTTTGAGAGGCCCGAAAGGAAAAATGTTTCCACTTGCTGCGATAAACCTTCCTGGTCGAAGACTTATGAGCAGCCACCAAAATAAATCTAATTGAGGAGGATAGTCCAGGAGTCCTAGCAATCATGGGAACTGGAGCAGCTAAGCTGTGAGCTTCAGGCTGTCCAGATTTGGATGAGGCACCCCTGAAGGGTGTGAAATTACATCCTGAATGGGATCTAGGATCCAAGGCGGAGCCAGAAGGTGAGACCAAAGGAAAGGAAACCATACCTGGCGAGACCAGAACAGTGCAATGAGGATCACTTTGCTCCCCAGTCAATGAGCTTTCTGTAGAAACCTCGGAATGAGAGGTACTGGCGGGTAAACATACAGAAGACCGGGAGGCCAAGCATGAACTAGAGCATCTCTGGGGGACTCCCCCAGCAGGGGGTTCAGAGCGAGAAACTTGCTGCACTTTGCATTGGAAGGAGATGCGAAGAGATCACATCAAGGTTGACCCCACTCGCTGAAGATCTGTTCCGCTACTGACAAATTCAGAGACCACTCATAAGACATCAGAATGGTCCGACTTAGCCTGTCCGCTAGTATTTTGGACCATCCTGGAATGTGCGTTGCGATGAGAAAGTGACCAGTGGCAATCACCCATTCCCACACTCTCATGGCCTCGTGATAAAGGGGATAAGATCTGGTCCCTCCCTGTTTGTTGATATGCCAGACCACTGACATGTTGTCTGACTGAATAGCAATCATTCCCAGAGGAAGAAAGGCATGAAGGGCCTGCAACACTAGAAGGGCTGCCCTCATCTCTAGGACATTTATGTGCAAGCTGGTCTCTATGGGGGACCACAGGCCTTGGACTGCCCTGCCCAAACAATGCCCCCTCCTCCCAAGTTGGAAGGCATCCATGGTCACTGTGGCTTGGGCCAGGGCTGGAACAAAAGGTTGTCTGGAGAGCAAATCTACCATATGAGGGACAGATTCAACTGAGATGGATTGGATATGTCAATGTGAGTTCCAACAGGGACCATTGTATAGCTAGAGTCCACTGCAGAATATGTGTAACCGGGCACACGGGAGAAGAGTTGTGGTTGTCACCATCAAGCCGAAGGCCATCAACACCAATTCCGCCACTGGGAGATGAGAGTGGTAGATCAGGGAGACATGCATCCTCAGGTTTTGAACTCTCTCCGAGATCAGGAAGATTTTGCACTGAAGAGTATCTATACTGGCACCAATGTAGTCTATCACCTGTACAGGATCTAGAAGAGATTGGGGTGTGTTGATTGTGATCCCCAAACACAGGGCAAGAGTCAGGAAACAATCCCTGGTTTGGGAGAGTATATGCCTGGTGGGAGCAGTGAGGAGCCAATCATCCAGGTATGGATAGACCTGAATCCCCTGAATCCTCAGGTGAGCCGCTACCACTGCCATCACTTTGGTAAACACCCTGGGGGCTGTGGTGAGACCAAAGAGCAGGGCTTGAAATTGGTAATGATTGACTCCTAGCCAGAAGCGGAGGAACCTGCTGGAGCTTCTGTGCATTTTTATGTGATGGTAAGCATCCTGGAAGTCTAACGAGCACATCCAGTCGCTGTCTTGCAGGTACGGCATGATGGACTGTAATGTGACCATCTGGAACTTCTCTTTGGCAACTGACAGGTTCAGGGTAGAGAGGTCCAGAATGGGCTTTAAGTCCCCCATTTAATTTGGCACCAAAAAGAACCTGGAGTAGAAGCCCGATCTGGAATTATCTGGGGGGAAGGTTTCAATGGCTTGTTTTTCTAGCAGCTTGGAAATTTCCTGTGCTGTTCCCTCCCTTTGCGTGGGTGGTATTGTCCGGGAGGTGTCTGGGAGATTTGTGGTAACCCATGATGGGGATAGAGTATCCTCTGGATATGATCTGAAGCACCCAGCAGTCCATTGTTATGGACTCCCATGCCACTAGGTGCAAGGGCAATCATCTCCCGACTTCCTCTAGAGCAGAGCAGTTGGGCAACCCCTCAAGGTTGCTGCCCGGGTCTGTCCGAGAAAGGTTCTTGAGACCCAAAATTCCTTGGTCCCCCTCTGCATCTGGGCTGGCATCCATTCTGTCCCCCTCTGCCTCTGGGGAAAGAAGAGCCCTGGGTGTCCCAGGAATACTGTGACTTCCAGAACCACATCTTCTTTTGCCCTCTCCGGTTCCGGGAAAAGGACCTTTGAGGGTTAGAGAAGTGGATCCCAATGGCAGACAGTGTCTTCCCGTCCTTCTCACTCTGGACTAATGTCTCTTTGATGGTCTTACCAAAGAGTGTAGAGCCATCATAGGGTGCATTGGCAAAGGACGCCTTGAAGGGTTCTGAAAATTGACATAACCTGAGCCAGATGTTGCACCTCATAGACACGCCAGACCCAGCTGCCCTAGCCGCTCCTTCCAAAGCATGTGAAAGGAGTTGCATGGATGTGTTAGATACTGCTTTTAAAGTAGCCATCCTCGCAGAGAACGAAGCCTTGTCCTCCTGCGACATGGACATGGACTTGGGGGAGGACTTCTCCAGCTCCTTTACCAGGTTGTGTTAGAGTCTGGTGGCATGGGCCAGGTAGTTCAGCGCCCTAATCGAAAAGGTAGCTGAAGCGTAAACCCACTTCCCTAGGCGGTCCATCATCCGCAACTCTTGATCAGGAGGATGGACCAAGGAACTCTCCTGAGCAAGTTCCTTCTTAGTGGCTGCTGCTACCACCATGGCATCTATGGGGGAGTCCTTGTTCCATGCTGGTCTGTCTATGGGGGGGGGGCTTAAGATCTTATCCGGTCTTTTTGGAATCGGTTCTATGGTGTCCAGTTCCTTCCATTCCCGCGAGGTGACCAGATCCACCAAGATATCCAAGGGAGGGGAAACCCAGGCCTTAGATGGGCCCATGCCGAAAGCCTTCAGGAACACAAAGTTGTCAGGAGAGGGTTTGAGGACAGACCAACCTCCCCGTTGGTGCAGGATTTCCATGAGACATCCTTGGGAGGTGACCTAGGGGAACCTTCTCCATCATCCAAGTCCATGTCCTCGGTGAGGAACTTGGGGGGGGGGGTCCAAGTGCTTCCTCTTGCACGTACGTTTGCAAGGTACCTCTTTGGTGTGGCTCTCTGGGGGAGCTAGCAAGCGACTTTTTCCTTGGGGCAAACCATCTGGGGCTCTTTGAGCATGGGCTGTCCCTCTGGTACAATGATGGGGACCACAGACAGAGCAGAGGGGCTCTGGGTGGAGTGCTAGGGGGCAGTCAGGGGTCTTGATCCAGCGGACATAACTCTTTCTACCATGTCAAATGCCAAAGGAGAGTGAACCTCCTGAGAAACCAATAAGGAGGCCGGTCTCACTGGGTCCGACAAGAGAACTGGAGCTGGGTCCGAGGTGGATGGAGCTCCAAGGGAGGGAACCTGGCCCAACAAAGTCGCAGCCGAAGAAAAAGGTTCCACTCCCTCGCATCCGACACCCAAGCTCCAGCTCCGAGAGTGGCTCAGATCCAAGCTGGTCGGATCTAATACACTGCAGGCAGCTGTCGGCATCGAGGGAAGCAGGTACAGTCAACGCTGACCCCCTGACCAAAGCCAACCTTGGATTCGAATACTCCGAACCCGAAGGTCAGATTGGAGAAGGAGATATAGGCTGGAAAAAAGGAAGCGAGCTCCCACCTCCTGAAGGAGGGGGGGCTGGCAAGACTCCCATCTGGATCTGGGTACGGATAAACTTCATCATTTTATCCAGATCAATGTCAGACAAGGACCGGGTGGACCTCGACGAGGCCACGCACTCCGACCTGGTGGGTCAGGGCACAGAGGTCCGAGAAGCTGAACGTGTCTCCTCCGACTCTGGAGAGAACCTCAGAGATCGAAGCAGAGGGAAGTCATGGATCCATGGTGTTTTTGCAGGTGAAGTGAGGTCTGGAGAGCTCTTTCTCTTTTCCCTCACCTTCGACTCTCTCTCCCTCTCTCTAACCCTTTTCTGCTCCTCTACCACAGGCGTTGGTACAGGAGGTTGAGTCCCAGCCTGGGAGGGAGGAGAAGCCAGAGGAAAAGAGGAAGGAGAGGCAGCCACAGCAGCCGCTGTGACCGAAGCTGGAGACAAGGAAACAGATTCTGAAGGGGATTACTATCTTTAATGACGCGGGGGTTGAAGCCTGTACATATGCTGCAGTCCACACTCAGATGGGCCACGCTCAAGCCAAAACACTCAGAGTGTGGCCATCTGCTGGGGATAATTTACGGCCACACTCAGTGCAACGCTTGAAAACAAGCTTTTCAGCCATACTGCCTCAGTAGAAAGAGAACTTAAGAAAAAAAGAAAGTTTCTTTCTAATTGGCACACACACACCCACTCACCACACTCGTACACAGAAAACACTCAGGGGGGTGAGGAAGCATAATCTACACAATACAAACTACTCTAACTATCCTAAAATTCTACAACTCAATGCACCAAGTGAGGGGAGGGAGACACAAAAAGATTTTACCCACTTGACTAAGTTGGAGCTCAAGAGATCACGATGCATAAGCTATTCACGGCAAGCAAGATCTGGGGATGGAAGGCAGTGGAGGTGTATTATGGGTAAGGGGAGGAGTTTGCAGCTCGGACCTGATGCTAGTAAAAGTTGCCAGCTCGGATCTAATACGGATCCATAACCCACAGGTTGAAGACCAAATGAAGTAAACTACGTCAGATCTGTAAAACTGGAAATAATTTAAGTATGGCATTTGACAGTATCCCACACTCATGGATAAAAGAGTGCTTAAAAATGTATACGATGCATCCTACATTGATCAATTACATTACAGCAACAATTAAACAGAGGCAAACCACTCTGCAGTTGACCCATTATAAAGGACAAATTATTAACTCCAGGGATAACAGTTCAAAGGGGGATATTCCAGGGTGACTCTGTCACCGCTGCTCTTTTGTCTTGCCCTTAACCCATTACGCTGTCTACTTAACAGATTAGGTCATGGCTATAATTTGGCTCCCAGAAAACAACAAAATGTAAAAACGTTTCATTGTCTTTTTGTGGATGAGTTAACACTACATAGCTCATCAGATGAGGAACTGAAAGCAGAACTGCAAGTGATCAAAATTTTACAGATGATATAAGACAGGCATTTGGTCTTGATAAATGTGCAAAAGCAACCTTTAAAGCAGGAAAACTGCAGCATCAAGAAAACATCACTTTGGGTCAAGAATGTGATATAAAAGAACATGAGCAAGATGGAGTGTATACATTTTGGGAAATTATGAAGGATCAACAATAAAACATGAACAAATGCAAATAAAACTTAGTAAGGCAAATTTTAGAACACTAAAATTAATACTGAAAACAGCGTTGACATCTAGGAATAAAGTCCAAGCTATAAACCAATTTGCTCTTCCTTCCTAACTTACAGTTTTGGAGTGATTGACTGGCCCCAAAAGGTGTTGAATTGGTTGGAAAAGAAAACAAGAAGGATGCTTCAGGTTTATCAAATGATTTATAAAAATCAGTGTATACCAAGATTATATAGACCCCATTCTGAAGAAGCTAGGGACCTCCTCGAAACTGATAACATGTACAGATCTGCAATTGTAGGACTGCATACATATCTACTGACTTCACAAGACCCAAATGTAGTGAAAGTTTTAAAACATGAGGAGAATAAGTCTAAGATGACTTCCCTTCCCTTCTTTGTTTAGCAGAAGCATATTGGTGTCAAGCAGAATAGAAATCAAACCAGAAGTGGATAAAAATTATCAACTGAATGTGCCAAAAAAGAAAAGAAAGAATATAAAGTGAAGGGTCAGATGAGAAGGCAAGAAATGTGGTAAATGCATAAATATAGTTGCAAGTATAGAAAACTCTTGGAACAACCTCATGTTGATCAGGATCAAACAAAGGAATGGTTAAGGAGAGGTAAATTTAAACCAAAAGATGAAAAGTTAATGTTGGCGGCCCAAGATAGTGGATTACATGCACGTTGGTTTACAAAGCCCATTGAACATGTGGGAGAAAAAGACAAATGTAGGTTTTGTAAAACATAACTAGAAACAGTCTCACATCTTGTTGCTGGTTGTGATATACTAATGGCAGGACGAATGTCTACTGAAAGGCATAATAATGTGGCAAGACTGCTGCATTGGGATTGTGCAAACATTATAATATTGAAGTAGCTGAAAAACACTGGAAACATGAGCCACAAAGCATTGTAGAAAATAATTACGTTTATATCATATGGAATCCCCCATTACCAACAGTTCAAAAGCTAGATGCAAAAAAACAAGATATAGTAGTGCATGAAAAGAAGATGAGCATTAATCACTGAAATTGCTACACCCAGTGACTACAGTGTCTTATGTACAGAGAGACACAAAGTCATAAAAGACAAGGATTTGCAGGCAGAAATGAGGCCAATGTGGGAGAAGGATACTCAGAGAGTTCCAATAGTAGTAGGAGCAACGGGTCTTATAAAAAAGAATTTACAATCATACTCAGATATGTTAGCGATAAATGTAGCTCTGTATGAGTTGCAGAAGGAGTCTTTACTGGGCACACCCGGTGTCCTGAGAAGAGCACTTCTGGCTAATATCAAAGACTGAAACAATATTAATTTCATGAACTTTAGTCATACTTTGACTTAGAAATGGGGTCCACTCCCTTCATGGTATAAGAAACTCAAAAGACTTGGAGAAGTTAAAGAAACAGTGAGGTCTCCTCATGCATGCATACAAAATTATCCCAAATGCATCAGAACAAGGGGCTGAAAAATATTAAACAGCATGACCTGCCTTTACAGCATCATATGTAGTACACAGTCAGAAGACTGAAAATGTCCCTACTGCATGAAACACACATGTCTACAAACACAAATCAGTGTAGCCACTATGCCCTATAATTCTTCCAGTGGTACAAAGGAATCTTACTTTAACCATACTTCCCCCATCCAAATGAGACAGACCTCTCAACCAATCGGGGACAAATTTCAACAAAATCAGGGACAAGTCAAGAAAAAATCAGGGACACTTTTAAAATATTAGTGCTATTAACTTGAAACATTGACAGAATCAAAGCATATGAATTAATAAACATTTTCTGAAGTAAAAGAAGTCTATAACTCTTAATTATTGTCATTATTCATTAAGTGTAATTCACCACCTTTCCTCCAAAAGTCACTAGTTTCAGGAGGGATTAAGAGGGACAGAGCTAAAATTTGAGTCAAAATCAGGGACAGTTGAGAGGTATGAAATGAGATGCAGATAAATGCTGGTGTACATATGCAGTGAGGCAGAAAGCTGCAGGAATCATTTTCCACATGCATGCATTCCAGTACAGAAGTGACCGTGGTCCTGCCCCGCTGCTGCACCTCCTGCATGCCAACAGCCTGCTGTAGTAGACGCTGCATCAGTGACATGCATACTGCAATTTGGCCAGGATTATACACCATTAATAGTGTAATAATTTACAATGAGTTCACAGTGCTATTAAAATATGCTGCATACAATATACTATACTAAGCATATCTGCAAGTAATATGTAGTTATTAAAGTCCTCTTACAATCATGTTATGAGATGAACACACACACACACATACACACACATATATATATATATAAATATATATATATATATAGAGAGAGAGAGACACGCACACAAGTACTAGTGTGTGTGTGTTTGTGTGTGTGTGTGTGTGTGTGTGTGTGTGTGTGTGTGTGTGTGTGTGTGTGTGTGTGTTATGGTTTGTGACTGTTTTGCAACTCCCCAATGTGTACCTTGCAATAATCAATAATTTCAACCTGATGCCAATGTTAAACCCTCACCCATCTTTGCCATTTTTGTAATATACCTCAGCCTCACACACTGTACTTTTACAGATCAACCTTCACAGGCAAAAACATAAAAAGTATGCATATTACATGCATGTGCACACTCTGACATGCTGTCTTTCCTGCAGCTCCCAGGTAACCTTCCCACATCTAGGTGCTCTGCAAACCATAGGAATGTGTGGCGTACTGACAATAATCATCATGCTTTTCATTTCCCCACTCTTGTCAGGAGCTGCATGCTGTCAACATATTCTGAAATGCTAATAAAATAAAAGCAATGAGAATGGCAACAGGAGGTAGTGAAGAAAGGGTCTAGTGTATCAAAGACTTTATTCTTCACTTTCACCATGTGGCAAATTAAATTGGGGACTGACAAAGCTCCTGGATTAAATGAAACAACATCAAGTGTTTTCTTAAAAATAGAAGAAAGAAGATTATGCAATTATGAACATATTCTTTTAAGGCTATAATTCTTTTTAAGTTATAGAATGCTTACTAATACTTTGTTACTTGTTTTTTTTTAACGTAGGTGTGTGTGTGTGTTATGGTTTGTGACTGTTTGCAACTCCCCAATGTGTACCTTGCAATAATCAATAATTTCAACCTGATGCCAATGTTAAACCCTCACCCATCTTTGCCATTTTGTAATATACCTCAGCCTCACACACTGTACTTTTACAGATCAACCTTCACAGGCAAAAACATAAAAGTATGCATATTACATGCATGTGCACACTCTGACATGCTGTCTTTCCTGCAGCTCCCAGGTAACCTTCCCACATCTAGGTGCTCTGCAAACCATAGGAATGTGTGGCGTACTGACAATAATCATCATGCTTTTCATTTCCCCACTCTTGTCAGGAGCTGCATGCTGTCAACATATTCTGAAATGCTAATAAAATAAAAGCAATGAGAATGGCAACAGGAGGTAGTGAAGAAAGGGTCTAGTGTATCAAAGACTTTATTCTTCACTTTCACCATGTGGCAAATTAAATTGGGGACTGACAAAGCTCCTGGATTAAATGAAACAACATCAAGTGTTTTCTTAAAAATAGAAGAAAGAAGATTATGCAATTATGAACATATTCTTTTAAGGCTATAATTCTTTTTAAGTTATAGAATGCTTACTAATACTTTGTTACTTGTTTTTTTTTAACGTAGGTTCTTTATGTCTTTGACAAAGAATTATGTGATTGATAGTGAGAATTTGACTGGTTCATAGGTTAGTACTAGGCTAAATGCCCTTGCGAGCCATTTTAAGCCTAGCCAGTTATCCCTTGTGAGATTCAAACCCTGTACCTTGTGTTTGTAAGGCAAACACCGTAACCATTAGGCCACCCTGGTTACAGAGATTTATATGTTTGTGGTTTTATTTGAGTTAAGTGTTCAAAGGAAGTCTGTTGAAAGCAAAGAATAAGGTTTTTGATACGCTAGACTAATTCCCACTCTCAGTGGTTTTATTTTTACCACTTTTGGTGTTATTTTGTATATTCTGAACTGTACCTATGCATACAAGAGCTATCATGGATCAAAAATGCTTGCACACATAAGCTGTGTAGTGAAACTAGAAGGAAAATCCTTAATGAGAAAGGATGAAACAAGCCAGCCCAGATCTGATCAAATTCTAAAATGCCATTAAGAACATCAGGAGATATATAATCAGGAAAGCTACAGAAAGAATATAATGTGCTTTGTTTCATAGAAATGGAAAGTTCAAAAATTGCATGTAAAATTTCACACAGATAAGTCAACTGAATCAGTATGATAGTCACACAGATGAATTTCATTTCACAAAATGGTCAAAGTAGTAAAGGATCCAAAAAAGTGGAGGAAACAGATATTACTGAAAAAGACAACAGGTCCTTATCTATAGATGTTGCCAACAGTTACAGCAACAGAACCCACTATCAATCTATCAATATGCAGCAGACTAATAATATTGAGAGAGGCATACATATACTAACCAGCAGCTGATGACATAATTTGAGATAAATAATGGACAGCAAGACAGAGGGAGAGTTTAAGTCAATTGCTGGGGGGGGGGGAGCCCAGCTGGCCATGTACCAGACGACCAGAGTTTGAATATTGTCTCATATGTTGGAAGTGATGGCTGAGGGAGGATAGGAGTGAGTGGCTGATGCCAGCTCGCCCATTCTGGTGGAAGTAGTGGTGATTTTGGTCAGCTGTTTACCATCAAGCAGGGCACTAACACAACCAGAACTAGGTGGCATGTCCGTGGTCCTACCAAGCTGGTGGTTATAGTCCTCATGTACATGTTGGGAAAATGCACAAGTACAAACACACACACACACACACACACACACACACACACACACACACACACACACACACACACACACATACGGGCAAGAAGGGAGTGCTCAGCTCATCATCAGCCTTCAAGGGTGAGGTTAGGCCCTAAAACCTCTTTACTGGCATCAGCAGAACTGATAAGAGGGCAAACCACTTTCATAGTAGCCTGTAGGATGCCGTCCTTTGGTCAGCACTTGTCCCCATGCTGGGGATTCCCCAGTAGGGGGTGGACAAAGAGGTCTAAGACCAAAAGGAGGGAGCTGATGGTCAGCAGGCATAAAGAGGAAAACACCTAGAAAACCACCTTTTTCTGAAGTTGAGCTATTTTATCATATGCCAAAGCAGTGTCTTGTAGGTAGGTCTGATGAGTGGTCTAAGAAAGAATATTAAATATGAAAGAATGGAGCAATTTTGGTGGAGCTATGCAGTTTATTCCATACTGCAGAAGCAGTTTTGGAAAAACAGCATTATATAACTGAGTTATTAAATGGGGTATGGAATCTTGAATTTTGGGATCCGAATATACAGAGAATTTTGTAAAATTTCTTTTTTTATTGTTTAGCTGGATTGGACAAGAAATCGTGTAGGAATCTAAATATTTGTATAGTGTAAGAAACCTGTTATAATCATTATTTATTTATTTATTTTGCATTTCAGGGACCACACAGTGATGTACACTGGGACCAACTAATGTTGACTAGCATTAAACTTTATTGAGGCATATTAAAAGGTAGCTAACGCTGATATAATTTTGGTGAACAAATATTTTTTTTAAAAATTGTCATACTGGTTTCATGAGTGAAAAGTCTTCTGGTTTGTATGCGGTTTAAAGTGGGACAAGATTTCACTATTTCATTTTTGCATTTTTGTCAAAACTGGGTTATATATTTTGATATGGATTTTAACTCTGCAGTAAGCCACAGATATATGTTGTTCTGCATACATCTTCTCTTACTGGAGTTAACCAAGTTTTTGTGTGCCCAACAGTGTGTTACTGAAAAGGTCTATTGCAGAATTTACATCAGTTAAGTTACAGACAGGGTCCAGTCAGTGAATGGTAACTGGTAAATAAGCTGAGAAAATTTTGGGGTCTGAAGGAGTAACCAAACATGGAATTGGGGTGGTGGTTCCAGATTTGTAAAGAACCAGTAGAAGAAGTGACCATAAAGCACATTTGCAAGCATTATAATATGCCTGCAGTGTTTTACAATACTTGAGATTATTACATCTACAATGCAGTCATATCTATGGGGGGGGGGGGGCAGTTTAAATATGAGGTCCTATGATTTATGTCAGAAAATATGGGAGGATATATGCAATTAATGACAAATCAGAAGGAAGGGACTTGTGGTTATACTGAAGAGGGATTTTGCACAGTAACACTTAATTAGTGAATATATTAGTCAAAGTGGTGCACTTTTGGCTCAGAAACAACTCCTTAGCAGATAATCTTCCTTGTTCTCAATGGGATTTTCTTATGAGATTAGCATTACAGCAGTAGTGATACTATATCAAATTCTGCAAAATTTGCAGCTGTTGCTATAAGACAGACGTAGTGCAACCCAGCTATTTTTTTGGTCAGCTAATGAAGGATATTGGCCATAACAGGGGTAATCATTTTCTTAAGACACGGAGTGAACAACAATGAGGAGACAGGTGGCTCATACCCACCAAAAGGCTGATGGCACTCATTTTGTTATTGCATAATCCTGATGAAGAAGGTAGCACAGAAAGACATAACCCCCTATCCATTCTTACTTTTGTGTGCTAACCCTAACTCTAACCCTGCCACATCCCCAAACCCCAACCCTACACATTAACTTACCCAAAACACTTTCATCAACAATGCCACTCTTTAGACAAATTGCGTACTGTTATTTTTTTTTCTAGTTGACAGATAGAAAAAAGAAATGGTTTGTTGTCTTTTTGCAATTACTGTAGCTTCAAATTTTTTGGGGGGGAGGCTAGAATTAAGTGTTGATGTACAGAATCAAATTGCTGTAATGTGCACTGATAATTCTGTATATCTATTTTAGTGAATATATGTGTGTGTGTCACCTCTTTGCTTACTGTGAAAAACTCTTTTCTTTCTCACCTATTTCTTTAATCAAGCTCTGATTCTTTTAACTGGCAATAAAAGTATGGCTGTAGCCATTTCACACCAGTGATTATCCATCTACCTACTTTATTCTGTGGGCAGCTATGGAGGAAATAAAAATGTACAAAAAGAAAATGGGGTGGTTAATGTTCAGAGTGAGATTACACCTACTCCCTGACAATTTTCACTCTACCACAATGTCTTGCACTGCATAATTGTTTCTAATGATGTAAGCTATCCAATAAAAAATTATTTCCCATTTTAGGAATGAAAAACTCATCTCAACCACACTGAATAAGCTCACTTCTGAGCGGGACAGCCTTAATTTTTTTATATATATATATTTTTTTTCCAGATTTTAAGGAACATCACTGTTAACCTTTCTTTCTACTGGATGATATAAACTTAAGAATGTCAAGTAGGACAGGAGCTGTATGTCAGGGTTTCTGAAATTTACAGACACTGTAAAACACTTAGCAGAGTCTAAAGTCTATACTGCAGCCCAAACTTATGAAGCCAAAATGCAAATGAAAGCTTGTATGCATTTGCATACCATGATACATTTCCAGTGCATGTGTACTTAAGTTTCCCATTTTCCTTGCTGCGCAATGAAAAAAAACATTAACTGAGGCACTACATTCACATTTTGCTCACGTATTTGCTAGCTCCTGAATACTGCCATAGTGAAACGTGGTACTTTTATTTAGTTTACATTTGTTGACAAGGCTAGTCTGGCTGGATACAAGTCCATTTTCAGCAGAGGCCCGAGGAGAAAAGCTACACTATATACTGGTACATTACATAAAAATAGATTACTATATGATACAGCTTATAAGGATTAAAGAACAAATGCATGAGAGATATTCACACTATCGAAGCATTTTTTGAAAAATGTACAGTTCTTAAATTACAACAATTTTACAGAATATGTATAATACTTAAAATTCTAAAAGTAGTAGAATCAGAACAGGAGTTAGAGTAGAGAGGAAAAGAGTGGAGGAGTAAAAGAGTGAAAAATAAGATAATTAGTCAGGTGTACTGCAGGAACAGAGCCAGTGGTTTTGGAAGTACAGTTTAATTTTCTGTTTGAAAAGAGGCAGAGATGTAGTCAGAGTTATGTCACTAGGTAGAAGATTCCAATTTCTACCTACTGTGTTAGTGAAAAGACAGCACCAGCAAAGTTGTTGGACTTAATTGATCTGGCCATGAGTTTATGAGAGGAGCGAAGGGAGTTGAGATTGTTATAAGGGATTAACAGTTGAGAGAGAATTGGGGTGTTGTCAGGTTGATGTAGTATTCTATGGGCAGTAGAGAGTTGAGGAATTAGCAGGTAGTTTTGGAATTCAAGCCAGCCTAGTAGTTTTAAGTTAAGACAATGGTGGGTTCTGAAGGGGTTACCAGTGGCGAAGCGGGCAATGTTGTTGTAGCAAGTTGCAAGTTTATTAAGATTGATTTTCTTAAGTTTGGTATAAATAGGGGAGGCATATAGTAGAGTAGATAAAAGATGGGATTGGGCAATCTTGGTTCTAGTTGCTGAGGTTAGAAAAGGTTTAATTCGATATAGGGATCCTATTTTTCTGTTAACTAACTTGATGGTGTTGTTAATGTGTTGATCGAAAGAGAGATTATTATCGATGGTTATTCCTAGCAGTTTTGTTGTCGAATCAGGTGAGATGACAGTGTCATTGTTTGAGGAGATGGTGAAGTTTAATGGGGGTCCGAGTGGTGGGGGTGAAAAGGAGAAGTTTAGTTTTTTTGGCATTGAGTAGGAGGAACCGTCGAGAGAACCATGTTTCAACAGTATTAAAAATATTTTGGGTAAGTGAGATCAGTTCTGTAGTGGATGGAGCAGAACAAATAAGGGTCGAGTCGTCTGCATATTGAATGCAGGTTGCTTGTGGGATTGCAGAATGAAGATCATTAATGAAGAGGGAGAAGAGAAGTGGACCAAGAATGGAGCCCTGAGAAACTCCGATGGAAATAGGCAAAAGAGAAGAGATATTGTTGTCTGTTGCTAAGATATGCTCTAAACCATTTAATGGCTAGGTTATCAAAAGAGAGAGATTCAAGAATGTTTGTTAAGAGAGAGTGGTTGACCATGTCGAAAGCTTTAGAGAGATCAATGAAAAGAGCGGAAGAGAGAAGATTATTGTTGCGATTTTTGTTGATAGTATCTATAAAGGAAAGAAGGGCAGTGGTGGTACTGTGATGAGGCCTAAAGCCATGCTGACAGTTTGCTATAATGTTGTGTAGAGAGAGATAGTGTACTAGTTGCTGGTGAATACATTTCTCCATAATTTTAGCTAAGGGTGAAAGGAGAGCAATTGGTCTAAAGTTGGAGTAGTCAATAGAGTTGCCACCTTTATGTAGTGGAATAATATGAGAGACTTTCCAGATGTCTGGGATGGACCCCTCTTGGATAGTTCTGTTTATGAGTATGGATATAGGGTTTGCAATTTCTTTGGCTGCTTTTTGGAGGAAAAGGGAAGGGAGCTTGTCAGCTGAAGGGGTACAAGGTTTCAGTTTGTGAATGAGTCTGCAGATGTAAGAAGTAGATATAGGATTTAGAGAGAAGTTGTAAGAAGAGTTAGCTAGGTTATTTGGAGGGTAGTAGTTGTTGATGTTCATTTGCCCAGGTAGGGATTGAATAGTTTCGGAAAAAAAAGAGTTAAAAGCATTGCCTCTTTGAAACCCAGGAAGAATTAGGCATAAAAGCTTTACTAAACTTCATATTTACAGTTATTATGGAAGAAAGAAGATTCCTCAGGTGTGACCGTGCTGAAGGGACCACCTGGAACAGAAGGTGTCCATGGCAGTGACAGCACCAACTCTGAAAAAAATGGACAACTAAAAAGAAAGGGCTAATTGTCTAACCCATTCATTTAAGCAATGGTGCTGACTCCAAAGACTTAATTAAAAAGAAAGGGTTAATTGTCTAATCCATTCATTTAAGCAATGGTGCTGACTCCAAACTCCTGTGGCAAAAAGGTTGGTTAAGATAATGTACCAAAGATAGCACTTCTAAATGTAAATACAAACCAGTTATAAAACACTACTGCTGGAACTTAAAACATAACTTTTCCAAAATAACATGAACCAGCTACAAAAACACATTGTTAGGAAGACAATAACCATACTAATAGAGTCAATATAAAATACATAAGGTGAAAGATGAGACAAATCTAGTATTTCAGACCACAAATGGTCCTTTTCAGTAGAAGATGCAGCTCATAAAGAGCCATTCAGTTTAACTGCCATAATTACATGAAAACTAGTCATGAAAAAAAAAGTATAATTTGAAGAGGTTCTGGCAAGAAACAGAGAACAAAGAATATGCTCTCCATTTAGAGGAAAATAATCTAAGAGAAGAGCTGCTTGATTTAATAGAGATAGACAGACTCATACCTCTTAACTCTCCCTGATTTTCAGGGACGTCCCTGATTTTGACTCAAATTTTAGCTCTGTCCCTCTTAATCCCTCCTAAAACTAGTGACTTTTGGAGGAAAGGTGGCGAATTACACTTAATGACTAATGATAATAATTAGGAGTTATAGACTTCTTTTACTTCAGAAAATGCGTATTAATTCATATGCTCTGATTCTGTCAATGTTTCAAGTTAATAGCACTAATATTTTAAAAGTGTCCCTGATTGTCCCTGATTTTTTCTTGACTTGTCCCTGATTCTGTTGAAATTTGTCCCCGATTGGTTGAGAGGTATCACAGACATATTAAGACTGATGAAAGAAATAGATTACAGAAAGTCAATAAGACCAAAAATGTCAGAAGTCTGATAAAACAAATTAACACAGTAACCGAAACCACTAACAGAAATTCATGTGATATAACAGAAGTAAATAGGATATATTACTTGGCAGCTAAATTATTAACAGATGAAGTCTTACTACAAAAATCCAGGGCAATAAGAGAAAGGAAGCGAAGAAACCAAATGTTATCTTGGAAGTATGAAATAGCGAAAGCTATAAAGCAATTAAGACAAGAAGTTTCACTGTTAGAAGAGTATAGAGGAGGGAACAGTTCAACTAAAATATTTAGAAAGATAGATGTGATAAAAGCAACACACAGTATTGGAACAGACCAGGATCTATCTTACACTGTTGCAAACAATAAACTAAAGATATTAGCACAGGCAGAAAAACTATGCAGATAAATATAAAGGAAAACTACAAAATAAGTAATTCACCAATGTCCTGAAAAAAATTTATAGAGAACTGGGAAATAAAGTGAAAGGAATAGAAACACCACCAAAAAAAAAGTAATAGACACATTTTGAAGAAATATCTATGAAGGACCATGTGGAACATAAAAAAGATGATGACTGGATAGAAGAAGTTCAAATGTATAGGATATGAAATGGCATGAACTAATGGCCAGAGACATTGAAACAAAATTAAGAAAATCTCCTAATTAGAAACCTCCAGGCCCAAATGTAGTACCTAAACTCTGGCTAGAAGTGTTAACATGTTTATACAGACCTTTATCTCTGAGTAAGAACTACATATATGTGCACCCCCAACAGACACCAACCTGGTTACCAACATGAAAAATGATACTCCTCCTCAAAAATGAGCCTACAAGCTATCCTAAAAACTATAGACCAATAACTTGCCTTCCGATGATGTATATACTATATACTGGAATTGATGGACTGGAGTTTATAGTCATTTAGAAGAAAACTCAATCATGACAATAGAACAAAACAGTAACAAAAGAAAGTCATATGGAATAAAGAATCACTTATTGTTAAATAAAGTCATAATGGAGAACTGTAAAAAGAGGAGGAATCTAAGTATGGCTTGGATAGATTATATAAAAGCATTTGACAGCATTTCACATTCACGGATAAAAGAGTGCTTACCCATGAATGTGATAATGTTGTCAAATGGTTTATTGCAATCTATCCAAGCCATACTTAGATTCCTTCACTTTTTACCTGCTCACAGCAAGGGGTTCTTCGGTTTGAATTTCGGCTGGGGTGCCTTCTGTGCAGAGTCTGCATGTCCTTCCTGCAGTTGCGTGGGTTTCCTCTGGGTGTTCTGGTTTCCTCCCACATTCCAAAGACATGCTGCAGGTGGATTGGACACACTAAATTGACCCTAGGTGTGAACGTGTGTGTGTGTGTGTGTGTGTGTGTGTGCGCTTTTTGTGGAAGGCTGGGTGTCGGGCTGGGAACTCGACGCCATAAAACTCCACTGACAATCGTTCTGCTGACTGTTGTTCTACTGTGGCAACCCCAATGGGAAAAGGCGAAAGGAGAAGGAAAGGAGAAAGGACTATTTACAGATATATAAAATACACCCTACATTGATCAGTTCCATTACAGTCACCATGAAACAGTGGCAAACCAGTCTGTAGTTAAGCCATGATAAAGGACCATTTATTATCTAAGGGATAAAAATTCAAAGGGGGATATTCCAGTGTGACTCTTTGGCACCACTGCTCTTTTGTCTTGTCCTTAACTCATTAAGCTGTCTACTTAACAGATTAGATTATATTTACAATTTGGCTCCCAGAAAACAAATAAACGTGTAAATACTTCTCACCTTTGTTTTGTGGATGATTTAAAACTATATAGCTCATCAGATGAGGAACTGAAAGCACAACTGGAAATGGGCAAAACTCTCTCAGACGATGTAAGAATATCGTTTGGTCTTGATAAATGTGCAAAAGCAACATCTAAAGCAGGAAAGCTGCAGTACCAAGAAAATATCAGTCTGGGACAGGAATGTGATATAAACGAACTTGAGCAGGTGGGAGTGTATAAATATTTGGGAACTAATGAAGGATCAACAATAAAACAAACAAATGCAACCAAAACTCAGTAAGGAATATTTTAGAAGACTAACATTAATACTGAAAACAGCCCTGACATCTAAAAACAAATGCCAAACTAGAAAATAATTTGCTCTGCCTACTCTAATTTACAGTTCTGGGGTGACTGACTGGCCCAAAAAGGTACCAGATCAATTTGACAGGAAAACAAGAAAAATGCTTCATACTTATCAAATGATATCCAAAATCAGTTTATAACAAATTATATATTTGTTGATCTGAAGCAAGTATTGACTTTCTTGAAATTTATTACATGTACAGATATGCAGTCGCAGGACTGCGAACATAAAAGCTGATCTCACCAGATCCAAACATAGTGAGACTTTTAGAGCATGAAGAGGACAAGTCTAAGATGACTTCCTGCTTAGTTTAGCAGAAGCATATCTGTGTCAAGCAGGAATGGAAATCAAACAAAAAGTAGAGAAAAATCAGGCAGCAACTGAATGTGCCCCCAAAAAAAATCAAAAGAAAGAATATAAGGAGAATGATCAGATGAGATGGCAAGAAATGGGGAAAAGGCATAAATACTGCACCAAGTAGAGAAAACTACAGCCTCACATCAATCAGGATTTCAAGCAGGAATGGTTAAGGAGAGGTGAATTTAAACCAAAAGATGAAAGGTTAATATTGGCAGCCCGGGAGAGTAGATTATGTATATCTTGGTTTACAAAGTCTATTGAATACGTGGGAGAAACAGACAAATGCAAGTACTGCAAAAAAATAACTAGAAACAGTTGCAGATCTTGTGCTGGGTGTGATATACTAATGGCAATTGGCCTGTATACTGAAAGGCATAATCATGTGGCAAGACTGCTCCATTCAGGCTTAAGCAAACATTACAATAATGAAGTAGCTGACAAGCACTGGAAACATAAGCTACAATGCACATACCTCTTATCCTCAGAGCAAGAAATCTGGACAAAGCCATAAATAATGGGGGGACAAAGTTCCAAAAATAGGGACACTTTTTAAATATTGCTCTTACAAACATAGAAAATTGACTGAATAAAAGGTTTTGCATTAGTATGAAATTTCTAAAGGGTATGAAGTCTGAAACTCAAATGTCTGACATTATTTTCTGACTTTGACACTCAATAATTTGCCAATTATTCACCAGAAAGCCACAATTTTATGAGAAACAGACCAAAAATATGAGGCAAAAATCTGGACATTCTATGAAAATCTGTACAGTTGAGAGGTATGGCAATGCATTATAGAGAACAACAAAGTTTATATCACATGGGATCACCCATTACCAACAGTTAAAAACATTGATGCGAGAAAATGAGATATAGTAGCACATGAAAAGAAGACAAAAGTAGCATTTATCACTGAAATTGCTACACCCATTGATTATAGTGTCTTACATATAAAGAGACAGAGTTATAAAATACCAGGATTTGCAGGCAGAAATGAGGGCAATGTGGAAGGAGGATACCCAGACAGTTCCAATTGTAGCAGGAGCAATGGATCTCGTAAAAAAACAAATTTATAGCTGTAGTTAGATATGCTACTGAAACATGTAACTCCATATAAATTGTAGAAGGAGTCAATTGTGGGCACATTGCAGGTGCTGCAAAGAACACTTTTGGCCAACATCAAAGACTGAAACAATATTAATTTCATAATCTTTAATCATACTTTGACTTAGGAATGGGTCCATTCCTCTTATGGTATCAGAAACCCAAAGGAGTTGAAGAAATTAAACTGAGTGAAGCTGTAGTTGCTAAAAAGCTATTCAGTTTAACTGAAAATCCAAAAGATGCCATAACTTTATGAAAACTAGTTATCAAAAAGAAACAGTATAATCTAAAATAAACAGTAATTGTTTAAACAGCAAATAGGTGAGTGTGCCATGTGTCAGTCAGTAGGACTGTGCTATGTGAGCAGGCATTGAAGATTTCAGAATGTGGAGTCACAGTAGCCCTCTTTTCACCGACACAACCAGCCACTGCCAGACGTTACAGAAACAAACTTTGAAATTTCCAAACATTTCCTCCTATATCATTACACATCATGTTAACAAAAAAGGTAAGCTAATGGCTGTACAGGTCACCAATGGAGGGTTTTGGTGGAAGGTTCTAACCACAAGTGCAGCATTCACTTCTAAAGTGTGCGTTTTGTAGAAGAATGGTGCAGTCATCTGAGAAGATTAAAATCATGGGGGAATAAGGAGGGGTCCCTATCAGTTTATCGAAAAATCAGTTCAGTGAACAGAATTTTCAGTGCAATTACATCGAACATACCATTTGTTGAACTGATCATACTGAGATCACGGTACAGTAAGGCTTGGGAAATTTGTCCTTTCCTCACTGTACTGCCATCTCATATTTGGTTTATATAATTAGCAGAGGGTGTTGGGGGCACAGGCCCCACATGAGGGGAATTCCATAAAAGGAATTTCTGATGAAATGCTCTTCAATGAAGTGATGGTACACCATAGTGATACAGACCCATAAGGAGTGCAGTTCACATAAAGTGGGTAGGGGAGCCTTTACGGAAAAAAAAATTCTGTCAAAAATGCACATCTGTAACTAGCCCATGGCAGCACTGTGCTTTAACAGGTTATTTCTTATTCATTCTCTGATGAACCACTTTATCCATTTCAGAGTCATGGGGATATGGAACCTGTCCTGGCACTTAGTGGGTGTATGGCAGAGAAACCAGTTCCAGGTATGATGCCAGCCTACAGCAGGTTGCATGAATACAAACAGATGCATATCCACATACACATACATGTACACACACATACCAACAGGGAATTTAGTGGGACTTCCATGATGGCTGCCCATTGAGTAACAGCTTAATTATTCTAGCTCTCCCAGTGTGAAAACAGAAACTTAGTAGAGAGAGCCACTGGATCTAAATTTCTTGGGAAATTTCAGTAACTGTCCTGTAAGTGCGCTCCCTGGATGCCAGAAAAAAATAAATACAGAGGACCTGAAGGAAAATCAGCTACATAAGTTGATGAAAAAACATTGACTGGGAAAAGTACTGTAGCTGTACAGCAAAAAGTGGTGCAAGTTCCAGACATGACTTCCAGTAACCTAGAGGAAAGTATAAAGCAACTGCACACACAAACCGGACTAAAATAAATGAAACACTGATGGATTATATCAACTCAAACAATAACAGGCTGGAAAAATTGAAGAAGCTTTAAACAAGTATGCAGACAAGGTGATAAAAGTGCAAACCTCAGAAGTCAAAATGAAGAAAAGACTGGCTGAGTATGAAACTGCACAAAAAGAGATGTTTCAAAAAATAATAGAATTAGAAGACAGAGCACACAGGGAAAACCTGAGATTTTCTGTTGCACTTGAGAAGCTAGAAGGAATAGACTGTATTAATTTTATGAAAGCACGCACACAAGCAACTGGACTAGTATTCCACAACAGGAATTGTTCATTGAAAGTGCACATTGTGTGTATGCTCCAAACCTGCCTATGAGAAAACAACCTAGACCTTTAATAGTCAAGATGCAATATTACCAGCAGAAGGAGTTGATTCTGGCAAAACTGTGGCAGAAGGAAAAAATACTAAAAGTGGGAGACCAGAGTGTTTGTGGAGAATGACTACTCATTATACAACAGGCAGAAGAGGAGTACATTTATCCAATTATTCAGGGAATGTCAAGAAGCAGGCATGAGATTCAAACTGCTGAACCCAGCTATTTTCAAAATATTTGTTCTCTGGAGGAACAAAATCATTTTTTGATGAAGTACAAGCTAAGGAAGAAATGCAAAAGTTTGTCCAATGAAAAGTGAGCTGTGAAACAGAAGGAGATGCTGCCAGTGAAACATTTTCCAGTGTTTCAACAGAAAATGTTTGAGAGTGGGGAAAAAGCACAAAAGTTGACTAGAAGAATCAAGAGTAGTTTGGGAATGTAGCAGAGACAGGGTTTGTTAGAAGGAGATGAACAGGAATAGAACAAAAAATATCTGGAAATATCGGCCTTTTTTGGAATTTGTTAAACTTGTAGGGGAATGTAAACATACTCCCTACTTCATGTCATTCACGTTTGGAGACTAAAATCAGTAACTTGAAAAGTGACAAATGTGGGATTACAAAGGAATAATTATATTTGTGAAATGTGACAGAACAAGAAAATCTAGAAATATTGGAATTTTTTGACTTTGTTAAACTTGTAGGGGACTCTAAAGCATATGCCCTACTTCATATATTTAATGTTCAGAAAAATACTCAGAAGAGGGAAAAAGTTAACTGTAAGTAAAACAAAACAAAACAAATGTTTTTCTTACTACTGTTTAGTGCATGATTTTCTTTGAATGTTGTAAAGTAATTTTCAGTTATTTTTAACTGTAATGGGGATACTAATGTAAAGAGGTGTTCCTGTTTTTTTTTTTTCTTTTCATTTTTTTCTCCCTTTTTCTCTCTTTCTACTTGTTCAGTTTTAAGAAATGTAGGCAGTGCAATGTAGAAAAAAAGATCTGGTTAAAAAGCATGACAAAAGAAAAATTTGCATGCTTTTTCTCATTCTTGCATGGGGAATGACTGGGTTAAATGCATTAGTTTAATCTAGTAAGAAGTTTAAACAGAAAGCAAGTAAATGAAAAAGAATACTGAATATTGAAGGCTTTTTTTCAAGTAAACAGTTTTGTGACTTGTTCTCATGTCTCCAGCAGACACTCTAATAAAAAGAAATGGTTTGGGGAAAATGTTTATTGAAAGAATTCAAGTGTTTTCCCAGCTGAGAGAGCTATAAAGACAAGACAGCACATAATAGAACCACAGGCTATACCATGCAACTTAACATACATAACCTTTCTTTTAGCTCAAGTCTGTGTGTGCGTGTGACTGTCAGTTCAGAACTTTTGTTCCTATCAGGAGGATAACACTTTAATATTTGAAGTTGTACATAGTTTTGTGTGTTATTATTAAGTTAATAGGTTTTAGGGGATATTTTGTGTGTGTGTGTGTGTGTGTGTGTGTGTGTGTGTGTGTGTGTGTGTGTGTGTGTGTATGTGTGTGTGTGTGTATGTGTGTGCACGCATGCATTTTTGTTTGATGGTTTTCAATAAAACAAAAGTTCTATAAGATGTGACATAGGCTCAAATAGAGATGACAAGAAACAACTGTATAAAAGATTTACCTACCAAACAGCACATACATGTAACACAAATGCTGAAACTAGACATTTAACAAAAAAACTGTTATACATAAAAGGTGGGATTAATAATCTCTCAAGAAAATGATGCTTTCCATATGGTCTTTAAACATTAATGATCTCACAGATAAATACAAAAAAGAAAGAGTAGTGAACTATATTAAAAAATGTAGAGTGCAAATAACTATGCTACAGGAGACACACTTGTAAAGAAGTGAACATGTTCATAGGTAGGTACTAGGTTATTGGCCCTAGGGCCTATACAAACCTAGCCAAAAACGTTCCCTGGCTTTCGCCACCCAAGAAAATTATTATTATTATGTGAATTTCATAAAGAAAGATTTTCAGGATGGTTATTCAGCAGAATACCTGGGGCAAAGGAAGAGAGGAGTACTTGTATTAACTGCAAGAGGAGCTCCAATAGTATTAGAAGAGACTAAAAAAGACAGTAATGGTAGATTTATATTACTAAGATGATATTAGCAAGGGAGGAGGAGGAGGAGCATTACACTGGCATGTATTTATATTCCACTGAAAACTGTTATAATGGAGCTTAAGAAAATACTGGGAGAAATAATCAGCTTTCAGCAAGAAATATTACTTATAGGTGGGGACTGGAATTGATTTGCAATAGTGCAGATGTATCTGGAGGGCCCAGAAGAGAAAATATAACAAAGAAGAGTAGATTTTTAAAGAAATTTATGAAAGTATTTGGCATGGAATATGTAAATTCAGTATTAGGAGTTAAGAGTGAATTTACATATTATTCCCCAAGATACAAAAACTGGGCTAGGCTAGACAGAATTTACATTTCACAGGAACATGTGCATTTAATTGAAGGCCTTGATATGCACCCAATAATTATTTCAGATCATGCGCCAATAATAACTAAAATAAAAACACAGAGTAATAAAATAAAAAAATGAGACAGTGGCACTTTCCCACCTATCTGTTGAAAAGAGAGTAATTTAAGGAATGGGTAGTGGAAATTACATAGGAAAAAATAAGAAGTGTGGGATGAATACATGCAGAGGAGGAAAGCGGTTTAAAAGAATGCAGGATTTGAATGAGCTATATAATGGTTGACTGACAATGACTGGATATATTATAAGTGATGTGTTATGTTTGCAGCTACAGTTATGTCGGCATGGTTTGTTATGTATAATTTTTGCAACTTAGATTGTGTCGGTATGGTTTATTTTCATTTATATTAATCTAAGATTACCTATGTCATACATGATAATTTAATAAAGATGTTTCACACACCTGGGAAAGGCTGGCACAGGTTTACTAGCTATGTCCCATTCTGCCCAGACTATAAGATAGTTCCGACTGCCACCAGCCACTCTTTATCAGCTACTTTAAGGCCCCTAACAAAGGGTGTCCAATCCTACTGTGTAATGCTACTATTAATTCAAATGGTAGTTTGACCAAGGGCAAGGCTATTTAGGAGTGGCCTGTACAGTGTCACCAAACATATATGCAAGTATTCTAAGAGCTTAACTATGTCTCTAACTAGACCAGCCACAATGACAGGTTTAAATATATTTAATAAAAAATAATAAAAGAACAAGACAATACTTAGTAAACAAACACAGTTACTTCAGAGTTCAAAATCCCAGGAAATATTTAAAACAACATTGCAGGACAGTCTCAAATAAATAAAGAAAACATCTAAGCTATACTTTACTATATTCCTACCTGAATCTAAAAGAGTTACTATGCCTGAAAAACTTAGTTACAGCAAAGCAAGTGCAGAGGTGAGTGGATGTTTCCCAGCTGATGCTGTCAGGTCAAAGACAAATACAAAATGCACTGTTTCTCTACCTCAGAGAGTTCTTAAATTAATATCAAGTATTACTGCTGGGTTAGCTTGGATGACATCACTTTTTGTCATCTGAATTTAGTTCCCAAGCTAAACCCCCATTGTCAGAAGCTACCCACATTTAACATCTCTCTGTGAAAATACATAGCCTTCAGATGTTTGCAACTGCTAGAAGGCATAAAACAATAAAACATTTACAAAACAACACAGATAGTTCCCTAGTGTTGACATCCTACATCCTGTTAACTGAAACTGAAAGATAACTTTTATAGCACAATTGTAAAACAATTTAATTTCAACTGTTTTCTTGAAGTTTGGCACGTTAACCCTCTATGTTCTAGTTTTTACTGTTAAAACATATACATTTGCACAATTACAATAGTTTATATTATCATTTCTGCCCTAAGCCTGCAGGGCATGCTGTGGTTACATTTTAGCTCAGTACATAACACACAGTTGTAGCACAAGCATCTTACACAAAGCATGTTGGCATTCACAAATGACACATAACCACTTACAAAATTCCAGATAGCTGGGCTGGTAGTATCTCCTTCTGTCACACTTCTATATAAAGCATATTAATATTCTCAAATGACATATACTTATTTACAAAATTCCAGATAGCTGGACTGGCAGTATTTCCTTTTGTCACACTTCTTCCCCCCTGAAAACTCAAGCTAGTTTTTCAAGTGACCCTTGAGAAATGTTATTTGAGAGGGTGAGCCTATCTGGGAATACACTACGCCATACCCTGTATTGAGATTCCAGCTGTCTTGGCATTGCTGACCCCATTACAGTGCTCCACTGTCCCATCATATGCCTGCAATCCTAGACTGTACCATAGTAATTTGGGATTTGGGTGGCTGGCTCCTTGTAGCCATACATCCCCTTCAGACTCCTCCTGCCTTGTACCAGAGTCTCCCTATCATGGTAAGGTTTAATCATGTTAACATGGTACAATTTGTGCCCCTGCCTCCTTCATAGCAGTTCTATGATGTATTTAACAACTCACTGACCTTCCTTACAACTTTGAAGGGTCCCTTCCAAGTTGACTGCAGCTTGCTGTGTCTGACAGGAATGAGAACCATAACCTGCTGCCCTACAGCATACTCTCTAGCTCGAGCATTCCTGTCATACTAGATATTTTCCTGCTGTTGGGCTTCTGCCAGATTCTCCTTGGCCAAGCCCATGAGTTCCCTGAGCCTTGTCCTGAGGTTTAGGACATATGCCACAACAGACTCCTTGTGGGATTCACACTCACCCTCCTACTCATCTCGAATCAAATCTAGAGATCCCCTCACCCTATGCCCATAAAGCAACTCAAACGGTGAAAACCCTGTGGATTCCTGGGGTACCTCTCTGTAAGCAAACAATAGATGGGGTAAATATTTGTCTCTGTCCCTGTTAAACTGGTCTGGAAATGCCTGTAGCATTGTCATGAATGTAGAGTTTAACCTCTCAAGAGCATTAGTCTGGGGGTGGGGGGGGTGGTCTTTAGGTGCTTCACCGCACAGTGATTCCACAGACAAGCCATCAGGAATGACATGAAATTGGCACCTCTGTCAGTCGGTATTTCGTTTGGGAAACCTACCCTACTGAAAATCTCTAACAAAGCATCTCCCACCTTTTCTGCCTCAATGGAGGACAGAGCCACTGCCTCATGGTATCTGGCAGCATAATCTACTACCACTAGAATAGACTTTGTCCCTGTGGAACTTGGGGTGCTCTGAAGCCCCACAACATCCATAGCTACCCCCTGAAATGGCTCCTCAATCACAGGCAAAGGCATCACCTTGTCTCCTGCTTGCCTACATTTTGGCACTGCTCACAGATCCTGCAGTACCCTGTTACATCTCTGGAAATCCCAGGCCAAGAATAGTTCTGCATAATATGTCTCTTTGTACGTTTTATGCCCATATGACCTGGAAAGGGAATATCACAGGCTATAGCTAGAAATGCCAGATGGTAGGATCTGGGCACTACCAACTGCTGCATTTTCTCACCCTCTAGCCCTCCCTCAGGGATCCATTCTCTATACAGTAGCACTTTGTCCCAGTATACAGATTCCCCCTTCTCTTGAAAATCATGTGCATCACTAGCTACTTCCATCAGGGCTTGTAATGTAGTGTCTGAGAGCTGAGCCTGTCTCAGCTATCTCTTTGTAATTTTCCCCACCTCCCCTTTCACAGGAAGTCTGGTATCCTCGGCCAGTGGTGCCTCACTGTCAGGCTGAGTACTGCTACTCACCTCTGCCCTTGCAGTCACTCTGTCCAAGGGAACATCAGTACTGACAAGCAACTGTGGCTCACTTTCAGTCTCACTGTTACAAGGTAGCTCCCTCCCTGAAGTAACCACCTCACCAGTCCTCGCTGCAAGTGTGCAGTCTGTCTGGGTCTCCCCCAGGCTACCAGACCCACATGCTTGTCTCAAAGCCTGACTACGTGTAACTGCATGCATACAAGGTACTGCATTATAAAAATCACTCCCTATCAGGACATCTGCAGGGATATCCTCCAAAATACCTGCTTGCTGGTTTCTTTCCACCCTCCCAGTCAAGGTGAAGCCTAGCCAAAGGTATTTGGAATGGGGTCCATCCTAAAACTCTGACTGGAGTAGACTGCCCAAACAAGTAGTGCTCCTCTTTAACCACTGCAGGCTTTACAATGGTTAGGTCAGAGACTGCGCCTCTCTTAGCAATGACCTCTTTCCCATTTACTAATATAGGATATAACCTCTTGTGGTAGTTTGTTACCCTTGTTGTCTCAAGGCACTTACTGCTGACATTCTGGCATTCCCAATTACTGTCTCTCCCACCTTTTTTCCCCACCTTGCCTCTGTGAATATCTATATGCTACATGGCCCCACTGGTTGCATTTAAAGCATTTCACCCTAGGTCCTGAATGTGTACCTGAACAAGTGGCTTCACTGCTATAGGTGGACTCTGTTGGGGCAGACTAGGCTGCCCACCATGGGTTCCCTTAGACCCATGAGGAGCACTGGGTATCCCTTTCCTGTGCAGTGATGCCCTGCCTGCTAGGTATAGGTCTCGCTTCTTCCCCAACTCATCTGCGGTATTGCATTGCCTATCAGCTAACCAGATTCTCCTGTCCTCAGGCAAAGTGCTAAGGACTTGTTCCCCCACCAAAAGGTCTGGCAGCTCTTCAAAAGTCATGACATGGCATCCACTCACCCACCTATGAAAATGAGTGCTTAGTTCAGCAATATATTTACACACACTTTCATCAACCTTACGTCTATGCTCATGAAACTTTTTCCTATACGTTTCAGGTGTTAACTTAAAACATTCTAATAAACAATTTTTGACTGAGTTATAATTTAAGCAATCAGTATCAGACAATTTAGAAATAGCAGTTACACCTTCACCATGGAATAAGGGGGTCAGGAACCGAACCCAGAGCCATTGGTCAACATTATACTGTTTACATAGCCTTTCAAACATATGAATGGAACTATCAAAATTATACCCCTCTTTAAAATGTGGAAGAATTTTACTGACCTTTGTTGCTTCTGGAGTTCAGTTACTCCCTTCCCCATTACCTCCATGATCCTGTCAAAAACTCAGCATCTCCTTTTCACGTTGACTCTGCCTCTCATTCTCTTCAGCTTCCAGACATCTCAGTCTCTCTACTGCTTCTAATTCCATTTGTTTCTCTTGCTGCAGTCTCTCTGCTGATTCGATTTCCAAATGTTTGACCTCCAGTACAAGTCTCTTTAACTCCAGATGGATTTGTAAGTACTCTGTGGAAAGGTTGAACTGTCTATTTTTTTGTATCTCTCCAAGGCCAGTATGATTGTCCTCTGGATTGCTGGTCTGTGATGCAGCTGTGCCCTAGGCTGCAATCATTTCTGCCTTAGTCAGGCTGGCATACATCATTCCTTTAGCCTGGCACAACTCAGCCAACTGGCTCCTTGTCAATTTGGCATACACCTCTGCTGACATGCTTGCCTGCTCTCCCTGACTAACTAAGCTAACAAAAAGATAAAACAATTGTGCTATGAAACTCTGAATGTTTACTGAGTGGCTGTTTGAGAGTACAAACACCTTCAGTGACCAGTGTTCACAGGCTACAGGAATTCAGTATCACCACTGAATCTTAATATGTGGATATCCCACCACTACAAGTCAATTAATATGTGATGTGGATATCCCATCACTACAAGTCAATCAATATGTGATGTGGATATCCAACTAATACCAACCAATTAATATGTGATGCCCCTGCACTGGGCCAATAATCAAGGAGCCTCAATGCTCATCACTGGCAAAACTGGGGCATATGCACACTGAGAGGGTGATAAGTACACATACAGTAAAGTGCAATTTCCCTTAAAAGCACACAGAGATCACAGTCAGTCTGGGGCTGGTTTCTCCCTCTTTCTCCAGATCCCCAATAAGACTCCCCACTTGTGCAGCTATAGGGTTGAGATCTCAGCTGAGATGCCAAACCAAGATCTCAAGTACCCTCTCTGTCCAACCAGTGCTTCATGTCCCTGCCCAAGTAGCTGACACACATACTCTGAGATTTGATTTATATACAAACACACAGATACACACACTCACTCCTGGGAAAAGCTGGCACAGGTTTGCTAGCTTTGCCCCCATCTGCCCAGGCTATAAGGTAGTTCTGACTGCTGCCAGCCACTCTTTATCAGCTACGTTAAGGCCCTTAACAAATCCTACTGTGTAATGTTACTATTAATCCACATGGTAGTTTGACCAAGAGCAAGGCTATTTAGGAGTGGCCTGTACAGTGTCACCAAATTGATATACAAGTATGCTAAGAGCTTAAATATGTCTCTAAACAGACCAGCCACAATGAGAGGTTTAAATATATTTAATAAAAAATAATATAATCATAAAACAATTTAATTTCAACTATTTTCTTGAAATTTTGCAAGTTAACCTTCTATGCTCTCTATTCCACTGTTAAACATATACATTTAAACAATTACAATAGTTTGTATTTACATTTTTGTTCTAAGCCACCATGCTGTGGTTACATTTTATCTCAGTACATAACATATAGTTCTAAAACAGTTGCAGCACACGCATCTTACATGAAGCATGTTGGTATTCACGAATGACACATAACCACTTACAAAATTCCAGATAGCTGGGCTGGCAGTATCCCCTTCTGTCACGCTTCTATATAAATCACATTAATATGCTCAAATGATATCTTACAAAATTCCAGATAGCTGGGCTGGCAGTATTTCCCTTTGTTACAGGCCCTATGGAAGAATAGTATGGAGAACCACAGACCCAAAGGAGGCTCACCCCTGGAGACCATATCCAATTTGTAATGAGTACTAAAGGTATATGGAGTAGCCCACACTGCAGCTGCACAAACTTTGGACATGGAAACCTTGGAATGAAAAACAGCTGATGTTGCCATAGATCTAGTGGAATGTGTTTTGACTGGCATAGGGAGCTTCATCTTAAGTTTCACATAAATGAAAGACATGCAGTTGCTTAACCACTTGGATAGAGTCACCTTGGGTACTGGTTTGCCCAAAGTTGCACTCGAAAAGGATACAAATAACTGATCTGATTGTCTAAATTGTTTAGTTCTGTCAAGATAAAAACATAATTACCTGTGTACGTTCAGAAGCTGCAGGCAGTATTTGCCTTTATTTGAAAATTTTGGGAAGAATACAGGCAAGTCTATGGACTGGTTGATACTGGTCCTGATATCACTTTTGGAAGGAAAATAGTATTTGGTGACACTCTGTCCTTATGGAAAACTAAATAAGGAGCTTTCGAACTTAAAGCCTGTAATTCAGAGACTTGCCTCACTGAAGTGACAGTTATGAGAAATAATGTCTTCCAAGAAAGGAATTTTAAATCAAAAGTTACTGCAGGTTCAAACTGAGGTGAAGTAAGGGACTGTAACACAAGAGTCAGGTCACATGATTGAAGAGGGTCTTTAAAAGGGGGCTTCAAGTAGATTGTGCCTTTATGAAAATCCTAAGTCTGTGAGAAATTAAGGGTTGATCCCCGATACCCTTATGGAAATTTGAGATTGCTGCTAAGGTAGCCTTTATAGTAGAAACAGAAGCTCCTATACTAAAGAGGGCAGCTAGAAACTCTAGAATTTTCTCTGCTGGTGCTGAAAAGGGATCCAGACCATTGTCAGAAGCCCACATAGAAAATCTCTTCCATTTACTAAGGTAGAGACTCCTGGTAGATGGTTTGTGGGATGCCAACAAATGAGTCATACAGGGGAAGGAATATCTTTATACCTGGCAACTACCAGAACTGGAGAAACTAAGCAGTCAGCTTGACAGTCTGAAGACTGGAGTGCACTAGTCCCTGGTGGTGGGACAAGAGATCTGGAACTGGGTCCAGAGTCCATGGGTGGTGTAGTCGATGAGGCCAGAGGAAGGGACACCATATCTGTCGAGGTAAGTAAGGAGCAGTGAGTATTACTTTGCTTCTCAACCGAGCTGCTTTCTTGAGAAAAACAGGGACCAGAGGGAAGGAGGGGAAGGCATAAAGGAGACCCAGAGGCCAATCATGGAGAAGACCATCACTGGGGGATTCCCTCTGAGGGGGAATCATGGCAAAGTAGCTTCTGCACTTCTTCAGGGGTGAGGCAAACAGGTTGCAACAAGGCTGGCCCCAGCGAAGAAAGATCTCCTTCGCAACTCTGGAGTTCAGAGACCACTTGTGAGGCATGAGGATGCATCTGCTTGGTTTGTCTGCAATCACATTTAAACTCCCTGAGATGTGCACTGCTATCAGAAAGCATTCGGAAGTTATAGCCCATTGCCACACTCAAAGGACTTCTTGACACAATGGGTAGGACCTGGTTCCCCCTGTTTGTTTATGTACCAGACTACCAGCATGTTGCCCGACTGTATAGCCATCATTTCTTGAGGTAAGGTAGAGTGAAATGCTTGCAATGCTAGTAGCACTCCTCTTAGCTCTAGAATATTGATATGCAAATTGGTCTCAGGAGGGTGACCAAGTGCCTTGGACTGTCTTCCTGAGATAATGCCCCCCCCACCCCATCTGGGAAGCATCAGGGGTCACTATGGTCTTGCTCTGAGAGGTAACAAAGGGAAGGCCTAGAAGAATCTCCTCTGAGTGCATCCACTAGGATAGGTCATTCTTGCATTGACTGGAAATAAAAATTAGATGGTTCAAGGGGTGGGTTAGAATATTCCATTGATTCGCTAGTAACCATTGGGAAGTCTCATATGAAATCTTGCTAATGGGACCAGTGTGATCACTGCTGCCATGGAACTCAATGCCTGCAGAATTAGATAAGCAGGAATTTTGTTCGAGTGTGCCGCCTCACAGCAAGAGGTTCTCCAGTTTGATTCTTGGCTGGGGTGCCTTCTGTGCGGAGTCTGCATGTCCTCCCTGTGGTCGCGTGGGTTTCCTCTGGGTGCTCTGGTTTCCTCCCACATCCCAAAGACATGCTGTAGGTGGATTGGACACTCTAAATTGGCCCTAAGTGTGAGTGTGTGCATGTGTGTGCCTTCTGTGGAAGGTTGGGTGCCGGGCTGGCAACTCAACACTGTAAAACTCCACTGCCAATCATGAGTGGACAGGTGATCTGCTGTGGCAACCCCTAACCTGGAAAAAGCTGAAAGAAGAAGAAGAAGAAGAGGGATAACCTGCGACTGAATTTTCTGTAGCCTGTGTAGTGGAAGCGATGCTATGCAAGAAACAGTGTTGAGGTGAGCTCCGATAAACTCCATGTCCTGAGAAGGGGTCAGCTGAGATGTATCAGGATGTACTGTGATGCCCAAATGACTGGCTAGTTTCAGAATGTAGTCCATAGTCTGTAGAAGTAGATGCCTGGTGGGAGCTGAGGAGCCAGTCTAAGTAAGGAAACACTTGGAATCTGTGCAGCCTCAAATCTGCTGTGATCACTGCCATACATTTGGTGAACACCCTGGGAGCTGTGGGGAGGTCAAAGGGCAGAACTCTGAAGTCGAAATGATTGGCTTCCATTAGGAAGTGGAGAAACTTTATTCAGCGTTTGTCCAACTTTATGTGGTAATACGCATCTTGAAAGTTGATAGAGCGAATCCAATCATCTTTCTCTAAGAAAGGGAGAAATGAATGAACCGTGAATATCCAGAATTTTGCTTGTTGGAAGAATTTTGTTTAGACCACTGAGATGCAAAATTGTTCTCCAATCCCCTATTTTCTTTACTACTAAAAAGAATCTTGAGTGAAAAATGGATCCTAGTTGGTCTGGTGGGACTTCTTGGATGACTCTTTTTTCCAGCAGCTTTTGTATTTCTATTGCTGCTTGAACTCTCTGACTGGGTGGAACATGAGGGAGTCTTACCAGGGTTCTCAGATAAAAGGTGAAGGGAATTATATAACCTCTGGAAATGATCCTTAGCACCCAGGCATCGGTGGTAATGTGTCACCAGGCATTTGGGTGCAAGGAAAAGCTTCCCACAACTGCTTCCAGAGGTAAGCAATTGGTCCCCCTTTCAGGAGTGCTGATAGGGTTCACCAGAGAATAAATCCCAGGAATCCTGATTCTGCAGACCACTCCTGCCTCTGGGACAGCGTCTTCTACTATAACTCCCCTCTCTGCCCTGAGGGGAGTCTGAGCCACATATGTCCTGGAAAGGCTTCTGGGATTTCTTGAACCACATCTTACCACTCCTTGACACCTGGAATGGGATCATTGAGGAGTGAAAAAACATGTGCCCACACCAGACAAAGTCTTTCCATCCTTTTCATACCTGGACAGAGTTTCCTTCATTTTGGGACCAAAGAGGATTCGTCAAAGAGATGACTGACAAAGGAAGACTTGAATGGTTCCACAAACTTACACTGGCACATCCAAGACTGTCTTCAAATAGCAACATATGAAGCTGCTGATCTGGTCGCCCCTTTGACTGCATGTGCAATGAGTCTCATAAATGAGTTTCAGACAGACTACAGGGTAGCTAGCTGGGAAGTCACTTTTTCCTGGCCTCCCTCAGTGACAGTTCCCACCAGGATATCTGACAACTCCTTGACCAGATCCCTTTGGAGCCTTGTGAAGTATGCCAAAAGTTCAAGGACCTGATGAAAAAGGTCAATGATGCACAGACATGCTTCCCAAATCTGTCCATCGCCCTGGACTCCTGTTTCGGGGGATGGACAGTAGAACTTTCCTCTGCTAGATCATTTTTAGTGGTGACCGCTGCCACCATGGCATCTACTACTAAGAGCTTAGCCAAATGCAGTTAGTCTTATGGAGCAGTAAGAATTATGTCAGGTCTCCAGGGGACTGGTTCCACAGAGTCAGCAGTGTTCCCAGCCCGCTGAGCAATTAGTTTAATAAAATTGTCAGTGGGCAGGGTCATCCATGAGGTTGATGGGCATGTACAAAAGGCCTGTAAGTACACAGATTCCTCTGAAGATGAGGTTTTGGACTTCCAATTACCCCTTCTGTTTCAGGATCTCCAGAATGTCTCCAAAGGAGACTTTTTCTGGGGGTGACCATGAGGAATCCTCCCAGTCATCAAAATCCGTGTCCTCTGTGATGGATTCTTCATGAGAATCAAGGTGGTTCCTCTTACCCAATCTCTTCTGAGGGGGCTCCAAAGTGGGAATGTCTGAGGAGGACTTGGAAGAGGGAGCACCTTTAGAAGGCAAGTCTTGTGACAGTGGTGCTTGCTGTTCAGGAGTAGAGGTTGGTAGCTGAACTGAAAAACCTGGGGTGACGGGGAAGACTCCAATGATCCAAGAGACAACTGAGATGATGCAGTAGCTACAGCCCTTTCTATAGCCTGAAAGGCAGGACCCCTGAGAAGGGATGGGAGCCCAGAACCAAGACCGACAAACTCTGAACTGGGGTCATACCCTGCCCCGAGAGTCCCACCTGACAGACCAGAACCAAGGACAGGTCCTCTGACAACACAGCCAGAAGGGATATGGTTGGCACCATAGAAAAACTCAGAGCTGGCGTGAATCCCCAAGGCGCAATGGCGAAGACACAGTCCCGTGGACCTGACAGTGCTGAAGACACTGAGGGAGCCACAGCTAAACCTGGTACTGAACACAGTAGTGTTGTCACCACTGAAGCCATTGGTACCTGGGACATTGAAATCGACAGCTCTAAAGTCTGCATTGAGGTTAGAGGAGGAGAATAAGTAGGTGTGTATGGAGAAAAACCCTCTGCACCTGAAGGGAGAGGGGCTTGAGAAGAGGATGAGAGACCCCGGGCTGTCAAGATATGAAATACCAACCTAACAACATCGACCTCAGAAAGACTTCTGGTGGAATGCATGGATAACCCAGAAGGTGATTTGGGTCTCTCCAGGAATGGACTAGGGAGATGACCATGGAATGGGTCCAAAGATGGGGAACAGATATACCTGGGTTCTGTAGATACCAGCAATTTTGGCACCGTCTGCTGTACTGGGAAAATAGATAGAGAAATGGAAGGAGTGACAGTAGGCACTGACATTGCAGCCATGGTCAAGGTCAGAGCCGAGATAGTGGAACTTGAAGTGGTTGTTGTTGTAGCTGGTGTAGAAGGCACCAGTGAAGGTTTCAGTGCTAAAGATTTAGACTGTTCTGAGAGCCTAGGAACCTTAGCTTTCAGTTCCAAAGATGAACTATGCAAAACGTGTTTCTTTTTTGACAATTGTTGCTGATGGAGATGTCAGCACCGAACAAGATGATTTTGATGAAGAGGCAAGAGGTGATTGGTCGGCCTTGGACAAGGCTTCTTCAAAAGGGGCTGTGAGGAGCCCTTTGAGAATCCATTTGTTTTTACTCCCTGCCAGAGTTCTGTTACGGAAACCCTTGCAGATGGAATGGTCTACGCTCAAATGGGGAACAACCAGACAGTAAACACAGGATTCATGGTTGTCTGAGTTTGGCATTTTTCTGCTGCACTCTACACATTGCTTAAACCCCGTAGTGGAGCGTTTTGGTTTTTCTGCCGTATTCCTTACCAAACAAACAGGAAGGCAGAAAGAGACAGAAAAGGAAAGTTTTGAAACAGGTCTTCACTCACCACAAAGGGAAAAGAGGGAAAAATCTACCAACAATGGTAGACAGACTACCAACGGTAGAGAGAAAGAGAAGGAGCGAAAGTAAAGGGAAAGACTACCAATGATGGTGGGGGAGAATTTACCAATGGAAATAGAAAATGACAGCACTTTCGCTACAGGTAGACTAAGAGATAAAAGATAGAAAGGATTTGGATTTAAATAGAAGGGTAATAACAATAAGAATATATTTAGCTACAAGAGAGATGGCTGGCGCGTCTTGTCGTAAGAGCGGCAAACAAGACCTGAGGTAATGTGGAGAGGGGCATTGTGGGTAGACTTGCAGTTCGAGAAATATTTGGCTGACACGAGCTATATAATAGCTGGATTGATTCTGAGTATCGTAACCATAACCCACAAGTCAAGAATAGATGAAGATTGGCAACATCAGATTATATGTTTCTGATGCTGCAATACAAATATTATATAATATCACAAAAAAAATCAGAATATCCATGCACTTAGGTATGTAACTGCAAGGAAGAAAATACAAGGGACAAACAACAGTCATGCTTCTCTAGGTTAAATTTTATCGCACTGAAGTATATATCCAGAAATGTGTTAATTGGCAACATATTTACAAAATAACACCAGTGAAGAAAGTACTTCCTAGAAAATGCACAAGAAACTAACAAAAATACAGTCTACGTGAATAAAAATGACGAAATTCTGAAGTGCCACTCAAACACTCAAGATGTATAGCTTTGAAAATGATAGCTGCTCAACACAAATGAAGGCGGCCTAATGTGCCTTGATGGAACATAGTGAAATGAACACCCACAGGATTAACTTGATGGCATATGCATAATGCACTTTACATTGTTTCATCTTTCCCTGTATGCTGGATTTGCTATTACCTGAGTAGAGGTTTGGACAATTACATATAATAAGGCAAATGATGCAAGGCATGCTGCAATTCACCCAGTGTGAGTTATATAAGGTGTTCATTTCTGGAAACAATTCCTCTGTTCATCACACTGACTGTTGGGGTCTTACACAAATAAAGATATCACCATTATGGGTGGCAGTGAAATCTGACATGGGGTTTCCACAGTTTTATCAATGAGAATAAGATGAAACCCCAATTCACATGCAGCACAACAAGTCGTAGCATTAATTATTGAGTACTGTCAATAGTAAAAAAGATGCAGAAATCCAATTTTCACTGCATGTGAAACCGAGTACTTATCTTTCTCATATATGTGCTGTGAGCAGCCATCCAAATTATGATAGGAACATGTCACTAAAACAGATGAAATACATTACAGAAATTGTTCAGATCTACTTTTGTTTCTCAATTAAAATAATTAGCTTGTGAAGAAATGCAATTCCACTTAACAGATAAGTGGAGTTTATCAGGTAAGGTGGTGTCTGTGCCCTATCTCTCATCTTTTAATTCACATGTGCTAAGCTGGTGGGATTCTTTTCTACTTAATACTGTGTTCTTATTGCACTCTGTCTTCTGCTTGACCAACATTAGTACAACATAAGAAGGCAGGACTTATGGGCTATGTAATGTCTGACTGAAAATTATGGGGTTGATTATAAATTATGTATAATGTTTGCAAATGGGAGTGTATCAGTATGGTTTGTGATGAAAAATGCTTGCAACAAGGATTGTGTCGGTGTGGACTGTTTTCATTTACATAAATGTATGATTGCCCATGAAGTACATGATAGTTTAATAAAGATGTTTCTTGTTTAAAAAAAGGGGAAGGAACTGAATAATTTATGTAATGTTGCTTAGGTTATATGATATATAGCAATATATGCAAAGTATAAGGTTTGTAAACATGAACTTGTTAATACAGTTTGATTGCTTTTATATAAATGTAAACTTGCCTATGTCACAAGAGATAATTTTATTTTATTTATTTATTTTACATTTGTTTACTGGGAAATTTTGACTGGACAAAATGTCCTTTTTCAGAGAAGGCTCGAGACGAAAAGCTCCACATTTAAAAATAACAGTACGATACTTATACAACGTACGGATACAAATGTTGATTCAGTCTTGGATACAAGCACAAAATGAGAAATGCATGTTATACATTTCACTAATACAATCGTATAGTCTTGGTAGGAATAAAAAGACAAGCAGCACTGTGATTGAAGGTTAAAAAACAAGCAAGTTAAGTAAACATATACTTAGTTGGGTATGCTACTCATATTCAAAAATAACTGCTTGTGTTCTCTTTAGCTACCTTAATTCAATAAACCTGTTAAAAAGATTAATACAACATAGCAACACCAAATATAGCTCAAACAGAGACTACCAGCATAAGACAGCACTACAGATATTCTCATGGGCATATACTAATACTATCAATGGCATGGTGGCAATAATGACGTAGTCACTGTGTTCTCTTTCAAAGTCAGCAGCAAATAAACACAAGCTATATTTCTAAGAGTCTGCTGAAGCAAACTATTAAAGTAGACTATGTGGTTCTGCAGGCCTGTGCTGGAGTAGTTTTAAGCTGAAAATATGGCTACCAAAGACCAATGCAGCTTGTTGCAGTCGTTGCACTAAGCACAAATGCTCTAGGTAATGGTTCTTTGTAGTGCTACTTAAAAATGTGCTCATGTCTTTGCTTAACACATATGGTTGATGGGAACAGCTTTCCCTTGCAGTGGGCTTTGGGACTCAAAACTGCTATAGTGTTCAGAAAGGAATGCTCCAGATATTATGACTGAGAAAGTCCACGTAACAATGGTGCAGAAGCCATGACAAGAAAAGAATGCCTATTTTCAACTGAGAACAAACGAGACAAGAATTAGTGGGCAGCTTTGAACAAAGTATGACTTTTTCTTTCTTAGGGAGTCTATTTACGTAAATTATTTCACACTTTACCAAATGCCAACAATAAGGCAATTTTGTCTTTTCATACCTACAACAAGAATATCCGTTATTCCAGGCAATGGAAAAAAACATGTTCATGTCCTTATTTCATAGAGGGAGCTGGATAATAAGAATGCCCATAATTCCAGGAACTAAAACACATGTCTTCCCAGAGGGAGGTGGATTATACAAAATGTGCATGTGTGGGATTAAATGTAAGCACAGTATGTTAGCAGAGTTTTGGATAACTGCATGGACCATTATGGAACACATCTTACACGATCCTTGTCCATCTGCTTCCTAATGGCCCCAGCATTCTCTCTGAATATTATATTTAAAAATCAAAGAAGGTTTCATGCATATCAGTTCTCCTACTCTGTAATCCACTTACTTGTAAAGTATAATCTAACTTGCTCTACTACTTCTGGCTTGTAGTGAGTACAAATGTAAGTGCATCTGGGTAGAAGAAATGCTACTCAAAGGCTTGTAAACAATGTATCTATGGCAATACAATCCGACTGAACCACTGTTACATCATAAGGGCTTTGTGTCAGTTCCACCATGTTATGAGAAACTTTACCTGACTTTCCTTAACAGTGTTATGTGTATCCTGTACTTTCTTAAAGCCATACTCCTGCTGTATTCTGCTGCTATAGTACAGCTACCACCGCTGTAATACCGTCCCATGATGCCCAACACTCCACTTGCAATCTACTGCCTGATATATCACCAGGAGATTATGGAGCTCTAGTCAGGAGGTGTGCTGCATGGTAGTTTGGGGAGCCTTTTATCAGAGGTACAGGTAACAATTCATAGATGATCTCCACACTAAAGTCACCTTTCTAGCTATTTTGTTCTGAGGACTATCTGGTTAACTTAACTGGCTATTCTGTTGGCGCTTTCCTACACAGACCTACTGTGTCAAAGAACCTTTGATTCATTGGGAATAACTCGGTTACCAAAATGAAATGAAAGAAAGACTCCTTGTGAATGCTTTTCTGATCTGTTACCTCTAAAAACTTTCCATCAATAATTTAACTCAGGGTATTTGATTTTCTGGACTACTGCATTCATTGTATAATAGGATGTACTTTCCAGGAACTGCTGGCTGTGGATCAATCAGTTCCTAATGGAAACTGATGACACAAAATAAAGATAAACTGTCTGGTCAGAGGCCAAGAAATTAAGATGCATTACCTACAAAGTCACAAATATGCTGTCTGGAAGATCAAAACTGGGACTGGAAAGAAGACAGTTTGGGTAGCTGGCATGAATGTTTGTGTGCGAACAGCTACTCCCTTAGTAGTTCTCCACATGAAAGACCTTTCTTTGTATTTACAATGGATGATTTGAATTTGTGAACTTCATTAATTCAGAGTTTGGCACTGAATCAAGAGAGTTGGCGACAGATAACACGATACCCTGACCCCATGTAGAAAAATGGGAAAAAGGGGGCTGATGATGATGATTAGTGCCAAACAAATCATTTCCATTTAACTGACTAGCGCCCGCTCCATGCCACATCTTTCATTTGATCATTTTTGACAATATGCCTTTCCCATTCTTAGCTCTGTACTTATCTGAGTTGGTGTGGCACCTTTTAATATGCACCATTCATTCTATCAAAAAGATTCTCTTTTTAGATTTTGTTCCTCTATCTGCCTTGTGTTATCATTTGTGTGTGTGTGTGTGACTAAAGAAGGAAACATTTAAAAAGACAATGCATAGCCATCCAACACACAAAAACAAAACTACATTAAAAGAATAGGTCTGCTTTGCTTCTCTCACTCTGTTTTCTTAATAGTATATTGCAAGCAGTTCTCATTCTTGTAACAGAAGCATAACTCAGCATGAATTACTACATGATAATGAAGCATCTGTTTTCCATACATAATGCCTAAAAGGTGTCCAGGGTAGTCTTCATTATCCATGTCAGTATTCAATGTTTGCTCCACAGTACCGGTGTTCTAGATTTGGACTTCTCTGCACAAATGTAATTGATTTTACCATAAAATCTTGGCTGAAGCAGGGGTACCGGATTTGGGAAGCATTTGAATGATTATGTCTACTACAGAAAGATTTTAAGCCTCTCTGTCTATATATATATATATATATATATACACACACACACACACACACACACACACACACACACACACACACACACACACACACACACACACACATTGTGATGAGTGATGAAAACGTCTTGCATACTTTTACCCTTAATAATCCATCATTGTCTGTGCCTGCTCTGAAGTCCTCTTTTTAAAATTATGACAGGGTTTGGAAACATCACTTAGCAGCAATGTCGACCATGCTGAAATATTGCAGTGCAAATACTAAAACACTTTTTGAAGTTAGTAAACATTTCTGGCCTTGGTGACTCACCTTAACTATCATCCACTAGACTCCCTCCCCTTTGAGGAACTCTCCTTTTGTGGAAAAGTGATAAGCTTACCCTCAAACCACAGCCACCAAATGGGGTCAATCAGGAACTGAGTAAATTTGGTCTGCTGGAAGAAGCATTAACCCTTTGCTGCTGAGACATCACTAATGGCACTTACATACACTTCTCAACTGTACAGATTTTTATAGAGTGTCCAGATTTTTATCTCATATTTTTGGTCCGCTTTTCATAAAATTATGTTTTTCTGGCAAATTAGTGGCAAATCATTAAAGATTGAAGTTAGAAAATAATGGCAGACATTTGAGTTTCAGACTTCATATACTACAGACAATTTATGCTAATACAAAACCCCTTATTCTATCAACTTTCTAAGCTTCTCCTTATTCTATCAACTTTCTATGTTTCTCTTTATTCTATCAACTTTCTAAATTTCTAAGAGTAATATTTAAAAATGGTCCCTATTTTTGGGCCTTTGTTCCACTTTTATTTATGGCTTTGTCCAGATTTCTTGCACTAAGAGGTTGAGAATTATGGGCACATCACTGACATTTTTCTATGCACTAAGTCCCAAACATGCAGTTAATGTGTTCTGCCAAAGCAATACTCAAAATAGCAGCCTGTGACTGTGTTCATTACCTTCCTGGATACAGCTCTGTGCACATGCTCTACTCCAGTGCCTAATATACTAGCTGGCCTCTGCACAAGCCAACTTAGCCTAATGCCTACTCCTGAAATGAGAGAACTAGTGTTGGCAACTTACTCCTACCTAGTTCCCAGGCTGCTAAGTAAAGCAGGGTAATCTGAAACAAAGTTATAGCTTTAGTCCTCTGTGCCCTTATATTGGCTCATTGTAAATAATGTTATCACAGATTAATTTTGTTGGGTCGGTGAATCTTTGTTGACTGATTCATTAATACATTTATCTATATTATCATTGATCAAACATTAGTGGATATAAACTCACTTAATCTCCTATCAAACACATATTAATCCATAGACAAGTTTGTGGTCTCTAACAGAGATGGATCTTTATACTCAGTGTAAACAAGATGAGGATATTAAGCATTTCATCTGATGTCTGGAGTGGCCACTTACAACTTTTTGTATTCAGAGGTTACCACTCTGGCAAAATCTACCAGGAATTTTGCAGCTTGCTACCAAAATCTTTTCTGTAGGGTCTGCGTGTGATCATTCTGTTCCTGTTCTTTATTACAATCTCTCTTTATGAAGGTCTGGAAAACTTAAATTAGCTCTTATATTAGGTCATCAATTAAATTACAAAGTAACCCCAACAGATCAGTTAACTAAGATGTTACAGACCCACTAAAATCTTAAGAATGCATCAGGTGCACCTCTGGGCTTATTAGATTCTTCATTAACTAAAAATTGTTGCACAGCATTTTAGAACTGATGCAAAGTCATAACACAATCTGATGTACTAAAGTAAATACTGGCCAACATTTTGTGTAACCTTCATGGACTCTACAAACTGCCTGGGAAACTCAAGCTACTCCATCCACGTATGTGGAAACACTGCTTTGGCTTATGTTACACATTAGATTCCCAAAGCATTCGAATTATACTGATGCCTTAATGCCATGAAGCTCAGTCCTGGACCAAACAAACAGCTCCATAGTTTCATTTTAGGATAGTTTTAAATAAAGGCTCCCTAATTCTTGAGAAAGATAACTTCTGTTTCTTTACTCTCAACTGATCATCTGCCACTAAATCTGTTGTTTTCTACTTCCAAGCCCATTGCCTAACCTATTACTGATGTGGCCTTTAATTTTAGTATGAGGTGCAAAAAGAAGTTATGTACTCACCATAACGTTCCATGTGAGTTGTTCATCTCACCTTCATTCTTACAGATGGGTTCAGAGCCGATCCTCGGCTCTGAGTCTGCCTAGTACAAAGCTCGAGGTCTTCAGACAGCTCGAGGCGAAGTCCCTATCCCACGATGCACCTTGAGTTACCTCAGATCTTGTTTGCAGCATCTAACAATACCATGTGCCATTCTATCACTCTTTAGGAAAAAACCCATAGAAAGACTGAGCAACCAGGATAAAACTAATATCTCGGTCCTCGAAAAACCCTGGAGGGGGTAGGAGGGTGGGAAAGAATGAAGGCGAGATGAACAACTCACATGGAATATAATGGTGAGTACATAACTTCTTTATGTGAAGTTGTTCTATCTCACCATTCATTCTTACAGATGGGTAGCATTCCAAGCACCATCTTTCTCAGGTGGCTCACGGGAGTATGTTTTTCAGGACAGTACAACCAAAGGAGGCCCTATACCTGGAGGCCTTATCAACTTTGTAATGAGCAGTAAAGGTATGAGGTCTTGACCAAGTGGATGATGCACAAATGTTGTCTATAGGAAGCATAGCAGGAAAAGCAGAGGATGTGGACACTGCTCTAGTAGAATGAGCCTTAATTTTGTGTTGCAAAGGTAAATTGGCAGCTGAATAGATGAAGGTGATGCAATCAGATAACCATTTAGATAGTGTTGTTTTTGCCACTGGCATACCTTTCCTAGAGTCTGAAAAGGAAACAAAAAATTGTTCTGATTTTCTGAACTCTTTGGTTCTATCCAGGTAAAATCTGAGCTGTCTATGAACATCAAGCTTGTACAGCATATACTCTAAGTTGTTGGTGTGTTTGGGGGAAAACACTGGTAAATTGATGATTTGGTTAAGGTTAGCTTCAGTACAAACTTTAGGTAAAAATGAAGGATTTGTTCACAGGGACACTCTGTCAGCAAGAAAAATCAAATATGGAGGCTTTATGGACAAGGCTTGTAGCTCTGATACTTTACGGGCAGATGTGATGGCTACTAAAAAGATAGTCTTCCAAGACAAAAATTTCAAATCACATGAGGAAGCTGGTTCGAAAGGTGGGAGAATAATGCATAAAAGCATAAAATTTAGGTTCCATTGGGTATAAGGGGATTTCACTGAAGGTCTGAGATGGAAGGTCCCTTTGAGAAAGGCTTTGGATAGCTTGTGTGACATTGTGTTCGATCCTTCAAAGCCAAGGTGAAAATTAGAGATGGCGGCAAGTTGTACCCAAACTGTAGCTGCCGCAGCTCCTTTATTGAAAAGCATAATCAAAAATTCTAATATAGAGGAATGGGGGCTTTTTAGGGATCAATGTTATTCTGAGAAGCCCATATAGAAAATCTCCTCCATTTGCTAAGGTATAACTTCCTAGTAGAGGACTTATGAGAAGATATTAAAATATGCTGCATTTTGTTTGAGAGGTTATTTTTATTTATTTATTTATCTACATTTGTTGACTGGAAGTGTCCGACTGGACGTAGGTCCATTTTCAGTGGAGGCCGGGGAGAAAAGCTCCACAGTTAAAATAAACAGACGGTAGTTACATTGGATTACATAGTGATTAACAATTTGATTAACATAACAATTAATTACAAACATATTTACAGATGAAGAACATAGTACATCAGTAGACAACTAAAATCTTTATCTGCGAAGTACATAACAGACATTAACAAATGGTACAATAAGAAGTTCCTGCTGTATAATAAGTACTAGGTTTATGAGCATCTGAGCTTGCTATAATCAAGGTAGCTAGTGGGGTGGAAAGAAAGGTAGTGGTTGGATGGGGTGGGTGATATTAGAGAGGAAGATGCAAGGGCATAGCCAGCATGTTTTTAGGTGTGCTTTTAGTAAGGTTTTGAAGTGGGTGCATGATGGTACGGAAGTAATTGTGGGTGGGAGGGAGTTCCATAATTTGGCTATGGTGCAAGAGAATAGTGCTTCACCAGCAGAGTTACTGGCTTTAGTGATCTGCAAGTGATTTTTGTTGCTGGATCTTAGTGGTCTGGTGGTGCGATAGGGTTGGAGTAAATTCTGGAGGGATGGGACATTTAGTGGATGGTTTACTAGTTTGTGGGCAAGTGAAAGTTGATACCATTGAACCATTGTTATGGAACCTGGCTATGCTGGGAATTGGAGCAGCCAAGCTGTCAATTTTAGGGACTAAAGAGAGGGATGAAGAGCCCCCGATTAATGCATTAGAAGGTCTGAACTGGGTCCAAAATCCAAGGCTCTTCCAACAGATGAAGTCGAAGGAAGGGGAACCAAATCTGACAAGGCTAATGAGGGGCTATTAGAATCATGGTCCTTCCCATGGCTTTTGCTTTCTGTAATAATTTGGGTATCAAGGGAATTGGTGGGAATGCATCGAGGAGACCCAGAGGCCAATCATGTACGAGTGCGTCCCTTGGGGAATCTCCCAGAGGGGGAATCAGGGCAAAGTAGCTTCTGCATTTTGTGTTCATGTGAGAAGCAAAAAGGTCGCAGCAAGGCTGGCCCCACCTGCGGAATATTCTCTCCACTATCTCTTTTTTGAGGAACCACTCGTGAGGCAAGAAAATTGCCCTGCTCAGTTTGTCTGCAATCACGTTGGATATCCCCGGGATGTGCATTGCTATCAGAAAGTGCTGGGTGGATGTAGCCTATTGCCGTACTCTTAGGGCCCCGTGACAAAGAGGATAGGACCTGGTTCCTCTTTGTTTGTTCAAGTACCAGACCACTGACATGTTGTCTGTCTGAATCGCATTTGTCTCCAGAGGGAAAGAGTCCTGAAAGTACTGCAACGCCAAAAGTACCGCTTTCATCTCCAGGACATTGATATGCAGATGTGTCTTTTGTTCGGTCCATGTGCCTTGGGCTGTTCTTCCATGAAAATGCCCCCCCACCCACCCAATCAGGGAAGCGTCCATGGTCACTGTGGCCACTGGTGAGGGTAGGATAAAAGGATGACCTAGCGTTACTTGAAGAGAGGTCAACCACCACCAAAGATCCTTTTTGCATGTGTTTGTTACAATTATGAGATGAGACATTGGGAGCTCTTGATAAGACCATTGAGTGAATAGCAGCCATTGTAGATTCCACATGTGCATGCAACCCAATGGTATTGCTATTATTGCAGCTGCCATCATGCCTAACAACTTTAGCATTTCTGATGCTGGAGCCTTGTCTCCGGATATGATATTATGGACTTGCTGACAAAGTAGTAAAACTCTTTCTGCTGGAAGTTTTAAAGTGGTGGTGGTGGTGTCCAATTCTGCTTTGATAAAAACAATATGTTGTGATGGCGACAAGGTAGATTTTGCTGAATTTATGGTACTGCCCAGATGATTGCAAAGAGTGAGAGTGGTGTCCCTGGCTTATATTAGCTGATGCCTAGTGGTGGCGATGAGGAGCCAATCGTCTAAGTGCGGAAACACCTGGAATCCTAAATGCCTCAGGTAAGCCATGACCACTGCCAATACATTTGGTGAACACTCTGGGGGCTGTAGTGAGACCAAAGGGCAGGGCTCAAAACTGGTAATGATTGGCTCCCAGCTGGAAGCACAGATGATCCTGGATAGTCTGGCCATTTTTATATGGTAGTATGCATCCTGTAGATCTATCGAGCACATCCAATTGTCTTTCCCTAAGAAGGGAAGTATCGACTGAAGAATGACCATCCAAAACTTCTCTTTCTTTACAAATCTGTTTAGTCTACTGAGGTCCAAAACAGGTCTCCAGTCCCCTGTCTTTTTTGGAACTAAAAAGAATCTTGGGTAAGTTCCGGATCCTGTCTGGTCTGCTGGGACTGGTTGGATGACTCTTTTTCTTAGCAACGTTTGGACCTCTTCTGTTGCTTGTTCCCTGCAACTGGGTGGAACGTCCGGGATTTTTGTTGTCAATAGAGGAGCAATGGCAAAAGGAATTAAATATTCTCTGGAAACTATACTTTGTACCCAGTTGTCATTTGTTATTTTGAGCCAGGCATCTGGATGCAAAGATAAGCAACCCCTGACTGTCTCCAGAGCAGGACAGTTGGGCCTCCTTTCATTAGTGCTAGTTGGGATTCCCAGGAACTGGTCTCTGTCTCCCTGGTTTTGTGGATCCCCTCTGCTGCGAGCGCAGCGTCTTCCATTATTGCCCCCCTCCTCTGCCCCTGGAGGGGGGGGGTTCACCACGTGTGTCCAGAAAGGCTCCTTGGGCTTTTTGGAACCACATCTTTCCTCCCTTTTGACCCTTGGGGTAGGGTCTAGTAGGGGTGGAAAACTGACTCCAATGGCAGACAGAGTCTTTCCTTCCTGCTCACACCTGATCAAGGTTTCCTTAACTTTGGGCCCAAAAAGGGATGAGCCATCAAAAGGGGTATTGACAAAGGATGACTTAAAGGGCTCCATGAAGGAACACAAGCACATCCAGGAGTCCCTCCTAAGATCAATTCCTGTACACGCTGCCCTACTCGTTCCATCAGCTGCATATGAAATGAGACACATGGATGAGTTCACTATGAAATTGAGGGCAGCAAGCTGGGAGGTGACTTTGTCTGAAGCTCCTGCAGCTACCGTACCCTGAAGAGTATCTCCAAACTCTTTCAAGAGGTCTCTTTGCAGTCTTGTAAAATGTGTAAGATAGTTCAGTGAATGCATGGCAAAAGTCACTGAACAGTACATGAGCTTCCGGTATCTATCCATGATCCTACATTCTCTGTTAGGAGGATGGATAGAGGAAGAAGTTTCTGACATCTCCTTTTTGGTGGCTGCTGCCACCACCATGGTATCAACTGGCACTCCCTTAGTGAGAAAAGACTTATTGTGTGGTGCAGAAATAAATTTATTGGGCCTCCTAGGGACAGGCTCCATGGTGTCCGGAGTCTCCCACGCCCTTCATGAGACCAGCTCCATGAGCTCATTGAAGGACGGAGACCCCCAAAAGGTGGAGAGTTGAGACCCGAAAGCCTTCAGGAGAACCGACAGAGTTCCAGCCACCCCTCTGCCTAAGGATTTCTAATATCTCTGCAAATGAGATATCTTCAGAGGGGGACCATGAGGACCCTTCTGATTCATCTAAGTCAGTATCGGACATGAGACTCCTGTGGGGAGTCTAGGTGCTTCCTCTTGCAAATTATCTTCCTGGAAACCTCATCAGTGGGAACTTCTGGTGAGGTCTCGGAAGAGCAGGGGCCACCCAGTGGGGCTTCCTGAGGCTCAAGGTCTCTACACTTCGAAAGGATCTGTGAGGCAGAAGTGGATACAGGCGCTTTTGGGAAGGAGGTAGTTGGACCTAAAGTTGTAGATGTCTTGAGGGACATCACTCTCATCGTGGCTTCAAAGGCACGTCTGCTCCAATTTGAAGGGACCAAAGAAACCACCGATCCCCTCAGCACTGGAACAGTGGGCTCCAAGCCAGAGGTAGGAGCCAAACTCATCCAAGCCGAGGCCACGAGAAGCAAAGTGAGAACCGACAGGTCAGTCAGACTATCCTCCCCACACCCGACCAGACAGTGTCGACTCCTAGACTCCTCGATAGGCGCTGAGGAAGTCCAAGTAAATGGAAGCAATGGCACTGGGGCAGGAGTCGGCTCCAAAGGCTCAACAATCATCAGGTCCAACTCCTCCAGCTCTGAAGGACAGGTATGGCTCAGAGGAGAAAAAGAAGTCGATGGCATATCAATTTTCAGCTCTGAAACCACTCAGGTCGGAGCTGATAAAAGTTTAGCAAACGCCGGTGCCTGTAGCAACTTCTGCACCACATGATCCACATCCAAATCGGATAGGCTGATCGAAGACTGAGATGAATGTATGGATGGAGGTACCGACTGGAGAATGGAAGACTTTAATACTTCAGATACTGGTTCCAGGATTGTGGACCGGCTCCGAAGGCTGTGGAGCCGACGTCGACATTTTTTTAGATTTTGTCACATCAGAAGAAGAAGCCTTAGAAGACTTGGAGGACATGGGAGACTGGCTAGATTTATCCTGGTCACTCAAAGCTTCCTGAAATGAAGATTTTAGAAGTCCTCTGTTTATGAGTTTTCTTTTTCTTTCATGTAAAACTCTGGAAGAAAAAGAATGTCAAATGGAGCAGCTCTCTTGCAAGTGAAGGCTCCAAGACAATAAACACAATTAATGTGACTATCTGTAACATTCATCTTTTGTCCACATTTTGGACACTTTTTAAAGCCAGACTTAGGACGCTTGTCTTTCTCCTGGTCAGCCATATTAAAGTCTACAGTATCAAAAAATCTACTGTACAGTAACAGACTGTAGTTTCAAAGAGAATATAGACACACACACACACACACACACACACACACACACACACACACACACACACACACACACACACGCACACACACACACACACACATACACACACACAAAACATTAGTAAACTTAAGCCACAGTAATAAGCCCTAAACAACAAATGAGCTGTATAAGAAAAACTATGAAGTAGCTATAACTATCCAAATGCACTCACATACACTGTGTCTAAAGTTTAAAGAATATTATTTAAACTACAAAGCTATATAACTATGCTAATATTATAAAGGCACACCAAAGAAGGGAAGGGAATGTTAAAGGCCTATAAAAAAACGAAGGCTAAAAGGAGAAGAAATATCTATTAATATGCTATCAAAGTTCTAACTATGAAAAACTATGAAAACTATCACTATTATATGAAATATAAAATTTAGCAAGTTATTAGAAAAAAAAAGCTATACTGGCCCGAGCTGTGCTAGGGAACCTCTGATCTATTGCAGTGGCAATCTTGATCTGAGGTAACTCATGGCGCATCATGGGATAGGGACTTGGCCTCGAGCTGTCTGAAGACCTCGGGCTTTGTAGTAGGCCGACTCGGAGCCGAGGATTGGCTCCGAACCCATCTGTAAGAATGAATGGCGAGACAGAACAACTTCACATCATGTGATTTCATGTAGAGAGTCGACTGGTAACATTTTATATTTAATGTCTGCAGTTTCATGTCTTTTATAAAGCCTGATGAGGCCACTTGGTGAAATCTTAATTAAATTATTAAGTTTTATCCATGTGATGGGCAGAAATGCAAGATATATGTGACTGGTCGTCCAAAATGCAATCATAAATATGTGATTGATTTAATGTGAAAAAAAATTAGATTGTGGCACCCTGAGGTATTCTTCTATTACCAGGATATACTAATCGTAGAGCTAGTATATAGAAGTAACAGGGATATGCAGGGTACTTTTGAAGTGCTATGATTTTTGTTGTTCCCTAACAGCACCACTACACAAGACAAAAGGACACAGAACACACACAACAAAGACATACACAACACTAAATTAGTTTTCTTACCCAATCCTTACTGTAACCCTAACCAGTGAACATGTATATATTATTACAAACTGCTATAACACTGTCTTACACATCATCACAAACATTTTTCATTCAAACATTAATTCTTCTGCACACCCCTACTTAACTACATTATATAAAACTAAATGCATCCATATGTAATTCTCACAAATGAGCATTCACTCATTTGTGCATTCTCTTTTTTGCACCCACAAAAACTTTTCAATAAAATGAGATTCCTGCCTTTTGAGTAACACACACACACACACACACACACACACACACACACACACACACACACACAGACATGTTCTGTGAGGTAGCACATATCATATTACAATGCTTATAACTACAAGTTGATACTAAGTATATTATTGGCATTTTTTTTTTGCTTCAAAGAAGACTGACTATACATAATTAAGATATATCTTAATGACTGCAATGCCAAGTTTTCAGTCTTCATTTTCATATTCAGCTCATGATTCTTCTATATATATGTCCTTTGGTGGTTTCCCAGAACAGTGTAATTAACAGGAATATTCATTCTAGTAACAGTAAAGAGCAGACAAACTTCGGAAAAAAACAAGAAGAAGTGCCTGGCAGTCAAACAAGTTTCCGGAGCCTTGTCATCCAGAAACCTGGTGTAGTAACCAATTCTCTCTTTCCAAATTGGATGTTTGAGAACAAATTCTTTCTCCCAATATGCCATGAACATATTGGCTACGATGGCCCCACAAGGGGAACCCATCGCTATACCCCGCTTCTGGATGTAATATTCCTTTCCAAAGATGAAAAAATTGGAGGACAGGACTATGTCTAACAATTCTGTGATATTATTGATCTCATCCCTTGGAGCTTTGAATTCCATCAACAACAATTCTAACCATTCTATGGCCTCTAGGTGTGGTATTGAGGTATATAAGTCGACGACGTCGACTGTGAGAAAATTGAAGGAACTATCAAAGCCAATGTTGTTAATGTTAGCCAAAAAGCTCCAGGAGTCTTTGCAAATGCTTGGGACCAGTTCCAATACTTAGACAGCAAAAAATCAATGTATTTTGCTGACGGGTAAGAAATAGACGACCTCCCATCAACTAACGCCCTCATAGGGGGGTCCTCCAGGTTCTTATGTACCTTGGGTATACCGAACATCACAGGCGTCCTAGGCTGAGAAATGTTGATATATTCATAAGTGTCAAGGTCTATTCTCCCTTCTATGAATAAATCTCTATAGTAGCCCTTAATCCTGCTGATGCTGGTATTCATTTCGTTGAGGGAGGAACTGTTGTAGGCAGGTGTGTCCAGAACTGATGTCATTTTTTCATTATACAGACTGTTCTCAAATACTACAAGCCCCCCTCCTTTGTCGGGTTTCATAACCCTAACAGAAAACTCCTTTGGTTGGTTGAGGGCCTGTAGTTGTTCTCTAGAAATGTTAAACTTATTTTTCATGACCCCTTTAGTTTTTTCAAGGTGTCTAATATCCAGTTCACAAGCATTTTCAAAAATGCGTAGCCCCACATGTAAAGGAGGATTAAAGGTGCTTGACATTTTAAGACCAAAAGTTCCCTCTGTTCCAGTATTATTAAACAGTAATTTCAAGTTTAACTTACGTACATAACACTTAAGGTCAATTAAGACCTTAACAACATCAAAACGTTTAGAGGGGACAAAGTTATTGCCAAGTGCAAGTAATTCAACTAGTTCGGGTTCTAGGACTAGTGTAGAAAAATTATAAATGGTAAAATCACCCTTAATGTTCTTCAAAATGTGGGGAAACTTAGGGGCAAGTGAAAAAGGAATATCAGCAACTAATTCTTCCATTTCTTGTTCTTTTTCCTGTGGTCTTGGTTGGGTGCATTCCCTAAAAAATGCTGGTTGCCATTGTTGGCATTGTTCACAGGATTAGTGTTGGATACATTTGCAGTCTGGGCTTCAGGCCCGCCTGCTTTATTCCTGTTTCTGTTACTCCTTCTGACAACATTCCAACCATCTGTTGATGTTGTAACAGTCCCCTCATTTGAATGTACAATACCTGTGTCATTCACCTCATTTTCACTGGATAAACCAACTTCATTATGAACTTGAGATATGTTTAATTTAGGGTAAGCTGTATTCAATGCGTAAGCCTGCCTATCTCTAAATAGTTTCCTGGTCTTTTTGTTTTTTATCTTGCCCATATAGGCATCAATGCTAGCAAAAATGCGCTCATGATCATACTTAAACTTGGCAAAACTCACATGCGTTCTAATATCTTGATCTATTTGGTTAATTTCCACAGTTAATTTATCAATATGTATAGAATAGTGTTTAACAATCAATTCTAAAAGTTCAATACCCTGTTTCTGAAACAAATTTCTCAAGTCTGACAGAAAAACATTGTCAATAATCAAAGTAGAAGGAGAAAAACTGTTTCTCAGTCCTTTTGGAATCATATTCTCAAGAATGCATTGCCTGAAGTAGGCAACTTCAAGCTGCAATTTGCGGATTTTCAAAGTTTTAATATCCAAAGTTTTGAGCTTGTCAGTAATGTCCATATTGTCTGATATAGAAGACCCTGGTGTTTGCACTGGCGGTCCATCATCAAGCGGTTTCAAGAAAGAAAAAAAGTCACCTGTATTCTTGATCCAATCCGCCGCAGATGTCACGCCAATAAGTGCCCTTCCTTGTTCGAATTGGTTACTGGAAGAAGAGTCTTGTGGAATAGACCCGGCCGATCCATTACTCGAACTCAGCAGTGGCCTTTGCATTTGCCCCGCTGGTATAGAGCCCTGAACGGTCCCGCTATGGGATTCATTCAGTAGTTGTAATGAACTGTTGCTGGAAATCGTTGGAGCCCGTTGGAATTGGGCCGCTGGTAAGGAAGCCGATATAGCTTCGACAAACCGTTCATTCGTAAAGGCTGGTCCTCCTCGCTCCAGGAGGGCAGGAACAACCAAACCACCACTTTTTTCAATAATGTCCAGCCTTGAATTCATAGCGTCTAGCCTTTGAGAGATCGCTATGAGTAAAGAAGAGATGTCTGTGTTCTCGGGAGGACTAGTCCCGAAAATGTTCGGACTTGGTGGACTGTCCATACACTGCGAGGTCATAGCAAACTAGTAACAGTAAAGAGCAGACAAACTTCGGAAAAAAACAAGAAGAAGTGCCTGGCAGTCAAACAAGTTTCCGGAGCCTTGTCATCCAGAAACCTGGTGTAGTAACCAATTCTCTCTTTCCAAATTGGATGTTTGAGAACAAATTCTTTCTCCCAATATACCATGAACATATTGGCTACGATGGCCCCACAAGGGGAACCCATTGCTATACCCCGCTTCTGGATGTAATATTCCTTTCCAAAGATGAAAAAATTGGAGGACAGGACTATGTCTAACAATTCTGTGATATTATTGATCTCATCCTTTGGAGCTTTGAATTCCATCAACAACAATTCTAACCATTCTATGGCCTCTAGGTGTGGTATTGAGGTATATAAGTCGACGACGTCGACTGTGAGAAAATTGAAGGAACTATCAAAGCCAAAGTTGTTAATGTTAGCCAAAAAGCTCCAGGAGTCTTTGCAAATGCTTGGGACCAGTTCCAAATACTTAGACAGCAAAAAATCAATGTATTTTGCTGACGGGTAAGAAATAGATGACCTCCCATCAACTAACGCCCTCATAGGGGGGTCCTCCAGGTTCTTATGTACCTTGGGTATACCGAACATCACAGGCGTCCTAGGCTGAGAAATGTTGATATATTCATAAGTGTCAAGGTCTATTCTCCCTTCTATGAATAAATCTCTATAGTAGCCCTTAATCCTGCTTATGCTGGTATTCATTTCGTTGAGGGAGGAACTGTTGTAAGCAGGTGTGTCCAGAACTGATGTCATTTTTTCGTTATACAGACTGTTCTCAAATACTACAAGCCCCCCTCCTTTGTCGGGTTTCATAACCCTAACAGAAAACTCCTTTAGTTGGTTGAGGGCCTGTAGTTGTTCTCTAGAAATGTTAAACTTATTTTTCATGACCCCTTTAGTTTTTTCAAGGTGTCTAATATCCAGTTCACAAGCATTTTCAAAAATGCGTAGCCCCACATGTAAAGGAGGATTAAAGGTGCTTGGCATTTTAAGACCAATAGTTCCCTCTGTTCCAGTATTATTAAACAGTAATTTCAAGTTTAACTTACGTACATAACACTTAAGGTCAATTAAGACCTTAACAACATCAAAACGTTTAGAAGGGACAAAGTTATTGCCAAGTGCAAGTAATTCAACTAGTTCGGGTTCTAGGACTAGTGTAGAAAAATTATAAATGGTAAAATCACCCTTAATGTTCTTCAAAATGTGGGGAAACTTAGGGGCAAGTGAAAAAGGAATATCAGCAACTAATTCTTCCATTTCTTGTTCTTTTTCCTGTGGTCTTGGTTGGGTGCATTCCCTAAAAAATGCTGGTTGCCATTGTTGGCATTGTTCACAGGATTAGTGTTGGATACATTTGCAGTCTGGGCTTCAGGCCCGCCTGCTTTATTCCTGTTTCTGTTACTCCTTCTGACAACATTCCAACCATCTGTTGATGTTGTAACAGTCCCCTCATTTGAATGTACAATACCTGTGTCATTCACCTCATTTTCACTGGATAAACCAACTTCATTATGAACTTGAGATATGTTTAATTTAGGGTAAGCTGTATTCAATGCGTAAGCCTTCCTATCTCTAAATAGTTTCCTGGTCTTTTGGTTTTTTATCTTGCCCATATAGGCATCAATGCTAGCAAAAATGCGCTCATGATCATACTTAAACTTGGCAAAACTCACATGCGTTCTAATATCTTGATCTATTTGGTTAATTTCCACAGTTAATTTATCAATATGTATAGAATAGTGTTTAACAATCAATTCTAAAAGTTCAATACCCTGTTTCTGAAACAAATTTCTCAAGTCTGACAGAAAAACATTGTCAATAATCAAAGTAGAAGGAGAAAAACTGTTTCTCAGTCCTTTTGGAATCATATTCTCAAGAATGCATTGCCTGAAGTAGGCAACTTCAAGCTGCAATTTGCGGATTTTCAAAGTTTTAATATCCAAAGATTTGAGCTTGTCAGTAATGTCCATATTGTCTGATATAGAAGACCCTGGTGTTTGCACCGGCGGTCCATCATCAAGCGGTTTCAAGAAAGAAAAAAAGTCACCTGTATTCTTGATCCAATCCGCCGCAGATGTCACGCCAATAAGTGCCCTTCCTTGTTCGAATTGGTTATTGGAAGAAGAGTCTTGTGGAATAGACCCGGCCGATCCATTACTCGAACTCAGCAGTGGCCTTTGCATTTGCCCCGCTGGTATAGAGCCCTGAACGGTCCCGCTATGGGATTCATTCAGCAGTTGTAATGAACTGTTGCTGGAAATCGTTGGAGCCCGTTGGAATTGGGCCGCTGGTAAGGAAGCCGATATAGCTTCGACAAACCGTTCATTCGTAAAGGCTGGTCCTCCTCGCTCCAGGAGGGCAGGAACAACCAAACCACCACTTTTTTCAATAATGTCCAGCCTTGAATTCATAGCGTCTAGCCTTTGAGAGATCGCTATGAGTAAAGAAGAGATGTCTGTGTTCTCGGGAGGACTAGTCCCGAAAATGTTCGGACTTGGTGGACTGTCCATACACTGCGAGGTCATAGCAAACTCATAACAGTAAAGAGCAGACAAACTTCGGAAAAAAATAAGAAGAAGTGCCTGGCAGTCAAACAAGTTTCCGGAGCCTTGTCATCCAGAAACCTGGTGTAGTAATCAATTCTCTCTTTCCAAATTGGATGTTTGAGAACAAATTCTTTCTCCCAATATGCCATGAACATATTGGCTACGATGGCCCCACAAGGGGAACCCATCGCTATACCCCGCTTCTGGATGTAATATTCCTTTCCAAAGATGAAAAAATTGGAGGACAGGACTATGTCTAACAATTCTGTGATATTATTGATCTCATCCCTTGGAGCTTTGAATTCCATCAACAACAATTCTAACCATTCTATGGCCTCTAGGTGTGGTATTGAGGTATATAAGTCGACGACGTCGACTGTGAGAAAATTGAAGGAACTATCAAAGCCAATGTTGTTAATGTTAGCCAAAAAGCTCCAGGAGTCTTTGCAAATGCTTGGGACCAGTTCCAAATACTTAGACAGCAAAAAAATCAATGTATTTTGCTGACGGGTAAGAAATAGACAACCTCCCATCAACTAACGCCCTCATAGGGGGGTCCTCCAGGTTCTTATGTACCTTGGGTATACCGAACATCACAGGCGTCCTAGGCTGAGAAATGTTGATATATTCATAAGTGTCAAGGTCTATTCTCCCTTCTATGAATAAATCTCTATAGTAGCCCTTAATCCTGCTGATGCTGGTATTCATTTCGTTGAGGGAGGAACTGTTGTAGGCAGGTGTGTCCAGAACTGATGTCATTTTTTCATTATACAGACTGTTCTCAAATACTACAAGCCCCCCTCCTTTGTCGGGTTTCATAACCCTAACAGAAAACTCCTTTAGTTGGTTGAGGGCCTGTAGTTGTTCTCTAGAAATGTTAAACTTATTTTTCATGACCCCTTTAGTTTTTTCAAGGTGTCTAATATCCAGTTCACAAGCATTTTCAAAAATGCGTAGCCCCACATGTAAAGGAGGATTAAAGGTGCTTGGCATTTTAAGACCAATAGTTCCCTCTGTTCCAGTATTATTAAACAGTAATTTCAAGTTTAACTTACGTACATAACACTTAAGGTCAATTAAGACCTTAACAACATCAAAACGTTTAGAGGGGACAAAGTTATTGCCAAGTGCAAGTAATTCAACTAGTTCGGGTTCTAGGACTAGTGTAGAAAAATTATAAATGGTAAAATCACCCTTAATGTTCTTCAAAATGTGGGGAAACTTAGGGGCAAGTGAAAAAGGAATATCAGCAACTAATTCTTCCATTTCTTGTTCTTTTTCCTGTGGTCTTGGTTGGGTGCATTCCCTAAAAAATGCTGGTTGCCATTGTTGGCATTGTTCACAGGATTAGTGTTGGACACATTTGCAGTCTGGGCTTCAGGCCCGCCTGCTTTATTCCTGTTTCTGTTACTCCTTCTGACAACATTCCAACCATCTGTTGATGTTGTAACAGTCCCCTCATTTGAATGTACAATACCTGTGTCATTCACCTCATTTTCACTGGATAAACCAACTTCATTATGAACTTGAGATATGTTTAATTTAGGGTAAGCTGTATTCAATGCGTAAGCCTGCCTATCTCTAAATAGTTTCCTGGTCTTTTGGTTTTTTATCTTGCCCATATAGGCATCAATGCTAGCAAAAATGCGCTCATGATCATACTTAAACTTGGCAAAACTCACATGCGTTCTAATATCTTGATCTATTTGGTTAATTTCCACAGTTAATTTATCAATATGTATAGAATAGTGTTTAACAATCAATTCTAAAAGTTCAATACCCTGTTTCTGAAACAAATTTCTCAAGTCTGACAGAAAAACATTGTCAATAATCAAAGTAGAAGGAGAAAAACTGTTTCTCAGTCCTTTTGGAATCATATTCTCAAGAATGCATTGCCTGAAGTAGGCAACTTCAAGCTGCAATTTGCGGATTTTCAAAGTTTTAATATCCAAAGTTTTGAGCTTGTCAGTAATGTCCATATTGTCTGATATAGAAGACCCTGGTGTTTGCACCGGCGGTCCATCATCAAGCGGTTTCAAGAAAGAAAAAAGTCACCTGTATTCTTGATCCAATCCGCCGCAGATGTCACGCCAATAAGTGCCCTTCCTTGTTCGAATTGGTTATTGGAAGAAGAGTCTTGTGGAATAGACCCGGCCGATCCATTACTCGAACTCAGCAGTGGCCTTTGCATTTGCCCCGCTGGTATAGAGCCCTGAACGGTCCTGCTATGGGATTCATTCAGCAGTTGTAATGAACTGTTGCTGGAAATCGTTGGAGCCCGTTGGAATTGGGCCGCTGGTAAGGAAGCCGATATAGCTTCAACAAACCGTTCATTCGTAAAGGCTGGTCCTCCTCGCTCCAGGAGGGCAGGAACAACCAAACCACCACTTTTTTCAATAATGTCCAGCCTTGAATTCATAGCGTCTAGCCTTTGAGAGATCGCTATGAGTAAAGAAGAGATGTCTGTATTCTCGGGAGGACTAGTCCCGAAAATGTTCGGACTTGGTGGACTGTCCATACACTGCGAGGTCATAGCAAACTAGTAACAGTAAAGAGCAGACAAACTTCGGAAAAAAACAAGAAGAAGTGCCTGGCAGTCAAACAAGTTTCCGGAGCCTTGTCATCCAGAAACCTGGTGTAGTAACCAATTCTCTCTTTCCAAATTGGATGTTTGAGAACAAATTCTTTCTCCCAATATGCCATGAACATATTGGCTACGATGGCCCCACAAGGGGAACCCATCGCTATACCCCGCTTCTGGATGTAATATTCCTTTCCAAAGATGAAAAAATTGGAGGACAGGACTATGTCTAACAATTCTGTGATATTATTGATCTCATCCCTTGGAGCTTTGAATTCCATCAACAACAATTCTAACCATTCTATGGCCTCTAGGTGTGGTATTGAGGTATATAAGTCGACGACGTCGACTGTGAGAAAATTGAAGGAACTATCAAAGCCAATGTTGTTAATGTTAGCCAAAAAGCTCCAGGAGTCTTTGCAAATGCTTGGGACCAGTTCCAAATACTTAGACAGCAAAAAATCAATGTATTTTGCTGACGGGTAAGAAATAGACGACCTCCCATCAACTAACGCCCTCATAGGGGGGTCCTCCAGGTTCTTATGTACCTTGGGTATACCGAACATCACAGGCGTCCTAGGCTGAGAAATGTTGATATATTCATAAGTGTCAAGGTCTATTCTCCCTTCTATGAATAAATCTCTATAGTAGCCCTTAATCCTGCTGATGCTGGTATTCATTTCGTTGAGGGAGGAACTGTTGTAGACAGGTGTGTCCAGAATATTCATTCTAGTCAGTCTTCCTTTGAGGAAAGTTCTTGCCACTCTGTATCTTTTTATAGATTCAACTTTAGAAGTCTCTCTGCAACTTTTGGCTATGACAGTTCTCAGTGTCTGTTTCCCTTTTGACAATACTGGTTGTAACAACTCTGGCTCCTCCATGATCAGTAGCATACTTGCCTTACATAAAATATCTGCACTTCCTTCCACAAAGTTTTGTATTTTCGCCACAAACAGCGCTGGATCTTGCTTTAACTGTCTGCTACCTCACAGTGGGGACAACAGTTTTTCTTCCAAAAAACAGGGTACATTTGCTTGTAGAAATTGTAGGTGGTGAATTATATAAATACCTTACTTTGAAGGCAAGGACTCCCAGAAAAAAAAACTATACATAAACTTTCACAAATAATTTATAGGAATACTTATGTAATCAAAAATAAAAATATGAAGAATGCATAAAGATAGTGTCTCAAAGAATAATTTTAAGAAACTTGTCTTCTGCATAATTCAACAGATTAAATTAGATTCCAGAGATGGGAGCTAATTTAGTGGTTTACTCTTACGCAGTGTCTCAGGTCAAAGAACCTTTTTTGGTATTTAAAATGACATCACTGTTATGGCTCCGTGTAGTATTCAAAGTGTCTCTGCAATATGTGAGTGTTGTACTTGTATATCATTTGTTTTCACACTGTAATTAATTTTATTATTCCTTGCTTCTCACAAATTAAATGACCCAGAATATTAGAAAATAAAACTCTTTAATGAAACAATTTGACAAATAATCTTACTTTTCATGTTTAGATATATACCATTAGCCTTCACAACACTGGCTTAACTTGATCATCTGACTACATTAACAATTAGCAAATATCATTCCTTACAGTGTCTTTAAGCTCAAATGCTTCAATAGTATCTTCGGATAAAGTATTATACTCTTTGCACATATCTATCTCAAAGTCAATATTCCACTTTTAATTTACATAATTTCTTATCAACAGTGTGTACTTTTGTCTCAATGAGTCAGACTCATTTTTAGATGTCACAGAATAAAATATTTTCACTTTAGTAGTACAAAGAAACAACCTAGTTTCATTTATTGTTCAGCAACATACTAATTTGATTACTCATATTTCCTTTTGCATATTTTTCAAAATTAGTATTGTATAAAACAGAGTCAACAAGTAATCAAAAACAGGACAATACTTCTGCTCTCATGGTTGTAGCCATATTATTGTACAGAAGGCATCATCTTTGTCTGCAGGATGTTTTCTTTGTACCTCATGGATTTCTTTCTTGTCTCCTGTATTAGTACACTGAATTCTCACATGCGTCTTTTTTCATATGCTTTACTGATACAGTGCATTTTCACTTGACTTCTTATTTTTGCCATTTTATTTGGATCATGTTTTTCTGACATGCATCCATTTAATTTAATTCTGTTAATTTCAAGGATCTCAAACCCATGACCCCCAGTCCTCTAGTGGCCCTCAAACCAGCATAATTCAAGTTAAGGAGAAATAAGATATTCCTAACTGCATTTCCTTGAGGAAACACTCTTTATCCTACTGCACTCAAAACATCTCATTACTATAAGAATGAATAATAAGAGACATAGGCACTTGGGTTGATAGCTCCCTCTCCTTTGACCTTCACATGGTGACTATATGGAAATCCATCTATATTTCATAACTAATTGCAAAGGTATCAATTCTAAAAACAAGGAAATACAGTTTTGTACCTACCATAAATGTAGATGTTCGAGGATCCACATTGCTGCAGTCCTAACTATTGGGTAGTCCGCTGTCCAGTCGGCCCGAATACCAAAGTATATGGCTGACGTCGGTCAGGGCGCATTAGACTGACGTCAGTACGTCAGGGTACTAATGCGCATGACCGACGTCATATCCTCAGTCTTTTCTTGCCCCAGATGTCAGAAGACCCTAAAAAGACAAGGCCCAATATACCTGCACCAAAAATATGTACAATATATACAAAATTATCAGCATATAACCTCACCTACACAACCACCCCTAAACACAGAGGGAAGGAGGGAGGGTAAATTGGACTGCAGCAATGTGGATCCTCGAACATCTACATTTATGGTAGGTACAAAACTGTACTATGTTCTTCATTCCACATTGCTGCAGTCCTAACTATTGGGTAGAATCCCAAAGCAGAGGTAAGGGAGGCTGGCAAATCATAAAGAAGCAGGAGCTGACAACATGCCTTGCAAAATAGCTGTGGCAAAACCAGCCCTAGACTTAGAGTAGAGAGGAAGGTGATAATGCTTAGAGAAAGTATGCACTGAACTCCAAGTAGCTGCCTCCAAAATATCCTTAGTTGCCAACCCCTTAGAAATGCTGTTGAAGTGGCAGTAGCCCTAGTGGAATGAGGCCTAATCCCAGCTGGAATCTCCTTGCCATGATGGGAATAACAAAATGCAATGCAAAACCCAATCCACCTAGAAATAGTTTGTTTTGACACAGGCTTGCCCTGCGAACTCAAAGCAAAAGAAACAAACAACTGCTGAGACTGCCTGAAATCCTTAGTCCTGCTTAAATAATAACGCAATTGCCTGTGTACATCTAAAGTGTGCAAAATCTTTTCCCCTTTATTTTGGGGGTCTGCATAAAAAGTAGGCAAATGAATAGTTTGGTTTAAAGCCACACTAGAAACCACCTTAGGCATAAAGGAAGGATTAGTACGTAATGATACCCTATCCTTATGGAAAATCAAAAAGGACTCTACTGCCATAAGGGCCTGCAACTCAGACACCCTTCTTGCAGAAGTAATAGCCAACAGAAAAGCAGTCTTCCATGACAAGTATTTCAATTCAGCAGTAGCCGCAGGCTCAAAAGGTTGTAGAGTAAGTTTTTCCAACACAAAATTGAGATCCCAAGCAGGAGTAGGAGCTCTACGTGGGGGTCTTATATTCTTTGCCCCTCTAAGAAACTGCTTGAACAAAGGATGCGAAAACAATGGTGGGTCACAATCATAGTGAGCTGAAATTGCTGCAGCATGAATCTTAATGGAAGAGAAGGACAAACCTTTGTCCAATAACTCAGTAAGATATTGAAGAGCCACACTCAAATCAGGCTCAGAAATCTCCAAATTCTTTGCTGTACTCCAAAATAAAAATCTCTTCCATTTTTCTGCGTACACTTTCCTTGTACTAGGTCTTCTAGCTTCCATAATCACATTTAAAACTTGTTGAGGAAGTTGAGACCTGCTGTGTTTCAACACAGAATATGCCAGGCTGTTAGATGAAGAGAGTGAAGCTTGACATTGAGCAGATGACCGTCCTTCTGAGATAACAGATGTGGAATCAAAGGTAAAGGCCATAGAGGCTTCCTTACCAGACTCCTTAGTAGTGGGTACCAGTGTTGCCGAGGCCAATCTGGAGCTATTAAAATCATCCTTGGCATGTCTTGTCTGACCTTTAAGAGCACCTTTGGAAGAAGAGGCAGAGGTGGAAAGGCATACACATGAAGATTTTTCCAACTGAAAGAAAGAGCATCCACTTTCCAAGCTGTGTGATGAAACCCCTTTGTGCAAAACTTTGGCAGCTGGTGGTTTAGTGGAGAAGCGAACAGATCTATGTCTGGAGTTCCCCATGACACTGTCAATTTCTGAAATACATGAAGATCCAGTTTCCACTCGTGGGGATCCATGATTTGTCTGCTTAACACATCTGCTAAGGAGTTCTGTGCTCCCGGCAGAAACCTTGCCTGAAGAGTTAGTTGCAAGCTGAGCGCAGTCTCCCATAAAATCATTGCTTGCCTGCATAGAGGATAAGAATGTGTTCCCCCTTGTTTGTTGATGTACCACATGACAGTTGTGTTGTCTGTTAGAATCAACACCTGCCCTGGAAGAAGGAACTCCTTGAAAGCCATTAATGCAAACTGGACTGCTAACATCTCCTTCATGTTGATATGTAGATGCTGTAGTCTGGCAGGCCACTTGTCTTGTATCCACTTTCCATTTAGATGAGCTCCCCAAGCAATGTCCGAGGCATCTGACGTTAAAATCTGACTCGCCTCTGGCCAGGTCACAGAGAGTCCCTTGTTTAGGTGACATTCCTGAGCCCACCACAAAAATTCTTTTTGAAGGCAAGGTATTATTTGAATGACAGTGTCCAAATCCTGGCAGTGCTGTGTCCATACATTTTTGAGATACCATTGCAGCTTCCTCATATGCAGTTTGGCATTGGGAAGCACCAGAATACAAGATGCCATGAACCCTAATGCTTGAAGGACTGTCCTTGCAGTCAGCACGGACTGATGAGATAGTTGATGGAAGTAAAGGGATAGACTCTTTTGTTTGTCCGGGGTTAAAAAGGCCATCTGGGCTGCTGTATTCAGTCTCACACCCAGAAAGCACATGTCTTGAGAGGGTACTAGACTGGACTTTATTTCGTTCACAGAATACCCTAGGCATCTTAGCACTGCTATAACATATTCCAGATGCTGTAGAAGGTCTTCCTTTTCTTGAGCCAGAATCAGGCAGTCGTCCAAGTAAGGATAGATTTGAATTCCTTTTAGCCTGAAGTAAGCTATCACTGGAGCCAGAACCTTTGTGAATACTCTGGGCGCAGTAGATAAGCCAAAGGGCAATGCAGAGAACTGATAATGAGAATTTCCAGCTCGAAAACGCAGATACTTCCTGCAACTTAGTCTTATAGGCACATGAAGGTAAGCTTCCTTGAGATCTAAAGTTACCATCCAGTGATCTTTGCCCAGCAGAGGTAAAAGCTGTTGTAACGTCAACATCTTGAACTTGGGAATGTCCAGATAAGTGTTGAGGATAGATAAATCCAAAATTGGTCTCCACGTGTTCCCCTTCTTTGGTACTAGGAACAGGCGAGAATAAAATCCTAGGCCCCTTTCTGATACAGGGACTGGCTGAATGGCCCCTATTTGGAGTAACAGAGAAATTTGCTTGTGAGCCTCTTTCCTTTGTGGAGGAGGAACGTCTGGCATGCCTTTGAAAGGGGCAATGTATGGAAATAAAACCTGTAACCGTGGTGAATGATATCCAACACCCATCTGTCTTGAGTAATTAAATCCCAATTTTCTTTGAAAAGAGACAGTCTTCCTCCCAAAGGAACTGCCAGACGAGAATCTACTGGCAGCTGAAAAGGCAGGTCATTGGGTCTGTTTACGAAAGGACTGACCCCTGCCCTCACCAGAAGTCTGAGCAGGTGAACTCCCTGTTCTAGGCCTAAAAGAACCTTGAGCTCTGCCCCTACCACGTCTAGACCTACCCCTAGACTGGGAATCATAAGCAGGATATGTCCATCCCTTAGTAGGCCAATTTCTACTAAACTTGGTGGCTGCACCTGCAAAAATCTTTAACAGTTTGCATAGACTTAGCTTTGTCCTCCATTTTCTTTAAAACTGCTTCCACAGGCGAACCAAACAACACATCAGACTGTAAAGGAGCATCCAAAATCCTTGTCTTAACATGCTCAGCAAAATTCTGATCCCTCAACCAGGCATGCCTGCGAAGAACAGAACTAGTGGCAGCCACCCTCGAGGAGGCCTGTACAGCATCAAAACCACATTGCAAAGAATGCTTACCCACTTGTTCAGACACATGAACTAAATCCAGCAACTCTTTACACTCAATACCTTCCGCCAAAGCATCCACCTTAGATTTCAATTGTGAAAGGAGATAATTTTGATATTTTAGCATGTGAAACTGACAATTCAACGCCCTCATGGCTAAAGTGGAAGAAGTATACACTTTCTTTCCCCATCTATCCAAAGCCCTTGCCTCTTTATCAGTGGGAACAGGGTTTTTAACAACAGAGGCCTTAACACCTTTAGGTCCCTGAGAAACAGTTTCCGGGTCTGCCCTAGGACTCTTAAAAAGATACTTATGAGCTTCAGGCACCCTATAGTACCTATCAGGTTTAACAGGAGCAGGAGGCAAAGAATCAGGGTTGAGGGAAGCCTCTGCAAAAACATCTTCCACCACATTCAACACAGGAGGTATAGCTAAGGGCCTATGCTGGGGTAAAAACAAGAATTCCCTAAGCCTTTTCCTGGAATCAGAGTAATCTTGGCCTTCCCATTTAAAGTGCTCCCTCATGGAATGCAGAGTCTCTGAAAATGAGAAATCCTCAGGAGGAGAAGCTGTAGGAGTGGAATCATCCACATCAGAATCAGAATAAGGAGGATACTCCTGCAAGTCTTCCGCAGAAGACTCAGAAGCCTCTGAACACGGTTCAAAACTCTCAAACTCAGGTTCCACCCTAGGCCTCTTATCAGGAGGGGGCATAGAACCTCTAATCATAGTAATCAAATCTTCTGCCATTTTAAGCATATGTTTCTTAGGCACAGAACCTGAAGTGCTAGGAGAAGCCCCCACTGAAGCTAAACTTGGCCTACCTCTCAAAGAAGTTTTGGAAACAGAAGGAGAGGCTCTAACTACCTTGGGAAGAGAGGGAAGAACAGTTACCTGAGAAGCCCCTCAGCCTGGCCTACCTCCTGAGAAGGCACATCCTGTAACAGTAAAGTCTCTGCCTGAGACTCCAAAGAAACTCCTGGCAAAACCTCTGGCTCCACTGAGCCTTCTAAAGAACCGGCGTCCGGGACTGCCGGTTCATCAACCCTAGGCTTCGCTGTTTTGTCCTTGCGCTTTTTGACGAAGCGGGCCGGAGCATCCGACGGCATTTTATAATTACAACGCTTCCCAAACACTAACCTGGCACAGTCTAACCTTCTCTTAATAGTGCGTTTGTTAAATCTAGCACAAGAGCGGCATCCAACAACGCCGTGCTCAGGCCCTAAACAAGGTATACACAAGGTATGGTAATCCCTATGAGGTATCTGTTTCCCACAAGAAATACAGTTATTCACTTTTCTGACATCCGGTTAAATACTGAGGCAAGAAAAACCAAAATGTTCCCAACGGGTACTTAGCCAACTTTGATTCGGTCTGAAACTCCGACTTCAGAAAATTTCAGAACGCCAACCTGCACTCGCAAAACTGCTTCTGCATCGGACCATGCGGCAAAAAAGACTGAGGATATGACGTCGGTCATGCGCATTAGTACCCTGACGTACTGACGTCAGTCTAATGCGCCCTGACCGACGTCAGCCATATACTTTGGTATTCGGGCCGACTGGACAGCGGACTACCCAATAGTTAGGACTGCAGCAATGTGGAATGAAGAACATGTCACTGTTTCCCTATAATTCTGTCCTAGCCAGATCTATTACAGAAAGAAATACTTGGCACGTATCTAGTCAGGCACAAAATAAATCTTGAAAACAAAGCAAAGATTTTTTTTAGAAAAGGGTCCCTGGTCTCAAAAGGCTTAGCTACCAAGAGAGACTGTACTGAGAGTTAGACAGGCTCCTAAGGGAGACGTGTGCCTAGCTTTCCATGCCCTTAGGGATCCAGTTCTTCTCATTCTCTTTTCATCAAAAAATCAAACTGTGCAGCCAATCCTAGAACAAGAGACATCAATCTTCTTCAAGAAATAAAACTTGGTGCAGATATAATTTCATCACCCAATGCCACTTCTTTCTGGGAAATACTCCCCCTGTATATCAATTAATGTGATCCTTCAAACATAACTTGGGCAGCTAGAATGGTGCCCTTAAATTTATCCCTGGGCTTGCAGTTGCTCCTTGCAGAAGGCAGTAAAGTCTGAGGTTGGGTGTTGGCAAGGCCTGCGTGGCTTCTGGTCAAGCTTGTATTCATATCCTATGATCCTATAAGGAGAAGACTCCTCAGTGCGATGCTGTGAGGTGCTAATGTTCATGGTAATGGGGGAACAGATGGCTTTACAGTATTCAGGGTGGGTAAATTAATGGCCAGGGAAGAAGAGAGAAAAATGAAATTAATTTGATTTTGGCATAATAATTCCTTACAGCTCAGCATATAAAAAGAGGTAATATATATAAGCTACAAAGTTATGACATAACAATGAGTAGCAACAGACAGAGATATTAAAATATGTGGCTCTTTTTATCAGTGCTTTCATTTAGGACAGTGTAATCCAAAACAACTTTACCTCATTTGCAGTTCAAGCATGTAATCTCTATTCTGCTGGGATTATAAAAACTCATTGATTGATTGATTGATTGACTGATTCATTCATTCATTCATTCATTCATTCATTCATTCATTCATTCATTCATTCATTCATTCATTCTTTTATTCATTCATTCCCCACACCCATATTATTCTATTCAGGTTTGTAGAGCAGCCTAGGCCTATTTTGGCAAGTAACTGGCACTAGGCAAAGAACTAATAATGGATGGGATGATGGCTGGGCCATTATAGGACATATGTACCAACTCACTCACAACTCTTGTGTATACATGTGGACAAATTAAGAGAATCACCAATTCATCTCACAGCATATTTCAGATACAGAAAGAAACCGTGAATCTACCTTCCTACATTCTTCACAAACATTTTGTGGATTCAAGCAGGACATCAAGTCTGTCCACAAAAGGAACCCAGCCAGAAACACAATGGCAGAATCAAAAGCTGTGTGGCACAAGTGATGTTAGTAGATGGCACAGCTGGAACAAATCCTTCAACCCATTCAAATCATTAGTTTCAGAGGTATTTCTCTCAGGAGAATCTAGTCTGTATAGCTAATCCTCCAAAGATGCACTCACTATTCCTTCTTCAGCATCTATTTCAAATGTATATAATAAAAGTCTTAGTTTCCTTCAAAATGAAAATAAAAAAAAATGCTTAAATGAGAGCTGTATTCCTGGTGTACATGGTCATAACCAGGGGCATAAAGTCAACTGGCATCCATTTCATTATGGGTGAGAACAAAGTTCAAAACACTAGCATTAAAGAAGGAATCAAGGCATATGGACAGCAGCTACAGGCTGTGACTTGAATAAGAAGATATCAAGACAAGTGGGCTGGCAGAAACACAAGGTTTTAAGAAGGAACATTCAACATCATCATCTGTTTTGAAATAATGATGAGTTTTACTAAAAATTACAACTCTGATTTGAAAAGGAAAACACTTATCTAGAAACAATTTCTTTAAAAGCAGTAATCAGCTTTTCCATTCAGAGTTCATTTTTTGGCAGTGTACAAGGCATACCAGACGACTACAACACACAGTTGTAGCAAAAGAAAAAAAAAACAGATAAAAATTAATTTGAAGATGCAGTTTCAAAGATAGCCTTTTAAGGTAAGTATTTTTCTTGTAGTACCAAATACTACAGGCTACTGGGGAAACATGAGTTTCGAAACTTGACAGAATGTACACACAGAAAACACAGATAAGATAGTTAACTAAAAGCAGCTGATGTCAATTAGTACCTTATAGGTTTATGCTTCAAAACTGACCTTAAGCTACAAGATTAATTCAAGCCAGGAGTACTAGTAACATCTAGTAAAACTATGCACTATACATCCAGCATACTCAGTTTTTATTAACTTCTCCATTGTGGTTCAAATGAACCTGTTGTAAAACAAATGATATAAAATACAGAGTATTTCATATCCATGTTAACATGATGTTTACCCAGTGCATTATTCAAATTATTTTTCTTTACATCATTTAAATGGTCAGCAACTTGATCTCTCGGTCTCTTTGTTTTGCCTGTCTAAAACAACTGATGCAGTTTACACTAAGCCAAATACACCAGTGTTGGCATAATGGTTACAGTCTTTACTTCACAAATACAATGTACAGGGCTCAATTCTGACCGCTGGTTATTGTCTTGGCTTGTAAAAGTATGCACACTAATAGCCTAGTATTTACCTATGAACCTATACATATATATTGCCACAAATGGATTATATGTATTTAATAGGGACTATGGATAGGAAGGTAGTATAGTTCTAAAAGAAAAGGAACATAACAGAAACCATGTACTAAAATGGGTAATGCCACTAGAAATTTCATTCATTTTCCTTTTTGGGACTACTGATTAGGTTCATAGGTTCATTGCATGATATTAGGCTAATGGCCCGGAGGCCCTTACAAGCCTAGCCAAGAATTTTGCCCATGTTCCCTCAAAGTCAGCACCTGTTTCCCCTATCCAGCAGGGATGAAGGTGGGATCCCAGGGGTGTATTTTCTGTTTCCCATCCAGTCATCCAGGTTCCTCTTAAAAAGGGCTAGAGAGGCAGTCTGCTTGACATGGAGAGGGAGTCTATTCCAAAGACAGGGTGGGGGGAGTCTTTGGGACACAAATTTATCCCACCAACAAGTTCTATTAATGTCACAGACCAGGTTAAGGCCTTGCATGTGGGTTGCATGAGTGGAGTTTGTCTTATGGATATGCAGCAACTCCATCAAAGGTGGGTCTGAAATGGCCTTGTATGCCAGACACAGGTCACCTCTGAGCAGTCTGTATGAGACTGAGTAGAGGAACAGGGCTTTTAGCTTATCTGTATAGGATAGGTGTTTTCAAGCCCTGGATTTTCCTGGTCAGGAACCTCTGTGGTCTCTCCATCTGCTGCATGTGCTTTGCAAAGTACATGCCGAAGGGGACATTGTACTCGATAGTGGGTCTGATGAGGGAGAAGTCCAGGGATGTTATGACCTCCTTGTTCCTGGATGAAATACCCTTATTTATGAGGTGGGCCATCTAGAAAACCTTCCATACAACGGAGGCAATGTCATGGTCAAAAGTCAGGTTGCTATCAACCTGGGTGCCCAAGTCCCTCACAACTGACTGCATGCTTAGTACTTTGTTATTAATGTGATAATTAGAGGGGATGACATTTTTCTCAAAGGAGATAATGATGCATTTCTTGGTATTCAGTCTGAGGCCATGCTTCTGACACCAGTCATTAGTTTGGGTAAGGCCCTCTTGGAGGATGTTCACATCACTAGGTGAATTTAAGACATCTGCAAACTTGGTCAGCCACAGACCACTGGTTTTGGCTTGCACCTCAGAAAAGTATATCCCAAACAGTAGAGGCCCCAAGACTGATACTTTGGGTACACATCTTGTTACAGATCTACTGCTAGAGGTGGCTTCCCCTTCTTTGACTGAGTGGGTTCTATCAGTGAGCCAGTTAGCTACCCATCTGGTAACATACAGGTTGATGCCTAGCTGGGAGAGTTTATCTATTATGCCCGAGTGGGGAATAGCGTCAAAGGCTTTGGCTAGGTCGAGGTAGGCGGTGTGCACCATCTTCCCCTCGTCCATGGCTTTAGTGACTGTTTCAAAGAATCTGACCAAGTTTAACAGGCATGATATTCTAATCTTATCCTGGTAATCAACAGATGCAAGATAGGAGGTAATTCTTGACAGATCACGAGTTGATCACAGTACACATGTTGACTCAGATGCACTTGAAATAGGCATAGGCACTGTAACATTCAGGATACTTAGGAACTGTGAACCCAGAAACAAGACTTGCATTTGTGTGGAGACACAAATGATATCTGAATACATGAATGATTATCAAATATCAGGTAATATTCCAATAATTCTGCACTTGATATGTTCTTTACTTATAAAAAGTCACACATTGGAGATGATGGAATTCCTTATCATTTAAGAGACTCAGGATATGCTGAGCTGTACTTATATCCTCATTCAAATACACAGACTTCTTACTGGTTTTTGCTAATTCCACAAAGGCAGACAAAAATAAGAAAGAATTAAGTTCTTCAGATGAGACAAACACAGACCCCTTTGGAATGCCAAGAAATAAATATGTTTGCTGTGGTTTGAATCTAGCCTCTCTGGGCTATTGTTCCCATTAAGCAATCAGACATGTCACTGAAACAACTGCAGATCTGCAGTGTCTTTCAGCATTTAAATCTCTCTCCCACTGCACAGCCCTTTTGGTGTACAAGTAATTCTTAAATTGCTCACACAGTTCTGGATGTTTATACTTTATGTACCACAGAATACAGTGCAGGCTACAACTCTGAAAACCATTATGCACCTCTGATCAGTGACAAAGGAAAACAACAAGAACATGTTGGAACAAAGTTCCCCTGCTAGTTCTTTTACAACAGGTTTTGAGCACCTATGAATCCATTAATGACAATGGAAATTTAATTTTTAAATAAATAATGACATCAGCCATTACAACTTTGAATCAGGTATTTTTGCAAAAATATTTAACTTGTATTTGTACTCTTGTCTGTAAATAAATTGGTGTCATTACATGATAGTTCTTTATTGGGATACTGGACAAGTCCTTTAAATAAGGATGTTTTTCAGCTACAATCAATGACTATCAATGTACAGCGCTTCTGTATTTTTTCTAAAAATTGTAAAATGTGTTCACTCCTACATTTATCATTACAGCAACACTCAACTTGCTATTCAAGCTCTTCTGCTTAAAGAGTTGACACACGGCTTAAAATAATATACAATAACTACAGCAATTACACTGTTCACTTAACCATGACAATGCTGTCAGTGCTTTTCACCATGCCATCTCAGAATAAAATATACAAATGTAAAGTTGGCAATCTACTGAGCTTTTAGAAGCTTCATTGTCCTGTATCCATCCATGTTTGAATTTCTTACTAACTAATAAATCATCTAGACAAGGAGTCTCAAACTCAAATGACCACTGGTGCTGTATAAGGACTATCAAACTCAGGCAAGGAACAAAAACTCCAAGACAAAAAGAAATGAGGTGGTGTAGCTAGAAAAGTAGTGTAGTTACTTCCCTCAACTTAGAAACAAAAATGCACGGGCATTGCTTATCAGGACTTGTAACTTTCTTTTTTTTCACAACTTAATGCATAATATCTGTTAAATAAATAAAAGTGGTAGCACAAAAATATCCTATCATCACTCTCGCCAACCAGCAAGGACCACCCCATCTCCAGTCTCCAGGTTGTTGGAAAACAAAACAGATATTAATCTTGAAAATAATTGCACATAGATCCACATATTCAAATCCAAAAATATTCTACAAAAAGATTCCATCTTTTATCTAAAAGCCTGTATTAGATGCAGCTCTTGATTCTGAAGAAAGAGAAAGAGGGAGAGAGAATAATCCTTTCAGTAATTACGCTTCTTATGGTTAGTCTTAGACGTTAGTAAAGAATAGGTTGGAAAGAAAAGGAGTAGCTAAACGTTTTGCAGAAAAGGCATTGGTTTTGTTTCTAAATGATCGATTAACACTCAAATTTATACCACCAGAGAAGAAGTCTTGGACATGGCTGCCATGCATGCTCCCAGTCATACTGCAAACAAGCCAGCATGCTTTCCCTGTACTTATCTAGATCATTTTATCCAGTGTTCAGTAGGCTCTAAAAATTATTTTCATTGTATTTTTTCTTGAATGATTTGAAATAGAATGTATACACTATCGATAAATGGTGGAAATCATGAAGATTTAAAGTTAAATTTAATTACGTTTTGTTTATACAAAATCTTAATTATATAGCCACATTTGAGTAATATGGGGAAATTAATAAGTTCAGCTAGGGTTTTCTTACCAATATTATCAGCTAAAGTAAAAAGAATGGTTATAAGAGTAGAGAGTTTCTGGACTCTGTTTTGTCACACTCAAGTGAAACTTTTATAGCCATGCATTTATTAATTTGCAAGAACTAAGCACTAAAAAATCAGAAAGAAATAAATTGAGCCACTCTTGTGTAAGTACTTAATTACAGACTGGGGTAAATATACAAGTACAGGAATCTGTTACCAAGGAGAACGAAGGAGAAATAAAATATGTATTTTTTTTGCAACTATTACTTGAATAGAATAGTACAGAAAAGAACAGAAGAGTAGAAGTAGCCATCTTTAGAGTAGACCCTTCATAATGCCTCATATAAAGTAGAGGGATGTATTTGCCAAACAATTACAAAAAACTGTAAAGACTATCTGAAAAAGAATAACTCTAAATTAAATGATTTGACCAACAATGAGATTTCTGGACCATTCAAGCTGCATTACCCTATTTTAGTTGGAGAAATCAAGATGTTGAATGGTATTCATGGGGAGTATCCTTTCCATATAAATGTAACCAAATTCGCCTAGCCTTGCTATACCATAAAAGGTAGGAGGTAATACTGAATTTTTATCACAAGAAAAACTCCAAATAGCCTAGTATTGGAAGAAACTCAAAACCAGCCAAACAAAACAACCAATAAGTCAGTCACCCAGCCCAGTGGTTGTTTCTACACTTCAATACAAACTTTTGAAAACACTTAAAACCATGGTTCTGAAGATGTCTGTGTTTTATAGGTTTAGAATGGATATGGATGAAGCAGAAATAATTTAAGGAGACTTGCTTTTGATCAGTGTTTAATAAGTAATGCATTTGATTGTGGAGTATCTCTAGCCTTATCAGTGAAAATTACTGATTTGTGATTTGATTTAACAACAGTGAATGATACCTGTAGAGTGATACAAGATGGGACAGTAGATTGGGGTAATTTGTATATCTGTCAATCATTCAATGTAGTTCACATTTATTTAGTCAAGGAAGTGTAGGCATACTTTCAATATTTAGTATAAGTAAACCATTTATAGCAGGATAATTGAAGTCACCTAGAATAAACTTATTCAGGTTTACAGAAATATCAATTAAGGTGCTATTGAAACTATTATGATAAAGGGGGAAATACAGGGAGATCTGTAACTGGCTAAGAAGTGTTAGCTGATTTTGTTTCTGATGACTTGGATTTCAAAAATTTCAGTGTTATAAGAGGGTCATAAGGAATCTGCTTTGAAATGAAGGGTATCAGACAAACACTGGCTCTCGCCCACTGCTGCCTGGTGGTCTGAATACAAAGTATGTACTAATCCAAGGATACAGGGGGTAATTTCACTGCAATCAATCATCTGTTGTACATATGCCCCATGCTTGGACAACTTTTTATTGAGAGTCTGGCACCAAGTATAGCCACTTAAGTATGTTATGAAATTGAGTTTGCTAGCTGGGAATGGCAAGCAAGAAGAATCCACCTAAAAAGTAGCAAATGTTTTTATCTACAACGTGAAAGTTCTGGTAGAAGAAGTGTAGAACATTCCTAGCAAAGCAGGAGGGTCTGTAAGATGTCTTGTCCCAAACAGACACATACTGAATCCCCCTAGAATGACACCAGATACTAAGCCAATTATTGAGGCCAATCACCTTGTTCTTGAACAGTGACAGCATGATACCACACAAAAATCAATGCTTTCCTTCCTCTGTTACGTGCATAGTAAAGTCACTTAGATCCTTGTGTATTTCCCTTGGGCAGAGCACCTAAGTTCATTCATCCTCATTCATGTCAACACAAACCATCATCAAATCGGTTGTATTTTCAGGGTAGCTGCATCTAAGCATACCCACATGTGGGATGAAACCAAAGTACCCACTAAGAATCCATGCGGAAACATGGATGATGTACAGACTCTGTAGAGAAGGTGTTTCAGATGAGAAGCAAACTGAAGAGCCAGGCACTGTGCAACAGCAAAACTATGCCACTGTGCTTCCCAATTTCAGATATCCTATTGCTGAACATTTTCTTTAATTCTAATAGCAAATATTTTCACAGATACAGTACTGAAACACTATTAGTGCAATAGTAGAAATAAAATAAAATAATGTTCACATCTTTCAATACCTTTCATTATCTGAATAGCTAATTAACTTTCTGAGTGATCTAAAATTCAGATACCTGAGAGATTCTGTGAACTGGACATCTGACATTGAAGTATTAGGAATTTCATTGTTAACAAATCTATGGTCTTCTGAACGTTTTGAATCTCAGTGAACTCAAATCTCATTCACAGTCCCCTGCAAAAAGACATTTTGTATACCTGTCCAGACACCTCTTTAGACACTTCTCAGAATACTAAATGTAGGAAGGCAATGCAATTAGACTTTGTATTCAAAAAAAGAAGTTATGTTCTTACCATAACGTTCCATGTTTGCTGTCCTTCATCTCACTTTCCTTCTTGCTGTTTGGGTTCGGAGATGAACTCGGCTCAGACTCGGCCACATACTATAGATCAAAAAGTCTTTACTGGCTCGAGGCTAACCTCTATCCCAATATGCCTAGCGGTAGCTACCCAGATCTTGTCTGCAATAACCAACCACTAGACAAAGCAGGTAAAAAAAAATCAATTTACCAAAAGTTACCGTAGCAGATAATCCCCTTGTAACAGGAAGGAAGCACAACAAGGGAGGTGACAAAGACTATATCTAAGCAGCTGGAGTGACAGCAGAAACTCAGCCAGTGTAGCCAAAAAAAAGGAAATCCTTTCGATAATCCAGGAAGGGGGAAGAAGGGAGGGACGCAAGAAAGAAGGCGAGATGAAGGACAACAAACATGGAACGTTATGGCAAGAACATAACTTCTTTATGTTATGTTGTCCCTATCTCGCATTCCTTCTTGCTGTTTGGGACAGCGTCCCCAGCACCTAAATCCTGGGTGGCTCACTGGAAAAAACTCTTCGGGACAGTGGAACTAAAGGATGCCCTGTTCTGGGAGGCCACGTCCACTTTGTAATGAGTAATGAAGGTATGGGGGTTAGCCCATGTTGCTGCCGCACAGATAGAATCTAAAGGTAGTCTAGCTTGAAAAGCGATAGAGGTAGCCAAAGGCCTAGTTGAGTGTCCTCTAATCTTTCCTGGGATTTTCATCTTTTGTGACTCATAAATATATGCAATGGTGTTTGAAAGCCACTTTGACAAGGTTACTTTTGAAACCTGAGAACCTTGCTTCTTCTCTGAAAAGGATATAAATAATTGGTCTGATTTTCTAATGTCCTTGGTTCTATGTAAATAAAAGCAAAGCTGCCTATTAACATCCAACTGATGGAGCTTATACTCTGCCTTGTTGCCATAACTGGGGAAGTTCAATGGACTGATTCAAAATGTACTCTGAACATACTTTTGGCAAAAAGGAAGGATTAGTTCCGAGAGAAACTCTTTCTTTGTGGAAAATTAAATAAGGAGGGTGAATGGAAAGTGCCTGTAACTCTGAAACCTGCCTGGCTGATGTAATGGCAATCAAGAAAAGGGTTTTCAATGACAAAAACTTTAGAGGACAAGAAGAATCTAGCTCAAAGCGAGGAGAATTTGAACTGCTAAAACTAAATTTAAATCCCACGCAGGGGGAGGATCTCTTTTGATGGTCTTAATAGGGCAGCACCTTGTAAGAAGGCCTTGCAAAGTTTATGTGACATGACGTTAGAACCGAAGTGTCCTGCATGAAACTTGGAAATGGCAGCCAGTTGCACCCGAATCATAGCTCCAGCTGCTCCTCCTTCAAAGGTTTCAGCCAAAAAATCAAGAATATTTGAAATAGGTGCAGTAAAGGGATCCATCTCATTCTTTTTTGCCCAATAAGAGAACCTTTGCCATTTACTAGCATAACATTTCCTGGTAGTGGGTTTGTGAGACGAAACCAAAATGTGTTGAACTGCAGGGGAGATTTCTGGAAGCCTGGCTAGGACTGGAAGTGGAGAAACCAAGCTGTCAGCTTGAGAGTTTGTATGGAGGGGTGGGGAGCACCTGAGGAGGTCTGGAACTGGGTCCAGAATCCAAGGCTCCTCTTTCAGGTGATGTGAAAGGAATGGAAACCTTATCTGATGAGGCCAGTAAGGGGCAATAAGGATCAATTTGCAACCCAACAATTTTGCTTTCTGAAGAACTTTGGGATTTAGAGGAAATGGGGGGAAGGAATAAAGCAGTCCCAGGGGCCAATCGTGAACAAGTGCATCCCTGGGTGACTGTCCCGGTGGTGGGACTAGGGCGAAGTAGCTGCTGTATTTGTTGTTTAGGGGAGTGGCAAACAGATCGCAGCATGGCTGGCCCCATCTGCAAAAAATCAAACCTGCAATTTCCTGTTTCAGGGATCACTCGAAGGCATACGTATTGCCCTGCTCAGCTTGTCTGCTATCACGTTGGATTTCCCCGCGATGTGCATCGTTATCAGAAAATGTTGGGAAGACATCACCCATTGCCATACTTGTAGGGCCTCCCGACACAACGGGTAAGACCTGGTTCTGCCCTGTTTGTTGATATACCACACAACTGACATATTGTCCGTCTGTATTGCTATAGTCCCTGAAGGAAGAGTCTTGAAGTGCTTGCAACACCAAAAGCACTGCCCTCATCTCCAGGACATTGATGTGCAAATGATACTCATGTGGTTGCCAAGTTCCTTGAACAGTCTGTCCCAGATAATGCCCCTCCCACCACATCTGAGAAGAGTCTGTGGTCACTGTGGCTAGTGGCTGGGAGGTCAGGAACGGTCTGCCTAGGGTGATCTGGGGGGAGTAGAGCCACCACTGCAGAACCCTCCTGTAGGACTCTGTTATTGAAATCAGGTGCGACATTGATAGATTCTGAAATGATCAATGAGTGAAAAGGAGCCACTGCAGAATTCTTAGATGGAAGCGCACCACAGGGACCAGAGTAATTGCTGCCGCCATAGAACCCAAGACCTTCAGTACGTACCGTGCCCGAATTCTCCTTTTTGTCATGAGTACTGAGACTTGCTGATGAATGGCAGAGACCCTTTCTTGAGGAAGCCTTGCTATCATGTCTCTTGTATTTAATTCTGCTCCTATAAATGTAATACATGACAACAAGGCAGATATTTCATAATTTATGGTGATGCCTAGTTGTGCACAAGTGTGAATTGTGTGGTCCCACGCCTTTATCAGGTGATGCTCGGTGGTAGCAGTAAGGATCCAGTCATCTAGATACGGAAACACCTGGAATCCTAGATGCCTCAGATGAGCCGTAACTACTGCCATGCATTTGGTGAACACCCGGGGGAGCTGTGGTGAGACCAAAGGGCAGAGCTCTGAACTGATAATGACTGGCTCCCAGCCGGAAGTGTAAATATCTCCTGGATCGCCTGTCCATTTTTATATGGTGGTACACATCCTGGAGATTGATAGAGCACATCCAATTGTCCTGACCCAAAAAGGGGAGAATGGACTGCAGTGTTACCATCCAGAACTTCGCTTTCCTGACTAATTTGTTTAGTCTGCTGAGATCCAAATGGGCCTCCAGTCCTCTATCTTTTTTGGAACTAAAAAGAACCTTGAGTAAGTTCCAGATTCGATTTGTTCTGCGGGGACTTCCTGGATGGCTCTTTTATGTAGCAACCTTCATACTTCTAGGTTTGCCTGATCCTGAAGACTGGGTGGAAAATCTGGGATCGACCGTTGTGCTCTTTTGGGGAGTGTTTGGGAGAAGGGAATTTTGTAACCCCTGGATATTATGGACTGTACCCATGCATCTTCTGTTATTGTCTGCCAGGCTTTTGGGTACAGTGATAATCTGCCCCCAACTGCCTCCAGAGGTAGACAGCCAGGCATCCCATTAGGGATGCTGGAAGGGCCTAGCAGAGAAAGTATCCCTGTCGCCTCCCCTCCCCTCTGCCCATGGGGGAATTTTCTCCACGTGTGTCACGCGAAGCTCCCTGGGATTTCTGGAACCACATCTTGCCACTCTTCTGTCCTTTGGGGTAAGGTCTCGAGGGAGTGGAAAAATGTACTCCCTCAACAGAGAGAGTCTTGCCATCTCATTCACATCTGGTTAGAATCTCTTTTACTTGAGGCCTGAACAAAAGGAGGACATGAAAGGCTCCACAAATTGACATAGGCGCTTCCAGGAGTGTCACCACAGAGCAACTCCTGTGCTTGCAGCCCTACTCACTCCATCTGCCATGTAAGAAATCAGGTGTATGAAGGAGTTAACGATTGAGGTCAAGGTCGCAAGCTGGTTAGCCGTCTTGTTCGCTGCTCCCTCAGCTGAAGGAACTTGAAGGTATCTCCCAACTCCTTCAGGAGATCCCTCTGAAGTCTTGTAAAGTGTGATAAGTAGTTCAGCAATCCAAGTGTAAAGACCACTGATGAAAACATATGCTTCCAATACCTGTCCATCATCTGGGACTCCTTGTAAGGTTGATGGATAGAAGAGGAAGTTTCTGCAGTTCCTTCTTGGTGGCTGCTACCACCACCATAGCATCAACAGGCATTCCTTTTGAAAGAAATGGTTTGTCTTCAGGGGCAGTCATAAATTTATTGGGCCTTCGTGGAACTGTTTCCATGGTTTCTGCAGAGCTCCATGCCTTTTGATCACTACAACTAAAAGTGAGTCAAAGGGCGGAGACATCCAAGAGGTGGAGGATCGGGAACCAAAAGCATCCAGGTACACAGACTCATCCTCAGAAGGGGCAAGGGACTTCCAGTTGCCTCTCTGTCTAAGGATTTCTAGGATGTCTGAAAAAGAGACATCCTCAGAGGGCAACTGTGGGGACCCTTCTGACTCCTCCAAGTCTATGTCGGAGGTGATGGACTCAGTGGAGTCCAAATGCTTCCTCTTGCATTTTTTCTTCTGAGGGACCTCCACTGAGGCTTGCTCAGGGGAGGTTTCGGAAGAGCTGGGGTCACCCAATGGGGTGTCCTGGGGCATAGGTTCCCTATGCTTGGGGTGAAGGGGAGGTTCTGAGGTAGACACTGGCATAGAAAGGGAAGGAGCCAATGTAGCCAAGGGTGAAGCGGTCTCAGCAGACAGCACACTCCTCATCACCTCAAAGGCACCATAGTTGTGGACAGAGACAGACTCCAACTCTGAAGAACCTGGAGACCTCCTCCGAACCGAGGGAGATGGCTCCAAGGCCAATGTAGGAGCCAAGCTCACCTGCGCTGAAGCACCGAGAGGGAGAGCGGGGTCGGACAAGGGTCAAATGCCACTCCCCCCTCGGAGCCAATGAGAGAACATCGGCCCCCAGATCCCTTGACAGACCGAGGTATCGAGGAGATTGGAGCGGTGGTCAGAACCGATAAACCTAGGGTTGTTGGAACTGATGGTTCCACCACCACGAATTCCATGCACTCCGACTCCAAACTAGATGCAGTCTGAGGAGGAATCAATGAAAAAAATGGTTGGGCAGATGGCACCACTTCCTTCTGGGCTGGGCCCGACAACAATTTAGCAATCTTGAGCAGCCTCTTCACCATCCTCTTGACGTCATCATCTGAAAGGCTCCTGGATGACTGAGACGAGTGTGCAGAAGACCGGTGACTACCTGCCACACATTGTAAAATAGGAGACTGTGGAACAGATCTCACTGGTTCCAAGGAGGCGGACCTCGATCTTTTATGAGTCCAGGATGGCTCTGAGATTGCTGATGGAGTCGCTGAAGAGCGAGTCTTATCAGAGCCAACTGTCTGCTTCGAAGGCTTGGAAAACTTGTTTTTAGATTTGGTCGGCACCGAGGATGGAGCTGACGAAGATGCAGGTTTATCGTCCTGTTTTGTTTGCAGGCTGAGTTTCTCCAGATGCAGCTGTAAAGGGGGTTTTTAATAAACTTTGTAGAACAAGCTTGTTTTATCTCTCCTGCAGGACTCGTGCACTAAAGCCAGGACAAATGGAACACGAGTCCTGCAGGTGAACAGCCCCTAAACAGTACACGCAACTCGTGTGCCCATCCTAAGGGACATTTTTTTGACAACATGAATCACATTTTTTAAAACCTGATGGTTTTGGATCTTTGGACATAGTAAAGTACCTGAAATAGCAAGAAAGGTAACACACAAGTTACCAAAAATTTACAGTACCACACCTAACTGAAAGAAACACAACTTTTGTTTTTTTTTATGACAAGAGAAGGAAAGAGGAGGTAGCCTCTAAGTTAAACGGCTACTTCCCCTAAGGAAAGAAGAGCCTCTAACTAAAACAGCTTCTCCTGAAAGTAGAAGGGATGGAAAAGGGGGAAGCCCTCTAACTTAAACGGGCTGCCAACAGGGATCACAAAGGCAAGGTAGGCACACAGAAACGATGGCCACAACAACAACAATAACAAACAGCCGAAAGGTTGGGAGGGGGGTAGTAGAATATAAAAAAAGTTAGACTAACACTACCAGTATACAAAAAACTATCAGAAAGCTATCACAATAATCAAAATTTTACAAAAGAAAAAACTACTTAGCATGAGCCAGCAGAAGACAATCTCAATGCTGCAAGTGGCAAACGAGATTGGGATAGCTACCGCTAGGCATGTTGGGATAGTGGTTAGCCTTGAGCCAGTAAAGACTTTTCGAGTTATAGCATGTGGCCGAGTCGGAGCCTAGTTCAGCTCCGAACCCAAACAGCAAGAAGGAAGGTGAGATAGGGACAACATAACATCATACATTTGTTTTGAACAAATGTCTCTGATTTGTTGCAAGCAATTCCTATCCAAAGCATGAAATGAACAACAACAAAAGACCTTAGCTGGTTGCAATGCTTTAAAAAGAACATTCTGGTTGCTTCACTGTAGAACTCTGCTGCATTCACACACAGTCTTCTTTTTTAATGTAAAATGCTTGTCTAGACTGATTAGGGCACCATTTTTTATGTACTGGACTCAAATTCTCATGCATTACAAAGATAGACGGCGCAGTGGTGCAGCAGTAGCACTGTTGCCTCACAGAAAAAGGTTCTCCGGTTCGATTCTCGGCTGGGGAGCCTTCTGTGTGGAGTCTGCATGTCCTCCCTGCATTCATGTGGGTTTCCTCCGGGTGCTCCAGTTTCCTCTCACTTTACAAAGACATGCATCTAAAGTCTTTCTCCCTGGGTCTCTGCTGAAATTGGCTTTGTTCTAAGTCGGAATTTCCCAGTTAACAAATGTTAAAAAAAATAAATATAGTTGCAGGAATTCTACAATTTAATCTACAACCAATCAGTAACTAAGCCTGTGGTAGACTGACATCTTCCAGTGGAGTATTTCTATATTCCTAATAAACATAAGTGTGAGTCTATACAGTAATCACTGCTAATGATCTCTTATTTTTACAATGAGGTTTCTGAACGTTTGTATAGTTCTCTTAACTTGAATATTAAACTGGAGAAGTTAAGACTGCAGCACATATGTTAAAACTCACAGCATTTCAAAAAAACCCTTTAATTTCATACAGAGATACTATGGACTGTTTATTGTTATTACTGTATGGGTTGGTTTAATGGTTGAGGTTTTTCTCTCACTAAACAAGGTACAAGGTTTGATTCTTAGCTTCAAAGGGAAACTGGCTAAGTATAAAATGGCCTGCAAGGGTGATTAGCCTAGTACTTACCCATGAACCTATAGCTCTTAGTGTATGAGTATCAATTTAAGATCCCAGAAGCTTTAAATAACAGCATAGATTAAATACACAGTCTTGACATAAAACCAGATATGTTCGCATATTACTCAATAGTCTTTCTTGAGGAGAATAAGAGATCATGTCTTACTTGTATTACTATTTGATAATATTACCAAGTGAGACTCGTATATTCTCAATTAACATTTTGTTCCTTAGCTGATTAAGCACTATTAATTTTCTCTTCTTTTAATGAAAAGTTTGTTGGAATTTTCTTTTTGTTTCAGCTTTCAATTCATGCCCTCCTTTCATATCTATTTCTTGAAACATATACATCTCATGATCATTTACTGTACACAGTTCATAGGTTCATAGGTAGGTACTAGAATATCAGCCCTGGGGCCTATACAAGCCTAGCCAAAAAGGTACCTCGGCTTTCACCACCCAAGAAAATTATTTTCTTGTGCCCCTGTCGAGAAGAACCACAGATGTGATCCCTGGGGTGAATTTCCTATTTCCCATCCAATCATCAAGATTTTTCTTGAAGAGTGCTAATGAGGAGCTTTGTTTGATATAGATAGGTAGTTTGTTCCAGAGTATGGGAAGTCTCTGGGACAGGAATCTATCCCTCCAGCATGTTCTGTTTATTGTGGTGACAAGGTTTAGGTCGCTAGAGCATGTAGCTTGGTGGGATTTCTTTAAGTGGGGCATGTTCAACAGCTCTGGGTTTGACATAGCTTTGTATGTTAGGCAGAGATTGCCTCTGAGTTGGTGATATGCGACAGAGTAAACCTGGAGTTTTTTTGAGACGTTCTGCGTAGGGCATCTGTTTGAGGCCGGTAATCCTCTTTGTGAGGTATTTCTGCAGCCTTTCCAGTTATTGTAGATGCCTTGTGAGGTACATACAAAAAAGGGGCATTGTACTATATAATGGGTCTAATGAGTGATAAGTAGAGGGGAACAATGACCTCTTTTTTCCTGGATGAGTAACCTTTCGTGATGAGGTGTGTCACGTAGAAGGATTTCCTGACTACCTTGGTGATGTGATTATCAAAGGAGAGTCTACTGTCCACCTGTGTCCCAAGGTCTCTAATCACACTTTTCAGTGTTAACTAGACTACCACCTATGTGGTAACTCATTGGTTAACATTTTGTTTCCTTAGCTGATTAGGCACTATTAATTTATTAGCCTTGGACACCAAACCTTGTATGCAATTTAATCTCTTCTTTCAGTGAAAATTCTGTTGGAATTTTCTTTTTGTTTCAGCTTTCAGTTCATGCCCCCTTTCATATCTATTTCTTGAAACATATACATCTCATGATCATTCACTGTACACTGTAAAATCTCAAATTTTATTTTGGTCACCAGGAGTTGTGGAATTAACAAATTAATGTCTAGTTCATTCCCAAACAAGTCTTACTGCTCTGGTAATATAAATACCCAGCATTAATACCTACCTTTTTATATTTTGACTGGATAACCCCATAAGGCACATGTATTCCTTTCCAGAGTTACACGGTTTGCAAGTATAACTGGATAGAATGAAAGCCAGCACTACAGGATGTTAGTGGCACAGAGCTTTATCTCTCTGAGCTAAAATGTTACATTACATTATATATCACAGCTAAGTTAAATCTCTGTATTTACAAAACATTCTCTTCAATCGTGGCAGTACCCTGCACAACAACTTCTTAAATATGATGTTACAGCTAAAGCAAAACTGCAGTACTTCTCATGATCTATTACATCTATTTAGACATTGGTTTACTTACAAAAGAAATACAAAGCAAACTTCTCTTTTCGCTTACTTGGAGGGGATGGAACCCTCCCCCCAAAAAAGAAAACGGTCCTTCTGAGTGGCTGTTTCCAATTCAACAGCTGCAAAATATTCATATTATATATATATATATATATATATATATATATACACACTATAGAAGAATTACATTCTAAAAAGCCACAGCATCTACAGTTACATTTGACCCTTTTCACAACAACATTCTATATCCTTCAAGCAACCCCCCCCCCCCCAAAGGTCAGGCCTTGGGTGTGAATGCCTTTAGCCTGCCTAGTCCTACCTTAGCAGGCCACAGTTCTCTGTAAGAATGGGGCACCTACTGGCTGTCCATAACTTTCTGGATTACAGATGATGCCACATTTTTAACTAATGTGACATTGGCAGGTGCCATCTTGACTTACTCCACAATTTACACTCAGATATCCATTGTTTGGGCTCCTGTTTTAGATACAGCGTTTCCATGGATACCTTCTCCAGTAGCCCTAATTATAGTTGTTCCAAATAAATCCTCTTTTGGCGCCAGTACTTTCATAATCTTCTCTATAAAATGGCCCATAATGCTAAACAGTGAATTTATCTTACTTGTAGTAGCATTCCCAATTCCAATAATCCATTTAGCTTGCAGCCCTACTTTAATAATTGTCTCTTTCACTTTTCCTGACTTGTTAATATCATTGTTCTTTTCTATACCATCCTTTTCACTTTTGTAATGGACAAACCATGTCTTCAACTTCTGTTTCATGTCCTTCACATCTTTCACTAACAGTTGCTCTTGCACCACCATTTTATCACTTTTGACCTGCTGCAGTTCCTGGTACAGCCATAATTTTGACTGCAGGCTATCGTACTTCAAACACAGCTTCAAAGGCAATGCTTGTTTATACTCTCTGTATTTCAGTTTCCTTTCAGCATTTTTATTTCAGTTTTTACTCAGTGCCTTTTCTTTCTACAGAACTGGTAGCTGTTCAAAATCTTTCATTTCATTATTAGTTTTTTATGAGTTGCAACACCAAATATTTTTCATTTTGTTTGCATGTTACTTTCCATTTGCTGTCTTTGATATTAGTTTACAAGCTCATGTACTCAATTTTCAATATTCTTTACTTTCTTTACAAATTCCACATTTTCATTCTACAACTGGGCATCAACGCTTTGTACTTTATATACCAGCACTTTTAGGTCACTTGGTTCTTAATATGCATGGCTTATATTGCCTTTCAACTTGCAAGAAATGTCTTTTCACTCAGTATGTTGTATAATATCAACATCTTTATATATATTTTCTCTTTTAAATTTGCCAGTTGCTAATACACTGAAAATTTCATGATAGTGCTTTACATTCATGTGTTTACCAAAAGTGTTGTAAAAGCAGGAAAACTGAAACTCGTAATCAAAGAACAAAGTCCTGCAACCATGAGCAGTAGCCAAAACTCCAATGGAACAAGGTGACTGATAAATCTAAAATCAAACGGTCCAGTTAGAGGATACAACATAAGCCAAACTTCAAGTAATACAACTTTAATAGTAAAATATCACAAGCTTAATCCGGGCAGTGTAGTGTCTCCCAGCATTCAAAATTACAATCTAGCTCCCCTCATTTTTAATATTAGTCCAATGGAAACTTGTTTATTTAATCCAGACAGTGTAGTGTCTCCCAGCAATGGCTGCCAATACAATTCTCGGTACTCTATTCTATTCTCCCATTAGCCTCCTTCTGAGTCGAAAGGTACCTATTCAAGTAAGAAAAACACAAATGCACCACCTTTACATGTCCTAAGACATTTGAATAATGTTTTCATTTTGACCCCTTTTGTAATATCACATAGATGTTCATAAATTCATATTTTGAAGGGCCACTCCCTTTTCCTAGTGTAGCATGAAGTGTAAGCCTTACACATAGCAATATGTATGATACCTTTACTAAGGCAGTTAAAATGTTTGAAAACCTTAAGTGGTTTATTATGGGCTACTGATAAAACTTGATCTGTATTACCTATATATGGATGTTGTTTGCAAACACCACATTTACAGGTGCCAACATGATCTGCATTTGTTAATTTGGCCCTAGTGACATTTTCATAAACTTCCTTTAAGTTTTTACCTTTATATACAATTATGAGTGTAACAGAAGTGCCTCTTGGTAGGCTGCCTTTTCCAGAAAACTGTTCTAGCAAATTACCATAACCCATAATGGGGACATATCTAAAGCCCCAACCTTTTCTCACTTTGTCACTGATGTTACTCAGCCAATCTTTGGGATAGCCCCCTTAGTAAAAACAAATTGGTGATAAATTCACACTCCTTTAAAAAATCACTACATAAGCAGCACAAATACACTGCCCTTTACAATGTTCTTCTTCTGAAAGACAAGATGTTCACTTGTAAAATTTAGAAATAAATTAGAGAAAGCAGCTTTGGAAATATTTTGGAAGAGTACTTTCTAATCTCCATATCCTTATAAATAGAAACATCTAAATACTGTAATTCACTTTCATGTACTTAATAAGTAACACCAAAAAATAAAGTAGTATGTTCTGTATAACTGAAAAAATTATACAGCTCTTCTCTTTTACCTGACCATAGAATACCTATATAATCTAACAAATCTAGTGTGCAAGTAATAAGAACTGTAGAAAGGAGAGTTCAAAGTAAACTTACACTTCCAAGTGTATATATAATACCAGGCTGGCAAAATAACTGTACAAGCTGCCCCCAAAGCCACTCCACTGGTTTGCTTGATAAATTCTCCTTCAAAGAATACAAAATTATTTTTTAAAACTAATTTTATAAACTTACTAATAAGTCTAAAATCTTTGTGTGCCAAAAAAATCAGAATTACGCAGGGCTTCCTCAAACCTCTGCATGCCAAGTGAGTGGGATAACCATAAACAAATCTGTAACATCAATAGTAACAAATAATACATCCTTCCTAAAGTTAATGCTGTTGAATCTGCTTAAAAAGTCCCAAGAATCCTTCAAGAATATGGCTTTTTTGATTAAAAATTTGTTTTAACTTTCTGTCGATGTGCACAACAAGTAGTTATGTTTTTGAATTATTAGCAGCCACTATCAAAAGAAGGGCTGGATCCAGAACATCTTTGCGAACCTTAGGCATACCAAAGATAGCAGGAATCCAAGATTTTTGAATTTTTCAAAAATTCAAATGCATCTCTATCAATTATCTCTTGTAGCAATAAATCCTCTAATAACAAATCAATCTTATGGTATGCAATATGCACCTCATTATTGGAAATGGAAATATAAGTGTCTCTTACATATAGTGTTCATCACTTTACCAATATAGTCCACTACATCTATAATTATTAGACCACACCTTTTATCTGGTTTCATAATTCAGACACTCCTGTTATTGGCTAGATCCTTAAACAAATTTTGTTGTCCAGGATCCAAATGATATCTTTTTTGTCTACTATTTGCCAAAAAATGAATTTCATGCTTAAAAAAGGTTTCAAAGTTTTGTAGCACAGGGTGTAGAGAAGGATTAAATAAACTCTTCTTCTTAAATTCATTGACCCTAGTCATGGGGGACTTTGTGTTGAACATATCTAAATTATTTTTCCTTAAACATAATTTGATATCTATGAGAGTTTAACTAATGTTCGAAGGTCAGGAAGGTAAACCTTTTTTAAAAATAGAAAAATGCACACTATTAAGTTTCACATTACTATAATTAAATACTTTGTAGTTATCCTGTTCATGTACTTGTATCTTATTGTGCTCTAAATTTAACTTTCTCAACACTTTGATTCACAGCTTTGTACTGTTCAACCACATTTTAGTTTAGAACATTCATCTGTTCAGGTACACTCTGCTTTAGAGCATTAAAGTTTTGTTTAGTACATCAGTTTGCCACTGTATGTCTGTTTTAATACCCTGCTTGGGAAACAACTTTTTGTTCATCTGCACTGATTGCCATAATGCTTCTTTACTCCAATCTCTTCAGGAAACTCAGACTGTTTCTCCAACTCTTTCATATTTTCCACATAATTTGTTAGTATTTCATTGTCTTCCTTTACAGAATCCAAACACTATTTTAACACAGCCACATGCCCATGCATGCTTGTTTCAATCAATTACTCAAAATTCTCAAGATTACTCCTTTGTTTCACTGCTCCACATTGTGGAGAGTTCAGAGAGTCTTTTAAACAAAGCAAGAACTCTGTGTTCTGTTTTGTTCAGACAGTTCTTTTGTTGTTAAAAACTGGCCATCAACTTTTACATTTAATTCCATTTTCAAAAACTATATCTTTCAATTTTACCCTTGACCCTCTGTGCTTATAGAAAATACCCTCCCACCACAACGGCTGCAGCTTTACATTCTCACTTAAAGCCCTTACTTCTTGCAGATCTGTAAAATCCAGAGAGTGCATCATAAGTTATTACTTGTTACACAACTACATTTCCTAAAAATACTTCCATTATCATTTCCACAAGATTGTGCCTATTAATTACACTTTCTAATTTTAAATTCAAGTTCTGATCTCCGGTATTATTTATGCCATTTCTCTGGAGGCTCACAATCTTTACAGTTACTGTAATCATTCTCAGATCAAGTTTTACTTTGTATAGTTGAGACACTTGACTGCAAAACATCTATTTATTTCTGCCTATCAGAAAAATGTTAATATGAGTCATTCCTAGTTTTCTGCAACACAGCATTGTTTATAAAGAGACTTAGTTGGTCAACACTTTATTTTGGAATGCAGACTTCTGCATCTTTGTAGAGACTAACACCTTTAATTCCATAAAAAATATTTTCAGCACATTTGTTTTGCTTTCTGCCCCCATTTCTTTTTTTCATTAGAAACAACTTGCAACTGCAAATGAAATTTTACCATGCTTACACATTTTTTTGTAGTTCATAGTAACAAACCCTTTTTCACTGTCAAAATAATTTAATATTAACTCAAAATTTAGTTTCACAAACTGTTATCAGAATTATGGTGAATTAATTTCATAGCACATAACATTTTATGGTGTAAGTTTCTAGCATAACACCAGCAAAGAAGTTTATTTTTCAAAACAATCATTTAACTGCCGCAAAGACTCCCTTTTAGTCCTACAGCAAGTTTCCATACTGACACAGAGTAATTATATTTTTACAACAGTTCATCTTTATTACTAATTTACTAATCAGAAAGATATGTTTTTACTTATGTTTCTCCTACAATGGCAGGAATTTTTTATTTATGTTCACTAAAACTTAGTGTTGTATAGAGTTTTACTATTAGTTAGTGATTTTTACAACTATCCATTTCTCTCGTTTGCTTTTTCCCCAAAAAGCTGATCTTGCACATGCACAGCTCTTAGCTGAATATAAATGCTAACAAACAAGGTATTTCAGAATTAACACAGCTTTACTTGGCCATTTAAACTTCTAGCAAACAGCGAATTTTACTAATTTTAAATGTAGGACAATTTAAAAAGTAAAGGACGTGATATCTGGATTATTTAAACAGTATTTATTTTACTGTTGCAACACATTTCATTTGAATTCCTTTCAGTAGCTTGAGAATTTTCTACTTTGTACACTATGAAATTAACACCTTTGCAATGAATATGCTTCTCAATCTTTCTTCTACTACAAAGGTTCCCATTTGCTTGGGTTCCATGTTGCTAACACTCAATTCATTCACATACAACCAAACTTCCTCAGTAGATTTTCTTTAGATAGTATACCAGATTTTTCCTACCATACGATTATTTTTATTTCTATAATTATAGGCTAAACAGAATAATGTAAAACTATTATGGAGTTTTTATCTATCCATCAGTGCTTAAACTATTTCAAAAGTGTCACACTATTGAACTTTTAATTCTAAATCATTAGCACTTCGTGATTTTCTTTTTTGGCTTTAACTTGGGATACAATGCAGCCGCAATTTTTAAGTGCATATGATTCAGAACTGTCAGTCTTGCTGATTCAGCCAATACAAACAATTTCTCAGCACATTTCTTTTGCCATTGTTTCTAAACACAGACTTTCTGCTGTCACATTTCTCTACTTTTTATGAGTTGCTGCTTCACTTCATTAACCAAACCTCTTTTTCATACATTGCAAACACTAGAAACTTTCCTGTATTGTGTAATTTTTAAGAGTTTCTCCAAATCATACAGTATTTACCCTAATCTGCAACCAGAAAGCTTGGCGATTCATTTATTTTACTTCTTCATTTACAATTTGGTAAGCTAATTTTTGCAAGTTGAGACGTCAAAAATTTTTTACATAATTACCTACTTTTATATACCTAGTTTTAGCAATTCCTTGAATAAACATCTTGGTTAGAGTCATTTACTAATACTTGTTATTATAACACCTTTTCTATGCCATTCTTTTAAACTTAATTTAATAATCATTTCACTTGCTTCACTCTTAAGAGACTAGCATCTTCTTCTGACTCTCTGCTTTAGGTCTGGCAAACAGAAGCTTAATGACTCTGATTGGTACAGCTTAACAGCCAGTAATAAAATCTTGCATGGGATGGAAAACAGTTCAAACTTCACAACTTTCATAGCTTATAACTGTGTTCAGAGGGTTTCTTAGAAATTCATCAGTGGGCCAGCAATGAGTTAGGAACTCATTTAAAATGTTTATTTTGATAGATTGCTCCCCATCCCATTTCAATATACACCCTAAAATTCGTATTTGGTAGATTTACAGTTACTAAGAAGTAGTCTGCTTATTTTAGTAGCATAAGTCAAGTTTCCAGAAATTCTTATCCACTCTAGCAAAACTGGTATATTTAATGATAGATCAGTCCACTCTCAAAAGCCAATGGACTCATTTAAACATTTATTTGGATAAAAAAAATGTTTCCCTGCATACTTGGAAGGAAGGGGATACCAAACGAATGAAAACATATTACTTATATATGACTGTTTCCAGTTCACAAACTCCAAACTGCTCCAAATGCTTTTTCATATGGCAGAATAATAGAATTCTAGGAAAGTTACAGTAATTAAAGTCACGTTTTAGTATTTTTACAACATGTTTCAGCTTTCAGGCAACAATTCTCTTCCAAAAAGATGAGTGCTTGAAGAATCCTTTCTGTTTCTTCTCTTCTTTTGTGATGCCCAGACTTTATCTCTTAGCAAGCCAACATCAGGCTCTCTTTCCTGAGACTTCCTTGGAACTAACAGCTGCTCTGTTCAGTCCCAGAGTGTCTATGTCCTGAGTGTCCCTCTGTGACTCCAAACATGACAAGACTCTCTCCTCCTCCTTCAGAATTCAAAACTTAAACACCACCTCCAATTTGAATATTTATCATATGGTTTATTTTGGCCACACCTCCACGGGAAAATGGTATGTCACCACTGGGGTACTATATCACATAGTTTATGGACAACTGACATCAACATTTTCCCCATAAATGCATTCATAAAATGTTTCACAACTATACGTTACAACAAGGAGTTCTTCTCTCTGATCATATATTTTCTGATAATCAGTATGGTCTCATGGACCACAGGCAACTGGCTTATTTTCCTGTAGAATCACTGCAGCAGTTTTATTCAATTGTCTGGCAGTTGGCACAGAGGATTAAGGCTGTGAGCAGTACTTCCTGTGGTACTGGGTTTGATTCGTTCAGCCCTCATTTGCCTACTGTGGGACCTTGGGCAAGTCACTTAACTAGATAATGCTCCCAGGTCACCCCTGAAAAGGGAGTGTGTGTTGAGTGGGCTTACCTGGTTAACCAATGAGTATGATTATCATTAACTGTGATGTAATTAAATTATTCACACTAAAATAACTTCAGTGCATGTTTCTATTAGTTATTGTTTAAGAAATTCAAAGCTAATTCCTTGCTGTGATTTCAAGTACCATTCTTTATCTTGTTCTTACAACTTCCTTCATGACTAACTTATTTAAGACATACTAATAATAAACCTGAAAATATATTACATCATACCAAGAAGTCTCACAATAACCTATTTATCCTCTGAAGGAGGCATTTCTAGCACTGCTTTGATTGTCTCACTGTCTTCTTTCAACCTTTCAGATGTAGCTTGCTTATCATCTGGAGAAGACATTTATAGCACTGTTCTGTTGTTTCCACTGTCAGATATATTTCAGGTATGTATGTCTAATTTTAAACAATTCTGCTGAGACTGAGTGAAGTCTCCTCAGAATCTGCATTAACTTAGCCTTGCATCATACTTGATTTGGTTTTGACACCACATTAGAAAGTCACCATTAATAATGATAACAAGGTCAAGCTGTTTGGTTATCTTTGTAACAGCTCTCTGGAGCACTTCAGGTGGTCATGAACTACCAGATGGAGTTCTAAGAAATCATCTTCTCACTGACAAATTAATAGAGCACAGCTTGGAACTTTATTCAGTGAACTTTGCTCTATCCATGGCAGAAATCACTTCTGCAACTGCATAAAATGGACAATGGTTTCCCCTTAATACCTTTATTAATATCATTTTTATCCCTCAAAACTACTGAAAGTTTCTTTGCAGTGTGCACTATTTGTAAAACTTCTGACAGACAACGCAAACCACTAAACACATTTTTCATATTCTTCAAGCCAATCATCAAGTTACATTGCAAGTTCAAAATATAAATGTGTATTTGCATTTGACTTCTTTTTAGTCTATCAAGCTTCTAGCAACCCAGCATATGACATCACCTGCTATGTAAATTACATGAATGAGAAAAGTGCAATTTTACTTTTATATGAAGATGTAAGTACTTTCTGACCCAGTGGTTTTACATAATTACCTGAATAAGTAAGCAATGTTGACATCAGTGGTTTCAGTTTACTTTATATTTCAGCTTCACTGCTTTGAGTATTTGAGCAGACATTTCAATATACTCTGCTTAAGTACCTAGTGTACATATCAAAGTATTTTTTAAATCTGGAAATATCCTACTGATTGTATATTTTTGTGCTACTTTGTGAAGCACCATTAACCATATTCTCAGCATTTGTGCCTATAAACAACTCACTTTCATGGCACTATTTTATACATGCAAATTTCTCAAGACAAAATTAATTTATTTTATGTTGCCTAGTTTAGGTAAGTGATTTCTTGCTGATTCTGTGCTCTTGATACATTTCAGAATATTTCTTTTTATTATGCTTAAAGGCACATTTCATGCAGAATGTATGACATACTTCTTTTGCTTTTTATTTTTTCATAGTTGTCATGACTTACTGCAATCCATACATACTTGATTTCAATTTTCTGTCTCACAGGCACATTTGGACACTTCTAACTCTTGTATTACCTCTTTTAACTTTAGTGAAGTAATTTCAGTCACTATGCACACATCAGCAATGTTCCCGGACATTATATCTGAGTAACTCAATACTTTGCCCCTCATATGGTTATCTCAAATACCACATCAGTTTATCATATCATACTACTAAATCATACTACTAAAGCATGCAACTCACAAATTTTACAGTTTTTGGCTTGATTCTTTAATTCAATAACAGATTTTATCTCAGCTCACATTAACTCTGAAACTTGTTTGCATTACAAGTATACTCTCATCACTCTCAAAATTCAGATACATTAAAACATTCAAAACTTGTACCCCTCTGACATACAGATATAGCTTTCAATTCTAATTTCAAGATTTACAATTGCAAGTCCCAGAATTACAACAAATAAACCTATAAACCACAGAAGAACAGAGAATGTTAACAATCACTGTTCTCCTTTACAGGAGATTTTTGCAGAAGCAATTCCCCCTGCACCTATTAATTAAGGGTCCCCACTTCACTCTTATGAGACTAGCATCTTCTTCTGACTCTCTGCTTTAGGTCTGGCACACAGCTGTGTTGCTTATATAAACTCCATGATCATCATACCTTGAAGAAAAAGGAATGCTCAAAGACATAGTGATTTCAGACTTAATGCAGGACATCCTCATTTTTGTAGATTCAGTCTCACTGTTCTGAGACTCACGCTTAAGTCTTTAATCACAGAAGTGTAGTACACTGAACCTTCTCATGCATCTTGGATATTTCATTCATAGTAGGAAATAAATCAAACTTCTGGATCCAAAATTTCTATTTCTCAGGCAAATCACTATGTTAAGAGATGTTTACTGGTAACAGTAACATCTTTCAAATGAAACATGCATGATTTATTTGTGATTACTTTTGCCACTAAGTAATATCTGGCATTCAGAAATATGATTCATAAGACAAAAGACTGCATGCTGCCAGTTATACAAGCTTTTACTTTTAGACTGTACAACTGTATGTCCAAAATGATAGCAGGAATCTGATACAGAGTAAAAGTGTGTGTGTGTGTGTGTGTGTGTGTGTGTGTGTGTGTGTGTGTGTGGTGTGTGTGTATAGAGTGTCCTGGTAAACTTTCATCCAAGCTGCTCATATCTAATTTATTTATTTACTTAGTTTTCCTATAATCTAACAAGCCCCTCTGTGCATGCCTTGGCAGTGCTCATGGGGTATGTATGTAATGGGAATACATCCCCTAATACACTAAGGGACGGGCAGGAAAATACCCTATCATTCCTCTCCCTTCTCAGCTGGTTCCTCTAGCTCACAGGCAACTAAATGAATGTGGGTCATCTGGATCATAGTAAGAACTTCCTCCCTCTAGTCCACAGAGATGGATACAATGAAAAATACATTTAAAATAAGACTCTTTATTTAGAATTTTGATATATTCTGATACAAAGCCCCTGTATTTCTTGTTTGCTTCTTGCAATGCAACTTGCATTTGATCTCTACATCTACATTAGGGAAGGAAAGAATGTAACTGTTAACTAGTGGTGTATAGCTAGAAAATACAGTCTTAAAATGATATTACGGTAATACAATAAATTCGAAAGAAAATGAAAACATCATTAAAACATTGCAAACTTGTTAAACCTATAAAATGTACTAGTAAAGAGATGCCCATTTCTTACTACATGCACTGATAATCATACATCGTTATAACCATAACACTCAAAAGCACCAGGTCTGCCAGAACATAGCCCATCACTTTGTGTTCTTTGTATAAAAAAAGAGAACACTTCTACATCATCCTTTTCAAAGAAAACATACTAGAAGTCAACCTGCAGTCTCAGTACATACTAGACACCTTAATACTCAAACTGCTTAAACTTACTTACAGCAAATCCCTGAAAGAATATTAACACCCAGGACACTTTCCATACATTTACAAACATCTACAACCTTGAAATCAATATGCAGCACTCTCCTATACCACTTGCCAGGCACCTTTAATTTATTATTTTATTTATTTATTTTGACATTTGTTAACTGGGTATGTCTGACTGAGCAGTAGCCCATTTTCAGCGGAGGCCTGGGGGAAAAGCCCCATACAGACACAAATATAAAAACAGTTACAAAAGCAGTGGCAAACCAAGGATAACAACAATCACATCAGATTTTTAAATACATAGAAAACACCTAAGAGTTTGATTAATACTTAACAGTTGTTGTTATAGGTATGTAGTTTGATATGAGGTGGGTCTCAGTAAGTGCAAAAGAAGATGTGAATGGTAGTAATGTAAAGAAGCGAGGTGTAGAGAAGTGTGAGTCTGTAATCAGGAGAACAGAGTGGTAATTAGAGGATTTAAGATGAGTAGAGTAGGAAGAAGTACTTAGTATCAGAAACAATTAGTACATGGAAGATGTTAAGCTTCGCTTTTGGCAAGAACCAGATCCAGGAATTTAGCAGGATTTATTTTAATACCTTCTTGAAGCTATGGGTATGGGGCAGATTTCTAATGTTTAGTAGGAGTTTATTCCATGCTAGGACAACTGTGTAGCTATACAAGTGTTGTCCTATTGCTCTTTTTGGCTTGTGGATTGCTAAGAAGAACTGATCAGAGCTCCAAAGAGTGTGTGTGGGAGGGGCTGTACAGGGATTTAAGGGAAGATATGGCAGGGCAGGAGGAGGGTTTTTTAGGATGGAGTGAATCAGGGACAACTGGGGGAATACGAGTAGATGGAGAGTTCTAGCCAGTGTAGAGTTTGTAGAGAAAAGCAGTGGTGAGAGCTGTAGGGTTGGTTAGCAGCAAACCTGGCAATTTTGTTGTAGGTTAGTTCAAGCTTCGCCTTAAGAGAGGATTGTGGGTTGGTCAAGATAGGTTAGGCATAGAGGAAGGTGGGAAGAAGAAAGGCATAGACAAGAGAAGGTCTTGAGTCATTTGTGAGGTATTTTGTGTTTCTGTAAAGCAGTCCGAGTGTTTGATGTGTCCTCTTTATACAGTTTAGTGCATGTTGATCAAATTTAAGTTGGTCGTCTATGATTGCACCCAGTAACTTAGTGTGTGTTTCACCATTTATGACAGTGTTGCTGAGTGAGGTGATGGTAAATTATGCTTTATGATGAAAAAGGGACTTGAGTAGGAACAGCAGAAGTTTGTTTTTTTTTTGGGGGGGGATTAAGCATAAGTTGACTGTTAGTAAGCCAATTTTCTACAGAGTAAAAAGAGTTTTGGGTAAGTTACTGGAGGTCAGAGATACCGTCAGAGGTAGAGTTGATAGTTGAGTCATCAGCATACTGTATGAGAGTGAAGTGGGAGCAAGAGGTATTAAGAGAGCTGATGAAAATGTTGAACAGTAGTGGTCCAAGGATGGATCCTTGAGGAACACCAGTGTAGACAGAGAGAAAGGAGGAGAAGGAAGACAGCCATTTGACAGATTGCTGTCTGTTTAAGAGGTAACTTGAAAACAGGTTAGAGATACTGAGGTCAGCCAGTTTGGTAAGGAGCAGGGGGGTGGAAGACACTGTCAAAAGCTTTGGGGGAGGTCAAGGAATAGACAAGAGATGAGGTTATTTTTGTCTCTAGCATGCGGGATAGTTTGAGTGAATATAATTAGAGCAGCATTAGTGCTGTGGTTGAGGCGAAAGCCATGTTGGGTGGGTGTGAGTAGATTCTCTTGCAGGAAGTAGTCCAGTAGTTGCTTATGTATACATTTTTCCAGTAACTTTGAGAGTCAGGGTAGAATAGCTATAGCGTGGAAATTAGGTCAGTGGAATGCTCTCCCTTGTGGATGGGAATCATATAGAACTGTTTCCTGATAGAGGGGACAGAAGATTGTTGGACAGACTGGTTAATTAAGATGGAAACATGGCAAGCTAAAAAGCTAGCAGCAATTTTTAGGAGGTAGGGGTGTTATCAACTGAGGAAGAGCATGGCTTTAGTTTGCTGAGAAGATATTTTATGTGGGTGGTGGGGATGGGTTTTAGTGAGAAGGTAGTTGTTTGAGATGAGGGAGGGGGGATGAGAGAGGTTAGAGGTGTTGGTATTGTGGGTCAGTTTAGAGATGGAGTCAATGAAGTAGGAATTAAGAATGGAGGCAGTTTCCAGGGGATTGTTGTTAGGACAGGGGTTACAGGCACTAGGGCTACCAGGGTGAAGAATTTTATTTATATTGTTCCAAAATTTTGGGGGATCTTTTTGGTGGCTTGACAGGGGTTTTTGACTGAAGATTTTTTCTTGTCAGTGATTACCTGCTTTTTAGTGAGGATGCAGAGATGTTTGTAGTTTTGGAGGAGAGTCTGGGTTTTGAATTTTAGCCAGCATTTGCAAGCCTTGTCTCTTTCCAGCATTAGAGAGGGAGAAGATTATGACAGCCATAGTGCAGAGTGGGATTTAATTCTAACTTTCCTTGGGGGAGCTAGGGAGTTTAAAGTTTGCAGGAATATAGTGTTGAATTTGTGCACGGCTTCATCAAGGGGTAGGTGGCGCAGGAAAGACCAGTTTATAGAGGACAGTATGTTGTTGAATATTTTAGGGTTGAAGTTTGAGTGTGTCCAATGGTCTTTGTATTTGTGAGATTTACCGTGTTGTGATATATATCTTTGGATGCAGATGAGAGAGTGGTCACAACGAATCAGGTAGTGATTTTAGGTTATGATAAAGGTTAGGATTAGAGACAAGGATCCAGTCTAGGATAGTGCCAGAGTTGGTAGGCTTACTTTGGTGAATTGGGGTGTGATGCGTTGAGTGAAGCTGTGAAGATTTATGGTAGAGTTTGGGGAATCAGGGTGAGGGTTTGCCAATCGATGTTGACATCGCCTAGGATTATAGTTTTGTTAGGTATGGAGCGTGTAAGCCAGACCAGTATTTGTTGGAGTAGTGGGACATTATTGCCTGGTGGAATATAAATTGTGGTGACTATAAATGTTTTATGGTTGTTAAGTTTACAGTTGACTATTAAGAGTTCCGGTGGTTGAAAATTAGAGAGGGAAATGTTGACTGGGGAAAAGATAATTTGGTTGGTATAGAGCTATTCCACCGCTTTTTTACAGTTCCTATCAAGACGGAAGATATTGTAACCAGGGGAGTGATTTAATTGTCAGTGTTATGGGGTCAAAGCCATGTTTTGGTTAGACTTAGTATGTCTGGGAAGTGGTGGGAAATCATAGAGTGGAATTCAATAACTTTATTGAGAATGCTGAGTATGTCCAGGGAATATAGCGTTAAGAGTTTTGAGAGGGAGTTGTAGAAAGGGGTGGATTGTCTGGAGAGATACTACTGAGGGTGCCTGGATTTAGGTGGATGTCTCCTGATAGGAGTAGTCTTTTGGAGTTTAGTGTTAGAGTAGGACTCCTAGAGCATAGGGTTAGGTATTTGGGTCTGCTTTTGAGGGGGTGAGATATCTGAAGGACTAGTTTGATTATGAGTATGAGTGGATTAGTGTGGTTGAATAGTGAGAGGTTAATTTCAAAGGAGCATGGAGTCAGTGAGTTAGAAGGTGAGTCAATTAGGGTAGGTGTGACATTTCTGGGAGTAAGGGTTGTGTGAAAGGAGGTCAAGTGTGAGAATAGAAGAAGAAGGGTAGAGGAGGTATAGATGCATAGCATTTTGTGGGTGAAGAATAAGTATGTGGGGAGGGATAACAGAAGAAGGAATAGGGGGAGAGGAGCACATAAGTTATTAAGAGTAGGTAAGCTACCTAGTGATAGTAGGGGTAAAATATGAATAGATAGACTAGCCAAGTTATAATATGGAGCTGAGGTGCTGTGGCTTAACGAGATTTAGAGTTTTGTTCTGTTGGGCAGTGAGGTGGGAAAGGTGGTTGGGGAAAGGGTGTATAGTGCTTGCAAGCAGATAAGAGGGAGTAGAGTGATGTCAGGGGTAGAAAGTATTTTAGGAGAGGGGAGGTGTTAGATTGAGAAAGGAGAGGATTAGATTGGAGGCTATGAAATAAGAGGAGGAGGGATTAGTTAGTGAGGTGCTAGAACTGATTAGTGGTTAGGACAGGATGGGGAGGTCTAAGCGGAGGAGCTTTTTCAGGAAACAGCATAAGTGTAGTGTATGTCTGGGTGGGTGGGAATGGGGGTAGGGTAGGGGAGTGGATTGAGCCCGAATGGAGTGGGTAAGACCAAGACTGGAATAGCAGCTGATTTCAGAAACAATCAATAAAAGTTAGAAATGGGTGAGAAAAGCAATCACTGAAGGAAAAATCAAAGCAAAAAAGGTAAGCTGAGAGTGGGAAAGAAATTAGAAAAAATTGGGTCAACACTGCAGTTATGTGTCTAGAATGCTAGAACTACATGGGAACATAAGGTCAGAGTAGTAGCTGAATATGGTAGTGCCATGGTGGTGCAGCGGTTAGCGTTGCTGCCTCACAGTAAGAGGTTCTCCGGTTAGATCCTCGGCTGGAGTGCCTTCTATGCGGAGTCTGCATGTCCTCCCTTTGGTTGCTTGGGTTTCCTCCGGGTGCTCTGGTTTAATCCCACATCCCAAAGACATGCTGTAGATGGACTGGACACTCTAAATTGGCCCTAGGTGTGAGTGCATGCATGTGTGCGCCTTCTGTGGAAGGTTGGGCACCTGGCTGGCAACTCGACACCGTAAAACTCCACTGCCAATCATGAGTGTGACCCCTAACTGGGAAAAGCTGAAAGAAGAAGAAGTAGCTAAATATGGTAGCAAGAAAGTGGAGGGGAAAGGGAGATGTAGGGTCCCAGCAATTAGCTGGGGAAGGGAGGAGGCCAGAGTCTGGTTTGGTGATGTGCAGCTTGCATCCCTGACTAGGTAGTTACAGAAATAGTAGATTGATTAACATACTCTAGCTAATTTTGATGTTTGCAGGAGTGTATAGCCTGCTTTTCACTATGTTCCTTCAGCTGGAGTGAGGTGTAGCCGTGTTTGAGATAAGAGTTTGCTCAGGACAGCAATCTAGGATTAAAAAGGAGGAGAAATGTAAGGTGATATTAGGTGAGAGTGACACTGTAAGAGTTAAACAACTAGTTTTAGAGCTAGTGTAGGAGATGAAGTAGACTGAGATAAAGAAAAAGAGAAGAAAAAAAGATAAAAAGAATTGAGTGTAGAAAATAGTGAAAATAACTATAGGTTAGTTGCTAAACCAGAGTGGCTAACATAAAACCAATGCAGTAGGAGGTTATTAAAGGAGTTATCAGAGTAGAAGGTAAGGAGGAAGGGTGTTAGGAAGTACAGGACTGTATAACATTAACAATGACACAATCGAGCAACAAAGCATAAATAGCAGTTTAGAAAAAAAGCATTGCAATAAAAACCTTTTCAAGTACTATGGGTGCCCATTATAAACAGTAGTAACAACATTAGCAGACATGACCTTCACTATAAAATGTTATGTACATACAAAACATATCATGGAGCAAACTGTAGATAGAACTTTAGTGTAAGACTTTAACATCCAGTATCTAGCTTAACTGAAATACTTTAAACTCAAGGAATTAGTTAGAGTGCTCCGAGTAGCATGTACTATAGGCAGGCAGTATCTAAAACTTATAAATGATCAAGCAAAAGCTAGGCAAAAAGTTTTAGCACAAAATACAATAAAACAATGAAATAAGTTATATGCCTCATATAAAAAGCATTTGTGCAACAATATGTTTATACTTTCATCATGAGCAAGGAGTGCCAGCAGACCAAACAGTATTAAACACAGTAAAATCAATGCTGGAAAAATGGATCTGGTATAGGATGTATAACTGTTAACTATGCAGCAGATTATACAGGACATAAAACTTTTGATGAGCGGAAATCGTTCCTGCTAATTGTAGTGCTTTATGGGTAACTTGCAGGCATTTAGAGTTGGCTGCATTCCAATATAATCCGAGGCACTCTAGTGGACCGAATTCAACAAACATAAGTAGCAGGCTCACTGCCAGAGTGAGATTGCATGAGAAAACAGCAGTATTCAGAAAAAGCAAATAAAACACTTTGTGATACCTTACTTTGGAAGTCTTTTAAGGAGGTGTTTATGAATACACTTGCACACCACTGGGACCAGGTTTAATGAAATAAAGATGGCTCAGAACACCAGTGAGGGTAGTTAAATCCCACAAGGTATTATGGGAGGAAAGGTAGAATGCAGATAAAGTTTAAGTGGTAAAATGAGAAGGCTACATACAGTATTAAGGTAAAGCAAAGGAAATGCGTAGGGGAGGCAGTGATCAGCTGCTACCAGTGGTTAGGAGATCAGAATAGTAGCTGAATTCAGAAAAGTACAGTTGTGTACCCTTACCATAAATGTAGTTGTTCGAGTGTATTCACTGTTGCAGTCATTACATTTGGGTAATCCTGCTGGCAGGATGCCCTCAGCCTGCCTGAATTCCAAAGTCTTGGGTCCTGCATCAGCTGCTGTCACCCCCTCCCTGACGTCAGGTCGTCAGGGGTATAAAAGAAGTGGCCGACGCCATTTTCTTCAGTTTTTCTTGCCCCAGATGTCAGGTGCCCCTTAAAAGGGTAGCCAAATTTTATATATATATAAAACAATAAATGCACCAATATAATTTTTACCTTCATCTATAAGCAAATACACCACATAGGTTGTATAAATCAGAGAAGGAAAGATAAGATCCATAGAAAAAAGGGAGATGGTTGGTGGGTAACCTGGACTGCAACAGTGAATACACTCGAACCCTACACAACTGTACTATGTTCTTCGTGTTTCACTGTTGCAGTCATTACATTTGGTTAGAGTCCCAAAGCTGTGGTTGGGAGGCTGGAGCTAAACAGCATTAGGAGTGGCTATGAGTCCCTGCAGAACTGCAGTGGCAAAGCCTGCTCTGGATTTAGAGTAGAGTGGCAGATGGTAATGCTTTGTAAAGGTGTGCACTGAACTCCAAGTAGCCGCCTCTAAAATGTCTCTGGTTGGAACTCCCCTGAAAAAAGCTGCTGAAGTGGCTGCAGCTCTGGTGGAATGTGGACTAATGCCCTTAGGCACTGGCTTGCCATGGCATGAATAGCATAAACGAATGCAGTGGCCAATCCACTTTGAGATAGTCTGCTTTGAAATAGCCTTTCCTTGTGATCCTGCAGCATATGCCACTAGTAATTGCTCTGTCCTCCTGAAAGCTTTGGTCCTGTCCAAGTAGAATCTAAGCTGTCTGTGTACGTGCAAAGAATGCAGAATTGTTTCCCCCTTGTTCTGTGGATTTGGATAAAAAGTTGGCAGATGAATAGTTTGGTTAAGAGCCACACTGGACACCACTTTAGGCATAAATGTTGGGTTTGTTCTCAGAGAGACCCTGTCTGGATAAAAATGATAAAAGGCTCCACAGCCATGAGCACCTGTAGCTCTGAAACTCTTCTTACTGAAGTAATTGCTAGGAGCAGAGCTGTTTTCCAAGATAAAAACTTTATATCAACAGTAGCCGCTGGCTCAAAAGGAGGCAGGGTGAGCTTTTCCAAGACATAGTTGAGATCCCATGCAGGTATTGGTGATCTCCTTGGAGGCCTTAAAGTTTTGGCTCTTCTGAGGTACTGCTTTAAAAAAGGGTGAGAAAAAATTGGTGGCTTTGTATTGTAATGAGCCAAAATGACAGAAGCATGAATTTTAATTGATGAATAGGATAGGCCTTTGTCTAGCATCTCAGTTAAGTATTGCAAAATCTGAGGAATATTTGGTACAGTTGTATCAGTTCCTTGTGCCTGGTTCCAAGCACAGAATCTCTTCCATTTTCCAGCATAAGACTTTCTTGTACTAGGCCTTCTGGCTTCCAGAATGATATCCATCACAGCTTTGCTGAGAGGTGTTTTTTGTATGATTTGTTGTTTGCTGTGCAGGATCTGATTGTTTTGCTGGGACAATAGACGAGGTAATTGAGGTAAGGTCCAAGCTGGGTAACGAGACAAGTTCCTTAGGATTGGATACCAGTACTGGTGGGGCCAGTCTGGGGCAATCAGTATCATCTTTGGTTTCTCCTGTCTGACCTTTATGAGTACCTTGGGGAGGAGAGGCAGTGGAGGGAAGGTATATACTAATAGGTTTTTCCAGCTGAAAGATAGGGCATCCACTTTCCATGCTTGTCTGTGATAAGTCCTTGTGCAGAATCTTTTTAATTGGTAGTTGTGAGGGGAGGCAAATAGATCTATGTCCGGGCATACCCATTTCCTTGTTATCATGCTGAAGACTTGTGGATCCAGCTGCCACTTGTGGGGATCCATGAGGTTTCTGTTTAGTTCGTCTGCCAGAGTATTTTCCTTTCCTGGCAGGAATTGTGCCTGTAAATGTACTTGGTAAATCAAAGCTGTGTCCCACAATGTCATAGCTAGCCTGCAAAGGGAGTAAGAATGTGTGCCCCCCTGCTTGTTTATGTACCACATGACTGTGGTGTTGTCTGTCTTTATCAGCAGTTGTCCAGGTTGAAGTAGGTCCTTGAAGGCTGTCAGGGCATTTTGAACAGCTAGCATCTCTTTTTGATTGATATGTAGATGCATTTGGTTTGAGGTCCATGTGCCCTGAATGCTTCTTCCTGCCATGTAGACCCCCCCAGGCATAGTCTAATGCATCCATTGTTAGTGTCTGCCTGGCTGGAGGTACTGTGAATGGCTGTCCCTTGCTCTGGTGACAAGCCTTTGCCCACCATCGAAACTCCTGTTGTAGGCAGGGAATGAGAGTAATCATTGTTTCCAGGCTGTGGCAATGTTGAGTCTAAACACTTTTTAGGTACCACTGAAGTTTCCTCATATGCAGTCTTGCATATGGAATTAGTAGGATGCAGGATGCCATGAAGCCCAAAGCCTGCAGAATTTTTCTTGCAGATAACTGGGCCTTTGTTGCCAACATTGTTCAATAGGTAGTCAGTTGCCTTTGTTTGTCTGGCGTGAGATAAACCATCTGGGCAGTTGTATTCAAGCTTGCACCCAGGAATGTTATATCTTGAGAGGGTACTAGTTTTGATTTATTTTTGTTGACTGTGTACCCTAGGCATGTTAGTAGTTTTTTCACAAACGCCAGATGTTGAAGAAGAATGTCCTTGTTCTCTGCTTGAATTAGACAGTCGTCCAAGTAAGGGTATATTTGCATTCCTCTTTGTCTGCAGAATGCAATTACTGGTGCCAGGCACTTTGTAAAGACCCTGGGCGCAGTAGATAAGCCAAAGGGCAGTGCAGAGAATTGGTAATGTATTGAACCAGCCTTGAATCTGAGGTATCTTCTGCATGATTGTCTGATTGGAACATGCAGGTATGCCTCTTTTAGGTCTAAAGTCACAAGCCAAGTGTTCTTGTCCAGCATGGGCAGAAGCTGCTGCAAAGTCAACATTTTGAATTCTGGAATATCCAGGTATGTGTTCAGAATAGATAGGTCCAGTATTGGCCTCCAGGCCTTGTCCTTTCTGAGTACCAAGAACAGTCTTGAGTAAAATCCTTGTCCCTGCTCTTGCTCTGGTACTTGCTGAATGGCCCCCATGTCCATGAGGGATGAAACTTGTTTTTGTGCCTCTGCCCATTGATTTTTTGGCAGATCTGGCCAGCCGTTTGCCTTTGGCAGAGTATGGAAATGGAATTTGTAGCCTTGTGACACTATATTTAGAACCTATTTGTCCTGGGTTATAATGTGCCACGTTTGAGCAAAAAGTACTAATTTCCCCCTAAGGGTGCTGCCAGAAGATAAGTGCTTGGTGCATACAGGGGAAAGTCATTGGGACTGCTTTCTGTATGTTTGTGCTTTATCTTCTCCAGCTTTGGAGGTAGAAGCACCCCATTGTTTTGACCTATAAGAATCTTGCGCCTGGGATCTGCCCCTTGGGTGTCTGGATCTGCCCCTTTGAGGTCTGTCTGACACAGGAAAGGACCAATGTTTTGTAGGCCAGTGTCTACTAAACCTAGATGGCTGTACTTGTAAAAACTCTTTAACAGTTTGCATAGATTTAGCTTTGTCTTCCATTTCCTTTAACACCTCTTCTGCCTTAGCACAGAGTATCATGCTGTAAAGGTGCACCTAGTAACTTAACTTTAACATGATCAGGCAGATTTTGTTCCTTTAACCAAGCATGCCTCCTAATTACAGAACCCGTAACTGCGGCTCTGCAGGAGGCCTCCAAAGAATCAAAACCACATTGCAAAGTATGCTTTTCAGCTTGTTCAGCTGCATGCAATAAATCCTGCATTTTCTTGTTTTCAGCACATTCAGAATTTAACATAATTTTCTGTTTAAGCAATCCCATGAGATGTTGCTGATACTTGAGCATATGAAACTGACAGTTTAAGGTCCTTATAGCCAGAGTTGCAGATGTGTAAACCTTTTTTCCCCATCTGTCCAGTGCCCTTGAATCCCTGTCAGAGGGGGTTGGGGTTTTTGCTGTACAGGCCTTAACTCCCTTGGGACACTGTGAAATAGTTTCTGGGTCAGCAGCAGGTTTTTTAAAAAGAAATTTGTGTGAGTCAGGAACCCTGTAATATCTGTCAGGCTTAACAGGAGCTGGAGGTAAGGAGTCAGGGGTCAAACTAGACTCTGAAAACACATCATCTACAATGTCTAACACAGGAGGAATGGCTAGAGACCTGTGCTGTGGTAGTAAAAGGAAATCCCTGAGCCTCTTTTTTGATTCTGAAAAATCTTGGCTTTCCCAGTGAAATGTTATGCAAGGGTTCCCCAAAGGAATAATCCTCAGGAGGGGATGCTGAAGGTATAGATTCTTCACCATCAGAATCCTCATATGGGGGTAAAGAATATCCCTGATCAGAAGAGGAATCAGAAGAAATAGAAATCTGATCTGAAGATTCATAGTCAGTCTCTTGCCTAGGCCTTTTATCAGGAGGGGGATGGGAACCCCTGATCAAAGTAATCAGGTCTTCGGCCATCTTGATCATCTGTTTTGTGGGCATAGAGGCCTGTACACATGGCTCTTGAGTTAGTTTCTTTGCTTTAGAAGCTGCTCTTTGTCTTTGAAGCTGAAGTCATTTTAATGTAAAGATGTTGTGGTCTGAATACACCCTCAGAAGCCGGTACCTGCTCAGCGGTTCCGGACCCATCTGAGGGATTAGCATCCGAGGCTCCAATACTTTGAGTATCCAGCAGCATGGCTGACTCCACATGGGAGTCGGTAGCAGCCTGCGACTCTAAAGTAGCGGGTGTCAGGGGCTGCGAAAGTGCCTCACTGAGAACCGGCGACGGGCTTAGGAGAAGCTTCATCATCGGTTTTGGACCTCGGTTGTTTTTCTTTATCCTTTTCTTTGTGTTTTTTGTAAACTCTGGTAGTCGGATGGCTATCCGACGACATTTTAGGATAATTAAACCTGCTACCAAAATACTTTAAAGCAAAAGAATACTGACGCTTAATAGTGCATTGGTTAAATCTAGCACAAAACTGACAACCAGAAACATTGTGATCAGGGCCTAGGTGAGGAATGCAGTAAGAATGAAAATCCTTATCAGGTATTTGCTTTCCACAAGTAATACAATTATTAACTTTTTCTGACATCGGTCTGGAGCAAGAAGAGTTTCCCCAACGGTACGGTTCTGAAACTCAAACACGAAAATTTCAGGAGTCGGCCAACCAGCACTTGTGAACTGCTTCTGCTTCAGGCACCACACGGCAAGAAAGACTGAAGAAAATGGCGTCGGCTATTTCTTTTATACCCCTGATGACCTGACGTCAGGGAGGGGGCGACAGCAGCCAACGCAGGACCCAAGACTTTGGAATTCAGGCCGGCTGAGGGCAACCTGCCAGCAGGATTACCCAAATGTAATGACTGCAACAATGAAACACGAAGAACATCAGTTAGTAAGTGTTAGAAATGGGTGAGAAAAGCAATCACTGAAGGGAAAATCAAAGCAAAAGAAGGTAAGCAGAGAGTGGGAAGGAAATGAGATACAATTGGAGAGAGGCTGCAGTTGTGTGGTTGGAATGCCAGAACTATATGGGGAAATAAGGTGGGAGTTGTAGTTGAATATGGTAGCAAGGAAGTGGAGGGGTAAGGAAGGAGTAGGGCGTCAGAGATTAGATTTGGTGATGTGCAGCTAAAGCTCCTGATTAGGTAGTTACAGAAATAGTAGATTGATTAACACAGTCTAGCTAACTTTGATGTTTGCAGGTGCATACAATCCGTTTTTCACTATATTGCTTCAGCCATGTTTAGGACAAGAATTTGTTTAGGGCAGCAATTCTAGCTAATTTTGATATTTGCAGAATTGTATAGTCCAGTTTTCACTATATTCCCCTAGCTGGAGTGATGTGTAGCTGTGTTTGGGATAAGAGTTTGTTCAGGGCAGCAATCTTACTTTGAAAGTCTTGTAAGCAGCTGTTTATGAATGCACCTGCACACCACTGGGACAGATTTTAATGAAGAAAAGATGCTTCTCTTTAGCAGCCCCAAAGCAGTAGAATTGTCTATTACCTATTACTGGTAAGGCCTAAAGGCCATCTTACCTTCCTTTAAAATGTAGTGCGGTCCCACCTGCTTAACAAAGCTAAATGCATATGCAGTACAATGAAAATGTACACTGGTCACAATTCAAATCATGCTGTTTTCTTTCTGGGCTCGCAGAAATACACATTTCATTTTCAACAGTTCTCCACATAGTCCATCACAAGTAATATCCATTTATCCATTTCTACAACAGCTGACATCAAAACCTGTGCTACTATTCTCTTTTAGTGTGTGTGTGTGTGTGTGTGTGTGTGTGTGTGTGTGTGTGTGTGTGTGTGTGTGTGTGTATATATATATATATATATATATATATATATATATATATATATATATATATAAAATATATATATATATACATATATATATAGATAGATAAATACAGATATGTCTAAATCTATATCTATATATTTTGTCTATATCTATCTATATATACACACAAAAGCACACATTTATCTCATACTGCTGCTTTTGGTAATTTTTTCAGTGGTTAAAGTGGTAGAATTATATTACAGTCGAACTGCAACAATTCAAATGTAATATCCTTCAAGAGTTTTCCTCTTTCTCTGTGGCTGTGTGACAATGGAGTTATATATTTAATTTCTGGGGGTGTGGAGGTTAAATACCCCAGGTAAAAACAAAGCTTGTAGTTTTTTTTAGGTGACTGCAAATGTAATGTGTTTGTTTACATTTGTTATCACTTCAGTTAGATTTTTTTTTGCGTCGATGATAGTGAGCAACTGTGAACTTCTTGAACATATTTTCTGTCGATCAGAGTCAATCGCCAATCAAAAGCAATACACTCATAAATATATCTACATATGGGTCCATATCAGGAGCTTCAGTTTTCAGAAACTCAAAATTGATATGGTCAAGACCATATGATCGAGTTTTTGAAAACTTGAAGATTTGAATGGAGATCATGGTACAGTGAGGATCAGGGAATATACCCTTTTCCCCCATTGTAATCCAATCTCGAAGTTGGTATATATAATATGCAGGGGGTGTGGGGGCCACAAGGGGGCTTCCCCCCTGCAAAAACATAGAAAAAAGGTAGATTTTTGTTGTTTTTTGAAATTCGATTTTGGAAATTCAATCATATCATCTCGACAATATGAATTTCGAGTTTCTGAAAATGCAAACTTCTGACATAGACCTATATATAATATATACACACATACACACATGCAGATATACATTTTTGCAAAAATGTACATTTATGACATACTATCACAATTTTCAAACATTTCTTTGCATTTGAATGCTGGAGTCATGTCTAGAAATCTAAAAACCTAATTATTTGGCCATATGGATGTAAATGCAAAGGAAAAATATAATTCCATATTTTCTTGTAAGTAGGTTTTCATGGAAAATGGACCCTTGTGGCCCATTTCACCTACCTAGAAGTCAATAATTAAATATGTAGGTAAATAAATAAAACTGCTGAAGCAAGGACAGTGTCTTACAGGTAAAAGTCAGGTATTCAGGTACTGAGTGATCTGTCTTTTGTCCCATATGCTTAAGTGACAGAATACAAAGTCAGTGCTCTGAAATGTTAACTCTTCCATTGCATGATACAAAGACAAGACTATTCCGCAGCCTGGTGCATCACGCAAACATGTTCTGTTCTGTTAAAAGCGACCCTGTTTACTCCTACAGACAGAATAACAGGAAGAGGATATCCTCCGATGGCAACTGGATAATTTAGCTGAGATACAGGAAAGTGAATTAAACAGGTAAAAAAAAAAACAGTACACACTTAAGGCTAGTGAGAAGTTGGCTGTAAAAATCTTTTACATATGAGGCACAATAAGTCATGATGAGTTTTACTGGACATGGTCTTGATACCACCAGGATCAGCATCTCTGTAGTCTTTCCGTGTCATAAGAGCATCAGAGAAAACACTCATAGATAAGAGCATTCCAATTATATAACCCTTAGATTCAAGCCCTTGGTCACTGCAAATCCCTCCCCTTTGAGGGGACAAAGGTGGAGTAAGATGTTAAAACAGCTTGATTATGTACTATATATAATTTTGCTTTAACATAGCGCTCCATGAATAAACAGTTTTCTATCATACAGAGTGCCTCACAGTAAGCTTGAAAAGGGGAGTCATCACAAAGATACACATACACAGGTTACAAGATGTACAGTAAGGAATGTTTGGCCACACGATACTTCAAGCAAAGTGATTACTTGAGATACAATTGCACATTACACTGAAAAAACGAAACTGAAACTTGTAAGCCACAGAAAATCATTTTGATGCATGGAATTCATTTCTACTACTGCATTATCTCCCCGGGCACTTTAATTATCTTACTGGGAGCATTTAAGTTCTAGGTTGTAGTACTTGCAGTTTCAGAACAGTATGAACTGGTTCTTATAAACAAGAGAGAGAATTTTAGGTAATTTGATTGACTGCTAACTGTGATTCACAAACGTGTAATATTCTTGATATAAAGTACAGTGCATTTTTTAAAATACTTCTGTCATGTTTAAAATGTTAAGTAAGGCATGGACAGATTTCTCTTTCTCCAAGAGATATTCAATCTGAACACAATAACTGTAACAAGTATCTGAAAGCATCACAAAATGAAACATGCTTCTGTTGGCTTTGCTAATGCTGTTAATGTTTTCACTTGTATATGTTTTAGTAGACCTAATTTGCCTGATCCAGCACTTGCCTGAACACCTGCCTGCACTTTTACGTATTTAGTAGCATATGTTTCTCTTCAGCTTCATGCTTCACCACCCACCTGCTTATGCACCTGCTGTTTCTGAATTAGAACTTTAAAAACTCTGCCAAAAAGTACTGTAGAATTAATTCTGTGCAACATCAATCTTTTGCAATGCTTTTTACTGACTTACAAAATGTATATCAGCACAAAGGTCTCACACACACACACACACACACACACACACACACACACACACACACATACACACACACACACGTGCGCGCACACACACACACACACACACACACACACACACACACACACACACACACACACACACATACACACACACACACACACACACCATACTCCTTTAAAAAAATTCTGATTTGTACCACCATGCATGTCCTTCTGGCAGCAATGTTTCTGCATGCAGTTGTAGGTCATCCCTGTGACCGTGTAACAAATGTGGCAATGAAAGTAAGAACCACCTGAACATCATATCATACCATAATATTTTTTGTGTGTTTTTATGAGTTGTATTCTTTGTTTACCAATGCTGCGGTTTTAAATATCCCACAGTCACCAAAATGGAGAATGTGACTTTTGGAAAAACTGGGTATCTGTCTGCAAACACATTCATAAAAACACACATTTTTTTTCTCTATGTATATATGTGCTTATTTTTATTTATCTTATAACCAGACAAGTCGACTGGTCGATGGACATTTTATAGCTATCACCTGAGCCATATGTACAAATAATATCACTCGAATAACAGTGCTTGCAGAAATCTCTGTACAAGACATGATACCAGGCACAAAAGAAAAGGTTTGCATAAGGGTCAGTAGACAAAGCAGTATGAACAAAATGGTTTCAGAGCTGCTGAAACCTCAGGATGTAATACATGGCAAAACAGATTTAATGAAAACAAATAGAAAGTAATTCAGATTTTAGAGAACAGATTAGCAAAAATGCAAAAACTTAAATTAATTACAAGGGATAATTAAATGCAGAATATAAAAATGTGGATATGGCAAGGGGGCTCGGTGGGCAAAAACAGTATACAGCAGACAAAATACTTTTGCTAAGCTTGTTTACGTTCACTCAATATAATTTTCTGAAACCACTAGCATTGCCCTTTTTGCATTATATTCAAAACATAGAAACATACATAGAACTGGTTGTTGCAACAGCTTGTCAGCTTACAATGACCCAGTAAAAGAACTAGAAAGATAAACAAATGGGTGAATGGAAACTTCCAATAACTGATAACCAGGAGTTGCAAATCTGAGTATTGTCCTAAGTGTTAAGATGTCACCAGCTACAGCCTTAAACAGAATACTTTTTTTTTACCACAGTATATATGAAAACAATTTTTCATAGTCCTGCATAGATACTATACAATGCTGTTCCAAACCTCACTTCTATGTCTGGTTATACTCTAGATGTTGCTCAAGTCTCTCACACATCTAGAGGATGATTTTTTTGCAAGATTATATATTTCTAGATAATGAATATCTTGTACAACATAGTCAGCATTATGTACAGGTTTAAGTAGTAAGTACTGTTAGAGCTACCTGTCTCATGCACTTCAAAAACTTTAAGTATATTCTTTAGTAATTTTTGTCTTGCCAACTTGCCATGTGTACATCATGGCAATATAACCTCACTTATAGCAGTCTGCCCAAATTACCAAGGGTGTTGCCATGAACAACACATTATACACATTTTAAAGATCATTAATTTGTTTTGCATAATGAAATGTTCTATAATTTAAAATTTAAAATGACATATTTACCAGGGGGTTATTTTGTTATATATTTTGTTAAATGTCATTTTTTCTCAAAATCCTTGGCTAGCAAAATGTTGTCTTTCTGCGTATGGCTTTCATTTCATGATTGATTGACTGAATGACTGAGTTTTGACAATAAAAAAGCAATGAGGTCCTGATGCCAGTTCTCCTTCCACTGGGCATGGTTGGGGGGTTTTGCTAAAGCACAGCATCCTCTACTAGAGACTGGAAGATGATGCTTTGTCTATGAGCATTCTTTTTAGTTTGGAGGCAGGGGTGGCAGGGTGGGGATGCTGAAGAGATTTGCAGTTACATAAAAAGAAACAGTCTTGTGGAGAGAAAGAGGTGTTACTGCATGTTTCCCACCCATCCCTCATTTAAGTTTTGTTTTCCTGCATTAAAAAAAATCAGTGCCCTGATCACAATATAATGTCCTCTTCTTCAGCTCTGACTTTGCAGGAGTGGTAATATCACTCAAGTGAGTGCTGTAAAGGACATCTTCCCAACTGAGGGAGGACCCACCTTGTCACTATGGATATGGCAAGCTCTTGCTTTCACAAAGGGAAAAATGAATGGGGCAACAAGAGGAAGAAGAAAGATGGCTGATCGGTGCAGGAGGCGGGGACCAAATCTAAACAAATAAATAAATGCCAAGAAATGCATAATGGTATCCTTTGGGAAGTCATCCATCCATTGTAACTATCATATTGAAATCACACCCCTTAGAATTAACCCAGGAGTCAAGGACTTGGTGAGAAACATAGACACTAATCTAGCCTTTGACCATTTCTACAGTAGCGAGGAAATCAATCTATGTTGTGCAACTTATAAACAAAAATATGGCATTTAGGTCCAAGGAAGTCATTGTTCCTTTGTAGTCACCATTCATCAGATCTAGCATTGAGTACAATGTCTCTTTTGGTATGCACCTAACCAGGCATATCCAACAACTGGAACATCCACAGAGCTTCCTCTCTAAAAGAATACAGGAAGTTAAGTAGCATGTCCTATGCAGACCACTTCAAGGCCCTAACCCTGTATTCTGTCACCTATGGGCTGCTGAGGGGAGATCTATGCCTGGCATACAGGACATTGTCAGATCCCACTCTGATGAACTCTTGGATATCTGCAAAACAAACAACACCAAAATTACCCGTTCTAAAGACTTAAACTTTACCTGTGACATAAAAAGGACCTGCTGGAGAGACAGGTATGTATCCCAGAGACTACCCCATCTCTAGAAGAGGCTCCCCATCCATGTGAAGCAGATTTCCTCCCTACCCCAATTCAAGTGTAACTTGGACAATTGGATGGGGAAGAGGAAATTCATTCCTGGGTTGGCACCTGTGTCTCTAATGGACACAGATAGCATGTAAATGGTTCATCTCCCAAGTCCCTGGTTTTAAATGTTTTATCTCCCAAGCCCCTGCTTACACTTACCAAGAGTACCAGAATTTGTCAGAGATTTGAGATTCATGGTTAGGCTTAAAAAGGCCTTTCTGGTCGTTAGCCTAATAAACACCTATGAACCTATTTTACTTTGAGATACTTTGATATATACTCGGTTTGGTTATGGAAAATAAATATATATCTTTCTCCACAGCTTTGGTATATACATACTTCCTGTAACATGTCATTCTGTGTAGCATAATCTCTTTTTGTCATAAAAGTGCTTTTGTGTTATTTCTGCATATATGTACAAGCACATTATGTGCCACTAAGCTAGGTAGCCCCTCCACTACAAAGACTCATATACTCACAAAAAATAAACATTTGCATGCATTCATTTGGATAGTAAAATTAATTTCCATAGCACAACTACTACATTTAATTTTGTTATACCAAAACTGAGTTTCTGATGATTCCTTGTTATTGTATTTACACATTACTCACACTAACAATTTCCACATTTGCCAGTGTACGGTTTCTTTGCCTCTTCAGAGTCTGCATTTTTCCTTTCTTTACTTCCTTTGTGAGCTTTTGTCTGGGGTTGCAGAAATTCACCTACATTTATGATTCACACTTTTCCCCAATATCTGATAAAGTATAAATGTTTACATAGATATTGTTATACCCCACGTAGACTCAAGAAAATGTTTCCTCAGGCAGACAGTAAGTGTTGGAGGTATAAAGGGGAAGAAAGAGGTAATTAGTAACATATTTTCTGGGAGTGCTGTGAGTTGGCAGACTTTAAGGATTTTCTGCGGGATGCACTGTTAGAGATGCTGGGTGGGCAGATTGGTCTTCCGAGAAAGATGATTTTTCTGAGCTATGATGCAGAATCGGAATGGCCTAGACATGCTAAGGCCTGTCTAATAATGATGGCTGCCAAAAAAACAGTTACTAGAAAATAGAAGTCAAAATCTAAACCAACTATACTGCAAGTAGTGAATACAGTAGCACAGATAAAACAACTGGATTTGGGATCTTTAGAAAAAGGTAGGGGCAAATTACATAGGAAAAAAAATGGGAATTGTGGAAACAATACATATAACTTAGGAATGAGGTCTAAAAGGCGGCAAAACTTAAATGAGCTATGTAATGTTTGAGTGACAAAGATCGCGTAGATTGTAAGTGATGTATAATGTTTGCAACTGGGAGTGTGTCAGTATGGTTTGTGATGTAAATGCTTGCAACTAGGATTGTGTCAGCGTGGTTTGTTTTCATTCATATAAATGTATGATTGCCTAGGTACTAAGTGATGGTTTAATAAAAATGTTTCTTGTTTAAAAAAAGGCAGGAATTGAATAATCTGTGTAATATTGCTTAGGTTATATGATATATAGCAATGTATGTGAAGTATAATGTTTATGTTAATATAGTTTGATTACTTTTATATGAATGTAAATTTGCCTGTGTCACAAGTGATAATTTAATAAAGGTGTTTGAAAAAAAAGATATCTGATAAGGTATAATGGAATAAAAGACACACGTGATTCATGCTATTTACTGCTGCTTGAAGAGTACAGAAAGGCATGACCTCATGCCTGTATACACTAGAGATATCACAGAAGGAAAAAAGCTAATTTAAAATCAGCTTAATCCTGCTCAGAATGCTTAATAAAGGAGTCAAAATAGAAGATGATGTAACAATCTAATTCAAGATAATTTACTGAATGAAGCCTGCTTGAATCCAACATTTCTTAAAGCTATTTGATGAATGCCCTGATGAAAAAAATCATTCAACATAAAAATACAGCAAAAATCAACAATTAAGCTTTAATAAGGTTAGACCTGCAGACCATATCCTGGTCTCACAACCTTCTGCTTGTGATTCTGATTCCTCCAATAACTGACTGTTCAATAAATGCAAGTGCATTTATGTCCATCTGTTATCCTAGACCAGTTACATTAGAAATGATGTTCGCATTCTCTATAAATATTACAGCTGAAGCAGGGAAAAGACAGATGCTGGTGTTGAACACTGTAGTACTTCTAAACAAACCATTTTGGGCATAAATTCATACTCCTTTCATTCTGTCTTTTAAGCAGCGGCTATTGTAGTAGTTGAAAAACCCAGAACACTGGCAGGGGCAATGCTCACGCAAGGTTAGTGAAGAACTACCTTGGTACTCCAGTCAAAGACAGTGAAGCAGAACCTACCACACCAGTGTAATTAAGGACTATTCAAGAAAGCTACAGTACTCATCAAACACATAGCATTCTTTAGTTTGGTGTGAATAAAGAGGACATACTGGTTAACCTGGGGAATGAACAGTCAGAAGACATCATCTCAAAGAATTCCAACTGTGCATTAGTGAATGAAAGCATATTAGGGTTCAAGGACACCTAGAAACATACTTCACAAAGCTGAAAGTGATGACTCAAACACAAGAGCTAAGTAAGATGATTAGGAGGTAAAGCCACTCCTAAAATGGAACAGACGGTAGTTGAGATAGCATAATGGAAATGACCAATTATTTTTTAGAAGGATGATACATGTGGCTATGATGAGGCAGGAATAAAAAAAGTGTGGAAGGAGGGACTGTACTCCATATTTATTTATTTTGTTAACAAGAGTAACTGAATTGTATAAAGATTTTTGTGGCCGCAACCCAGCTCAAAGGCAGCACAACAAGCAGAAAATACTATTGAGTATAGCATATATTTCAAAAACAAAACAGAGAATATAGTGGTATACATTATATATATATATATATATATATATATATATATATATATATATATGGGTTCATGTCATTTGATCGACAGTTCATATGACTGACATTCATTTGGTCGACAGTTCATTTGGCTGACAAAAAGTATAGGTGGGGATATATATATATATATATATATATATATATATATATATATATATATATATATATATATACATACACACACAAAATGCATGCTGTAGAAAAATACAATGAATGGCAAAGCATAACAAATGCACACAAAGGCAGTTAATGCTATATATATATGCACATGTACATACAGGTTGTATCAAGCTGCTTAAACATCAAATTGTTAAAGATCGCAAATTACTGGTCTTTTCATGTGTGAAATCATGGTAGAGTGGGGACTAGGAAATTTGCCCTTTCCCCACTGTAGGGCATCTTTGGAGCTGAGATATATATATATATATATATATATATATATATATATATAGAGAGAGAGAGAGAGAGAGAGGGGGATGTGGGAGGGGCAGGGTGTTTGGATTTTTTAAATAATTTTTCACATTCAATGTTTTTTTTTTAACGTTGTGTTCAGTCAGTGCAGTTTCAAACATTTCTTTGAGTACTTTGTGTTGGCACACGTGCGTGTCTACACACACACACACGCACACACACACACACACACACACACACACACACACACACACACACACACACACACACACAATATATATATGGCAGTCGAGATGCACCATACTGAAAACAAACAGATTTATTACTTATTTTTGTTAACATTACTCCATATTAAATACCTTAGAAAGGTCTGTTCTTTCTTCCCACTTAGGACAGTGGGACACTCCAATCTGGCTCTAGAAAATTTAGATCTCATTTTCATAAGCACCTTCTTTTTACCTGGCTATCCCTTAATCCTGTTATTAACCACCTCATCATCCCATGTAGTAGCTTCTTGCAGTCTGTACACAGGAGCAGTCAACAGGTTTCCCTTTTTGATTCAATCAGTCTTGCTGGTAGGAAGGTTATCTTGTTCTCTTCATTTATCTTCCACATCCTACTGTTTTGCTCTGCTTATTTTTTATCTTATTTTATCCTCTTCTATAACATCTCTTCCCCAGTCCATCCATTTTTGTTACCCCCCCCCAACATACTTGCCTAACTCATCCTTACAAATGCTGGAATCGGCATGCCTCATTCTCTCACCATCACCCCATCGCTCTGTTATATCAGCCATGTAACTTCTACTCACTACTACTGAGGCATGTAGCTCACACATATTCCTCCATAAACCACTGGCATTAATGAGAGTAACCCTGACTCTAATCCATGCAACATCTCTCCTTTGTTTTACAAAACCAAACTGCTAATCATGCTCACTTATATCATCTGTTTTCCCATTAATCTTCTCCTTTGGCTAACCATATCTGCATTACATGAATTATTTTTACAAATCTGCCCCTCCAACCATCTAAGCTGAAAGGCATATGGTTTTGATAGTTCCTTTTTCAGCACCTCACTTCCACAAGAACATATACAAAACGGGGCCATAAGGAACAGTTCCTCATCCTCCCAGGCGCTTCCCTAATCCATGTTGTTTCAATTCCCTGGTCCTTTGTTTTGCCCAGAGGCAGCAGCTGAATTGTTTAATTTGTTTTTATTTATTCATTTTGCAAATTCTAGTTATGGGTACTATGTCTGCAAGGGCTAATATATACTCCCAAGCCCTTACTAATTCCTGCCAATTCTTTCACCAACTCTGTTACCTCATTAACTGACTCTTCAGCCACATTGCTAATTCTCAGAGGCACAACTATATGTGGGTAACCCTCTCTTTTCAACACCAACTGTGTTCCACCAAGTGACAAACAGGCTAGTCTTCAAAGTATCCCAGTTATACAGAGTTCCTTTCAAGCAGGACCCCTATGTATGCAACATCAGAAGCTGACTGGAGGAGGGGCTTGGAGCAACTGTTAGCACCTTCACAATCTAATGCACTACATTTTAACTACTGGCAGTCATGAGGTAATGGATTTGTTTTCTTAATTTTCTCAGTAATTTATGCTGTGAATATTGATTAGTCATTTCCCTTTTTCATAAAGTTTAAACTTGAGAATACATACAGTTATTTTTTGTTGTACTGCAAAGAAAACATTTCTTTTTTTTTATTTTTTGTACTTGCACCACCCACTTTTTCTCCTGAACTAGTTATATGAATTTTATTGACAGTCCAGGAAGATTCACTAACATAGGATGGAGTCCCACAAATGGGCTTTGCATAGTGCTCCTAGCATGTGGACCTGTGTGTGGCATGCTTCAGAGGCATGAGTCAGATCATGAACACACACGCATACACTTTCAGTGGACAGTGATCACACACAGAGCTGCTGTCAGACATTTCCTGACTATGACTACTCTTTTCTGAGATCACAGTGTGACATATATGTGATAGCTGCATTGTGTCACATGTTGCAGGATTTGCAGCAGGGCAGGATAACACAGTAAGATGAAAGCACTGTTATTGCAAAAAATCAAGACTCACAGCAGTAGTAGACCACTTATGGTGCAGTCACTAGTTATTTACTGTTTGACAGGCATGCCTTTGTAAGTGTGCAATCCATTTTGTGTATTATGACTTTGCCAACATAAGCACGGCTTAGGAAAACATTTTTTTAAGTACACCTCAGTTTAATCCAGGTACTGTCTGTACAACACATAATGCTGGCTATAGTGACAAAGCTTACACATAATGCTGGCTATAGTGCCAAAGCGTAATTGCAATGTGGACAGCGAATGGTGGCAGACCTGACTGAGGTATCGTCTGTGCAGCTAATTCATTAAACTTTCAGCCTCGTTCCACATGTTTGCAGTGCATCTTGCATTTGCATCCCATTATTACTCAGGGAAGACTTGGTCGGTGACAGTGCAGTGATGTCATCATTACAATGAAGGTATTGAGGGTGGTTGTGCTGACGTGTTTGTCTGCACAGTACTAGTGCTAGGACTTCACTGTGTCCTACAATACAGATAGCCTCACAACCATACACTGTAACAGTCTGAAATACTGATGGCGATGCTCATCCATATACCATGATATGATGAGTAACACTGCACCTTTGGCTGCCATTTGTTTGCATTTAGAGGTTTGAACCATTTAATGTCTGCAATCAGATAAATTAATCTGCAGACACTATGAATTGGAACATACATGAAACAGAAGCAAAACTGAATCATGGATTGCGTTGGCTGGTCTCATTTGCATAGCTACTCCATACCTGGACTCTCCAGTGTATACTGTAGTGTTTTCAGCTGCTCCAAAAATTGGTGTGTTTTTGCGTGAATAACATAGTTTAATGGCATGAGGCATTTAATGCATACTACATTTGTGAGTACTGCCCATAGTGACAAGTAACAAAGTTAATTTTTCTTAAGTTTTCTACAAGCAATCTTTGTATAAATGCCAACATACCAGATGCGACAATTTATGAAATACTATGTTTGAAAAGTGTTGGAAAAAAAGAGCAAAAGCATTAAATATAGTAGAAACAGAAAGGAGGTCATGATGGTGGAAAGGTGAAAGTCAGAAGTAGGTGACAGGTTGAAGGTGTGGGGCATTAATTTGAATAATGGATCTTTGGAGATGAAAGGGGTGTGAGATTGCAGGACACTGAAGAATGTCCCAGAAACTATTTTGGAAGGTGAGAAAGCAAAACATTGACTAAACAGATGGGAGACAGAAAAGAAATGTACTTGAAACTACTAATGGAGGGACTGTATGGGAAAATGGAAAATGAGCAGTTAATAAGTATGATATAGGTTTTGGACAGGTCAGTAGTATACCCTTTCTGCAAATGCAATGAGTGTTAGCATCCCTGAGAGTGAAAATGCACTCAAACTGAGATTAAGCAAATGTGAGGAAATTCCTTTTTTCCCTAAAATACAATTACCTTAGAGGTGATTATATTAAGTAAAATAGTATCAAGGGGAAACGAAGCCCCCCCCAAAAAAAAAATATATGGAAGATTCAGTCTCCTTGCATTTGTAATGACATAACAGACCCACTGAGATTTATTGAAACCAGCTAGGGAATTTAAACGTAAACCACAAAATTCGGACTAGCCGAAAAACGATGAAAAATACCAAAGCAAGAACAGTTGGCAAAGCCGTTGCAATAGAATACCACAAAGCGAATACAAATTTAGCGCTTTCTTTCACTTTTAATGTAAAATGTGAACTTCATCAGAAAAACGGGAACTCTCCCCTGTTCCCGTTTTATACAAACAACAGGAAATGATGTCATACAATTAATTAAATCAGAAATCCATTACATTAATATTCCACATTCAAAACATTGTCTATAATTTTCTAAAACCTTATTTTGTAAACAATTCATTAAGCGTCAACATCTACACTCTAAATTATTAAAAAGTGTTTGCCTATATATAATATACTAATATCTACTCTAAAAATTTTTTTATGTAAATATATATATATGTATGTATACTTAAGTGTATACAAATCATCATAAAAATTTAGTAAACTGAAGCTTAGAAATTAAATTGAAATGGACATCAGCCTACAATGTCTACATTGAGCATGTCATAAAAAACATGGAAAAGCATTCTTTAGAAGTGCTTGTCTTTTTACTGCCCCCTTTCCTTTTGTCCTCTAATTTGTAGTCACTGCCTTGGATAGCTAAGTCTCTAACTCCAAAGCCTTCTGTCAGGGATTCTCAAGGTTGCAGGCCATTAGTGCTGCAGCTACACTCTTGGCATTCTTGTTTTGGCCTGTTTCTTAGTACCTGTCTGAACATTACTACTCTTCTCTGTGTATCTGTTCACACTGGCTGAGTGTGAAGCACAATATCACAGGTTCTTCATAGGTTCATAGGTGTGTACTAGGCTAATGGTCCTGCAGCATTTACAAGTGTAGCCCATAGGATTATCCTAGCATCGTGCCACCCAACTTTAGTTCCCAGTGCCCCCATTGAGTAAAGCCACTGGAGTGAACCCTGGGGTGAATTTTCGATTTTCCATCCACTCGACAAGATTTCTCTTGAAGAAGGCCAGTGAGTTGCTCTGCTTGACATGTATGGGAAGTGTATTCCATAGCATGGGCAGTCCCTGAGTTATGAACCTGTCCCTCCAGCATGTTCTGTTGATTGTGGTAATAAGGTTGAGGTCTCTGGAGCATATGGTGCAGAGGGATACTCTTTGTGAGGTACGTTTGTGAGGTACGTTTGAGGCCTTTCCAGTTGTTGCAGGTGTTTAGGGAGGTACATGTCAAATGGGGCACTGTATTCAATGATTGGCCTAATGTGGGAAGACTAGAGGGAGATGATGATCTCTTTCTTCCTCGCCCTGCAGCATTTACAAGTCTAGCCCATAGGATTACCCTAGCATCGTGCCACCTGACCTTAGTTCCCATTGCCACTATCGAGTAAAGCCATTGGAGTGTCCCCTGGGGTGAATTTTCTATTTCTCATCCACTCATCAAGATTTTTCTTGAAGAGGGCCAGTGAGGTGCTCTGCTTGACATGTATGGGAAGTGTATTCCATAGCATGGGCAGTCTCTGAGTTATGAACCTGCCTCCAGCATGTTCTGTTGATAGTGGTAATAGGGTTGAGGTCTCTGGAGCATGTGGTGCAGAGGGATTGGGATTTCTTTAGATATAGCAATTCTAACAGAGCTGGGTCAGACGTGGCTTTATATGTCAAGCAGAGATCGCCTCTAAGTAGGCGATATGAGACAGAGAATAGTTGGAGTTTTTTGAGTTTGTCCATATAGGACAAATGTTTAAGGCCTAGGATCCTCTTTGTGAGGTACGTTTGAGGCCTTTCCAGTTGTTGCAGGTGTTTAGGGAGGTAGATGCCAAATGGGGCATTGTATTCAATGATTGGCCTAATGAGGGAAGACTAGAGGGAGACAATGATCTCTTTCTGCTTGGATGCAAAACCCTTAGTAATGAGATGTGCCACAGAGAAGGACTTTCTGACCACAGTGGCATTGTGGTGGTCAAAAAAGAGGTTGCTGTCATCCTGTGTTACCAGATTTTTTATAACGCCTTCTGTGTTCAGTGGACTACCATCGAGGTGGTAATTCATGGGAACTGGGTTTTTCCCAAAGGGGATGATGACACATTTTTTGGCATTGAGCTTAAGGCCATGGTTCTGACACCAGTTGTCGGTCTCAGTGAGGCCTTTCTGTAGGATGTCAACATCACTCAGGGAGTTAATAACAGCTCCCAATTTGCAATCATCTACAAACATTGTCAGCCAGAGTCCCTTCATGTTGGTCTGGAATTTAGAGAAGTAGATACCAAACAGGAGAGGACCTAGGACTGTACCCTGTGGGACTCCACTCGTGACTGGTCGGCAGTTTGACTTGAGTTAGCTACTTTCACACTATGGGTTCTACCTGTGAGCCAGTTTGCAACCTGTGTAGTGATATACAGGTTGATGTCTAGCTTAGTGAGTTTTTCTAGGATTCCTGAGTGGGGAATGTTATCAAAGGCCTTGGCCAGATCAAGGTAGGCTGTATGAACCACCTTGCCTTCATTAACAGCTCTGGTGACTGACTCAAAGAAGTTGAACAAGTTGAGCAGGCATGATCTACCCTTCACAAAACCAAACTGTGTAGGATCCAGAGTTTGGAAATTCCCTATATCCTTGTTTATTAGGTCCTCGATGATGCGTTCCATAGCTTTGCATATCAGACTTGTCAGGCTAATGGGGCGATAGTTCTCAGGGTCTGTGGTTGCTCCTCCTTTGTGGAGAGGGATGACTGTATCAGTGCACCATTCATTAGGGACAAAGCCTGAGGTAAGGCTGTGATTGAACAGGACACAAAGGTGAGGTGCTAGTTCACTCTGTAGTTCATGTAGAACACAGCCAGGGATATTGTCAGGTCCCACAGAAGCTGTATTCTTGGCCTTGGACAGTGTTGTTTTAACCTGTGCAGCAGTAATACTGGGTGCCTGGGAATCTACTGGTATTGTGATTGTTTTTTGGCAGGGAAAAGAGGGGTAAAGTTGGCACTCAATCTGTCAGCCAGTATATTGGCAATATCTCTTGGCTCGGTATAGGAGGTACCATTGTGCAGTAGCTCAGAGCAAATCTAGGTATTGCCGTGGAGATTCTTTCCATAACTATAAAAGGCCTTGTGGTTGTCTTTACTATCTACTGTAATTCTGTTTTAATAGCTAGCTTTAGAGGATTTGATGAGGGATCTCAACTTTTTGTTGAGGCTGATAAGGAAGTTTTTCCAGTCTTGGGACTTCACGTTATTCCACATCAGTTGTCTCCTTCTGTTGTAGAGTTTGTTTATGGCAGGGGACCACCAGATTGGCTCCCTTTTTTTGGAGGAGAGCGTCTTGGTTCTATTGGGTATGGTGAGATCCATGCATTTTTGCACGTGTTCATACAGTGCAATGATGTATGAGTCAACGCTCATGCAACTGATCTCCATTTACATGGGTGCCATGAAGTTAGCCACCTCCGTTTTTAGGATCCCAAAGTTAGCTTTGGAAAAGTTTTTCATGGTGGTTACCTTTGCGGGTGGTGGGGTGAGAGGGATGTGGATTTCCAAGGTGATTAATTTGTGGTTGGATCTAACCAGGGAGGAGTTGACTATTGGTGTAGAGCAACAGTTGCCCAAGTTACTAATAACCAGGTCAAGGATGTTGCTACCTCTAGTGAGGGTAAGAACGAGCTGGTCTAGGGCATTGGAATTAATGAATTCCAGGAAACGGGCAAGTGTATTGGTACATGAGTAGTTTTCCCAGTTAATGGAGGGGTAGGTGAAGTCACCCAGTATGAGAGTGTTAGGTTGGATCCTAATATTCTCAAGGGTGCTTAGGAATGTGGCGTGTGAGTCTTGGGACATGGTTGGGGATCTGTAGCAGGCTATGACCTGAATCGATGTCTTACCCAATGTTAGCTGCACCTGGAGTATCTCAGATGCATTATGCTGGGCTACCAGTCTGGAGGTGTGCACATCCTTTATGAATATGGAAACACCACCGCCTTTGGAGCTTCAGTCCAAGTTCTGGGGCCAAAAGGTGTGGAATGAGTTATAGCCTGATAGTGCAGGGGTGCTTTCTGTTGCCTTGAACCAGGTCTCTGTTACAGCACAAATGTCGATGTTCTCCATTTTAAGGAGTGCTTCGAGCGACTGCATTTTGAGATTTAGACTTCTACCGTGGAGCAGCATGACCCTCAGATTGCATTTGTTTGTGGCTGTTATGGTGGTGATTTGGTCTTTGGAACACCACCTAAAAAAGGCACTATAGGAGTGGCAAGAGCCTTGGCCAGTATCCAGAAGCCCAGGGGTAACAGATGCAGGCCATCTCTGGCAAAGCATTGAGGTCTGTCAATCATGTCATCGCAGGCATATAGATACTGGATCCCCTTAGAATGACACCAAAAACGTAGCCAATTGTTGAAATCAATCATTTTCTACTTGTACTGTGGTATCATTCTAGGTGATGATAGGATGCTGCTCAAGGCTAGGGTCATACCCACCTGGGCTACATAATCCGACAGCTCCTCCATGTCTCTTTTCATATAGTCCAGGGGGGTATGTCTCAGGTCATTCACACCCACATGTACAATGACAGAGTCATATTTGTACCTGTTGTTGAGGGGACCTGCGTGCATGTGTTATGTGGTGCATCCTGGCACCTGACAGGTAGCTGTTACTTTCTCCTTATTCAACCTAGTGAGTGGGACATCAGTGTGCCTCACTATCGAGTCACCTATGACTAGTGTGTTGGGCATGCTGTTTTGCCTTAGGGGCTTTGGTTGAGTGGCACACTGTTTAGGAGAGTTATGTGTCTCGTGATTAGTGTCATGTTGTGGTGGTCAAGTGCTTTTCTGCCTTGGAGGTCTTTGCTGTTTGGGTAAATTTTTATTGACAGCCTCTGTGAAGGTGGGTGTGCGGTTTGTGTTTTTATGTGAAGGCAGTGCTGGTGTGTATTCTGGAGGGCTATGTTTTCCATGTGGTGTGGTGCAAGTGTTGACCTTGTCCTCTTGACCAGCTGTTCCAGTCTTGGCTGGAGAGTGCATGGCTTCCAATTTGGCTATATAAGTGCATCTCTTGCATTCTTAGCTAAGGAATGAGCAATTTGTCTGGCACAATCAACCAGAATATCTCTGCATGAGTGATATCAGTCTATAGTCCATAGTCCTACAAATGAGTGTCACTTTGTAGCATCAAGGATGTCCTCATGCTTTCTTCTGTGACTTCTATTGCTACAGTGACCAGAATTAGCAGATTCCAGTTCTCAGCTCCAACGTTCTCCCTCTGTAGAGCTCCTGTAGACAAGAACAGTGATGAAGCCCAGCACAAAAGCATTGTTCTCACCATTTAACCAGGGGCAGCTCATGGTGTTAGACTGCTGGGCTGCAGCCCCCCAACTTTCTCAAAAAAAAAAAAAAGAAAGAAAGAAAAAAAAGAAAAAAAAAAAGTTTAATTATAAAATTTTACACACAAGTAGCAGTTTGAACTGCAAGCAAGTGTGTAAAGTCAAATTGTGATTCTATGCTGAAGTCAGAGCAGCTCGCTTGCGTGCTGGAATTCCGCTTCAAAAAAAAGGGGAAAAAAAACACTTTTTTTGTCTCCAGACTGTTTTTAAAACAGTTCGGATTGGGAAGACCGCAGGCATCAGTGGAGATGCCCAGAATTCATTGTGGTTTTAACCGCAGGAAATAGTAAGCTGATGGGACTGTGAAGTCAGCACCCTGTCATGTAATCTGAGAACATGATACGGCTACTGATTAGTCCTGTTACTCTCACATTCTCTTCCCATGCTTTAGTTGCGAGGGAGAGAGTGAGAGAGTGGAAAGACAGCTATTGGATTACGGTTTAAGAAACAATCTCAGTTTTTTTTTTTTTTCTGACAGGGCTAACCAGATACTTTCTGCATTTTTATTCCTGGCAGGGTCAACCAGATACTAGTGGTCTGTGTGTTTTAGGGGCTGCTGATGACTTTTTTTTTTTAATATAACATCCTGGCAGGGTTAACCAGATATAGGGAGGTAATGTGTTTTGGGGACTGTTGACGATGTTCTTTTTTTAACATAACACACTGGCAGGGTCAACCAGATTCTAGTGGTCTGTGTGTTTTGGATGTTGTTGATGACTTTCTTTTGTTTTTTTTTTTAAATACAATATCCTGGCAGGGTTAACCAGAGGAAGGTAATGTGTTTTGTGGTCTGTTGATGATAAACTGAAGTAACAACAACTCATAAATGGAAACAGGAACAAAATCCGGCTTCACGGATATACAAAAGCTCACGAAAAGTAAACTGAAATAAAATAGCTCAAAGTTCTTAATATAACGAACGTTCTTTATTGTACACAGTTAGCGCTTTCACCAACTCGGCTTCATCAGACTGTATCAAAGTAAAGCATCACAGTCAGTTAAATAACACATTCAATTAACACACTCAATTAATCAATCACTGTCATTAATCATAATATTTCAATCCACAATTTAAATACTAAAACCATTTTGATCTAAAAAGCAAATTAAAAACATGTATTAAAAAGTTTTCCATATACATGATTATTTATTTAATTATTTAAAAAACTTTCCATATATATAATTATAAGCCTTATCATATATTAAATTAAATATATCATAACTACTATGAGAGACGTTTATTAGATTTAAAGAAGAGTAAAATTGAACGGGACCTTAATGATTTTAAATTAGGCCAAGTTTTTTCTTGGCCGAGAGCTGGTAACACCGTGAACAGCTCAAAAAGGAATATGACTGGTAGTTCTAATTTGAAAGATAGTGAGACTGGAGGACAGAATGTGTCAAATTATAATAATAGTACAGCATCAGATATATGTGATTCAAATACTGTTGTTAATGATGACGTTAATAATCGGAACTTATATCCTGTAATAATTAACAGTAAGCAGAAGCAGACTAGTCTTGCTTCTGTTATGCCTGAATGTAATACAATGAAGGACAACACCAGTAATTTGGATGTTGAAGTAGGGAATGATACAGCTGTTAAAAGTAAGAATACATTTAATGTTCTTAACCAGGAGGGGGTTGGAAGTTTTAATACGTTTACTACCCCTTTCCCCATACAGACATCTCACTTCAGAGGGAGGACTCGGTCGATGAGTCGGGGCCGACAAAAACGGAAGACTTCGGAAACAGAAGTAGAAGGCCCTACACTGAAGAAAATATGGGGGAAAAAGATGAATCCATTGTGATCAATCTGTCTCATAGGCAGTTAAACACATATGAACAACAGGTACTTAGTAGAGGTTTAAATTTCATTCCCAGTCAAAAAAGCGAAATTTCTGATTCTGTTATTGACGTTAAGCTATTTATACGAAACGTACAGCTTAGATTAGACTATGGGAGTAGTGAGAAGAATGATATGTTGCAAGTTTTTAAACCCACTAGTACATATGTTCCTGTATTACATCCTGTTTTAGATACATTCTCAAGATTAATTGAGAATGATTTACACAATTACTATAATAGTAACACCAAGAGAGTTTATAATAGGAATAATTTAAATTCAGTACAGAAACAAGCCTTGGATAGTTTAAAAAATGATAATTCTATTATTATTACATCTGCGGACAAGGGCGGGCCTATTGTGTTAATGGACGATGAGCATTATATAAAGAATGTGAACCTTTTATTATGTGATGAGAAGTCTTATAGTAAATTGAATAGAGAGGATGTGGTGACAAGAGTGCACCAAGTACATGACATGATTGATGATTTATTTAAAAGTAATGTTGTTGATAAGACTACATCCAGATATTTGAAGGTTGAAAATCCACTTTTACCAGTTTTAAAAGGCCTGCCCAAAGTCCATAAAAATTTGAACAATCCCCCGATGAGACCTATAGTATCGGGACAAGGCTGGTTAACTGAACCTTTTTCCTTATTTGTTGAATATTATTTGAGGCCTGTTGTAGAAGGCAATCCCTATATCTTAAAGGATAGTAAGGAATTTTTATTGGATTTTTATGAATATATTTCAACATTAGATGAGAAAGATGACTACATTTTAGTCACGTTTGATGTGAACAGTTTGTTCACAGCCATACCTAATGATAGAGGGATTGCATGGGTAATGAATTATTTGAAGAAATACACTTCATTGGATAGTAAGTTGGTAGACTTGGTAGCACTCTTTTTAGAAACTATCTTGGAGAATAATGTCTTTATTTTTGGCAAGGACATTTACATTCAGAATGATGGCGTGGCTATGGGCACTAGTTGTGCCAATAGCTACGCCAACATTGTGATGGCAGACTGGGAGAAAGAAGTGCTTTTTACCTCAAGGTTATTTAAACAGTATGTTAATTTTTACAAAAGGTTTGTAGATGACCTCTTCCTAGTTTGGAGAGGTAGTGAGATGGAGTTAAAGGAATTTGAGGTCTTTATAAACCAGTCAGTGGATTTTTTGAAATTTACTTCTAATTCGTCCAGGGATCATATCTCCTTTTTGGATGTCAATGTCATGAGGTTAAGTAATGGAATAGTTAATACATCAGTCCATAGGAAGAAATGGTATAGAAATACACTCCTGCATAGGGCTAGCATGCATCCCAGGTACATTTTTGAGAACGTGGCTTTAAGTCAATCTATGAGAGCATCTAGGTTGAATCCTACGGAGGAAGGTTTTAGAGATGAATTAGAAGGATTAAGCCACAGGTTACAGGATAGGTCATATGGCAGAAGTGAAGTTGAGAAAGCCATTGAGACCTCTGTTAGATTGAGGGGCACTAAAGCTTGTCCATACTTTTCTAGTAGATATAACCATTTAGAGTATGAAATGGGTAAAAGGGCGACTAGAGACAATAATACCAAGGAAGATTTTATGAGTGTTCCCATTTATTTTACCAGTGATGTAGGTAACATTAGGAAAATTATACAAGAACGATGGGATGTATTAGAAGCAGAAGAAGAAATTATGAAAGTAGTAGGAAATAGACCTAGATTTAAATACAAAAATAAAAAGAACCTAAAGAGGTTGCTCTGTCATAAATCTGCTAAAGAACAGAGAATGATGCCCCACAATACCATTCCTTGCCAGAAGTATAACCAGTGTAGTTATATAAACACAGACCATTCATTTAAGCCCCCAAATGTAGATAAAGAATTCTTCTTCTCAACAGGTACTAATTGTAGAAGTATTAATGTGATATATTTGGCTCAGTGCGATGCATGCACTGCATTTTATATAGGTAAGACCAATAGGGAATTTAGATTACGAATAAGGGAACATTTATATCAGATACGTACTGGACAGGAACATAATGCTTTGGCTAGGCATTGCAGACTGGCAGGTCCATTTCATAAGTTCACATTTTTTGTTTTACAACAAATTAATACTAGTCTTAGAGGTGGGGACTTAGAGAATTTTACCTTAGAAATTGAACTGAGATGGATAATACGACTTAGAGCAGATTATCCACCCGGTTTAAATGACAAAGTTAGCCTACAAACCATTTTGAAAAAGAGAAGGCTTAAAAAAGGGGTAAAGAAATAGTAGTTATGATATATTTAATTTAATATATGATAAGGCTTATAATTATATATATGGAAAGTTTTTTAAATAATTAAATAAATAATCATGTATATGGAAAACTTTTTAATACATGTTTTTAATTTGCTTTTTAGATCAAAATGGTTTTAGTATTTAAATTGTGGATTGAAATATTATGATTAATGACAGTGATTGATTAATTGAGTGTGTTAATTGAATGTGTTATTTAACTGACTGTGATGCTTTACTTTGATACAGTCTGATGAAGCCGAGTTGGTGAAAGCGCTAACTGTGTACAATAAAGAACGTTCGTTATATTAAGAACTTTGAGCTATTTTATTTCAGTTTACTTTTCGTGAGCTTTTGTATATCCGTGAAGCCGGTTTTTGTTCCTGTTTCCGTTTATGAGTTGTTGGACTTTTATTTTACGTTTGGCAACGGGAACGCTGCTCGCCTGGGGTTGTGTTATCGTGCTTTGGATAAACTGAAGTAAGATCACGTGCAATTTCCTGGTCATGTGACGTGAAAGAAATACAGTAAAGTAACTGTGGTATATTATTTTCATTATTTTAAACCTTGTGGGCTCAAAGCAGATTCTCTAGGTAAGCAGTTGGGATGGGGCAATGCCTATATGGGAATAGAATGACTGTAGTTCTGCCTTGCTTTGCAAAAGTAATGTGCATTTGAGTGAAGTAAGATCGACCACAAGCTCTGAATTCTGAGTATTGTTTATGTGAAAAAAAAATACTTACCTTAATGACAGTGTTGTCTTTTTTTTTTTTTTTTAACCTTATAAGATCAAATCAGACACTGTGGGTGGGGTAGGCAATGGATACTGGGGGCTATGTGTGAAAGAAACAACTGGCCCTGCTGTTTACTGTTGTTGTAATTCCAGCTTTGCAAAACTGTAATACTTTTCTGTCTGTAATTTAAAATGAATGTAAAATAATTATCAAGTTTATGAGTAATTCTTAATGTATGTTATTTCATATCTGTTCATGTATTTACTAAATGTTTGTTTAAAAATGTTTCTAATATGCTGGAGCTTTTCTCCCTGGACATGTGATAACAATTTTTTTTTTTGTTTTTGACTAAACTGGTTGCAGAAACCCCAGGTAAACAAATGTAAAATAAATAAAATGAAATGTGTATTTGGCTGGCACACGCAAGCTGTGACTAATGTTTCTGTCAACAAAATGAAAGTAATGCAAGTATGCAACCCAGCTGTTACTATTATTTCTACTTTAATCCTGACAGGGTAAAAAGCAACTGCTTTAGTTAGGTATTTGAGGATGTTTTTTAATGAAATGAGTTGACTGGCCTTGCTGTTTACTGTTGTAATTGTGGCTTTGCAAAATTAATGTGTATTTGGATAAAGTCTGCTGTCACACAAGCCTGTAACTACTGTTTTTGTGCAACAGAGTAAATTAATGGAATCATTGCTATTCTCATTTTAATCCTGGCAGGGACAAAGCAGATATTTTAGGTTGGCAATTGATATGATAGCTGTTTGTGGATGACATGTTTGGCACTGAAGCTTTGGTGTAATAATTCTGGCTTTGCAGGACTAATGTGTATTTGGGTGAAACAAGACCAAATGCAACTAATGCAAACTATATTTGCATGCATTAATTTAATACAGTAATGAAAATATTACTACAAATGCTGGCAAGGCCAAACCACCTATTTTAGGTAGGTAACAGGTATGGGGAGGGAGGTCTGTTTGTAAGTGAAATGAGTGGCCCTACTATTTGCTGTTATAATTCTGCCTTTGCAAGATTGCTATGCATTTGGGTGTAGTGAGACAGTGAGTACAAGCACTGACCTCTGGCTACTGTTTATGTGAAAATAATTCAGTAATGTAACTGTTGTCTTTTTTTTTCCATTTCTTTTAACTTTCTAGGTTCAAACCAGGTACTTTGGGTAGGCAATTGGGAAGGGGGGCTATTGTCAGTGTAAGAATGAAATGAAATGACTGGGCCTGCTTTTTATTGTTGTAATTCTGGCTTTACAAGACTATTGTTTATGGGAGGGCAAGCATACAGGCTGTGACTGCCATCTCTGTGCAACAAAAATTAAACTAACACAAATCTATTATTATTTTAATCCTGGAAACATAGTCAGGGTTGATCCCACTGTAACATAGCTCTGCCCCTTTTTAGTTGGCCACTCCCCTTTCTATTTGATCCCACCCATTCACCTGTCACCTGCATCAACCCTTTAATTTGAAATCACCAGCTGCCACTGCATTTAACTGCCTGTTCTCTGTTTAATCCTGTTTTGGAAAATTTATGGATTGGAGTGCTGGTGCCTACAATTTAAACATATCTACTCATTAATTTTCTACAACCTTCATCAGAGCTTCCCATGACTGCTATTATTAACTCCTAAGCCACTGCTGTTTTTATTTTGTATTTCACAAGTTTCTTAACTTAAATGTCTAGTTGTGCTAATGCCTATTTTCAGGGAGAACCTGGGGGCACTTGTCTGGATAAGTGACTTATGAAAGTCAAACTGTATACAAACAGAGACTGAAAGAATCAAATTCAGAACTACATGATGAAGCCTGCTATAAGCTTACAACCTGATCTTCCACACTAAACTGCCACATTGGGGGGGGGGGGGATAAATGCTTACTCTTCCAACAGGAACAACATGAAGTAGAGACATACTAACTACATCCTCCCACAACAGATCTCATGCTTGCATTCTGCCTGTAATTGATTTTGGTCCAGATTTAGTTACAAATGCTCAGTTTAGCTTAATTTCTTTGCTTCTGTGGCAAACTATTTTAAATATCTGTTTACTACATGTAAATGTTACATGGTCCTTTTGCTGCAACCAAAATGTATTTAGATCCACTGGACCTAAAGCATTCATTTTTTTAAGTGTTCAAAATGCAGTATTACTTGGAATAGGCTAACTACACTTTGACATTACCTCTACCGGCTGTTTTATAGTGAAGGGATTCCTTCACATTAAGAGTTATTCATCCCACAGCAAACAGTGATGTTGACTCTTTTTATATTAATATCAGAAAAGCATCTCATTGCCAAAGAGAAGCCAGTGATCATTAAATATCAGCCTACATGTTTTCTTCTTCTCTAGTTTTTCCCAGCTGAATATATATATATATATATATATATATATATATATATATATATATATATGGGAAGCTGCATATATATATATATATATATATATATATATATATATATATATATATATATATATATGGGAAGCTACATATATATATATATATATATATATATATATATATATATATATATATATATATATATATATATGGGAAGCTGCTCACAGAGTTAGATATGAAGTGGGAACCCCACCTATAAAAAAATGCCTGACAGCTTTATTACTGTTTTGTCCATCGTTTTTTTTTTTAAATGTATTGCATTTATTGCTGTAGTGTCTTCACTGCTGATGTTTCTCCTCCTTTTTACTGCCTCTCACTGTTCTGCTTTTGATAAAGTGGCTCAGAATTATCAGAGTCTCAATGAAACCAATGTTACAGATGGAAGTTCTGCATGTGAACCAGGGATCCTCACTTAATGTAACTTCTAATCAACAAAAAGTACCTCTCTAAACAAAGTGTTCTTAAGTTATACAAAACAATAATAATTGCTACTATAGCAGATGGAGATCTCCAATAATACAGGAAGAAACCTTTATATATCCTAGAGCATGCCTAAATTGGACCCAATTTTATAATCACCACACTGATCACTTTGTTTTTAGATTGAGCAGTGCCATTACAGCGCTGAACCTTAAACAGGTCAGTCCCATAAGTGTATTAGTTGCCACCAGATGGAGATCTGTTTGGCACTGCTTGGCTATGTCTTCTGATGTCTTACTAAACTGCTAATGACTCAGTTAACAGGGGATCTGCTTGTTTTCTTTGACCAATAAATATACATGCACAGCCACAGTATAAACTCTTTAAACAAACAAACTGAATACTTCTACACAGCCGAGTTTTGGGCATGTCTACTAACCAAGAAGGCTATGGTTGAATTTTCTGGTTTTAACTCATTTACTTCCAACATATCACTAGTCAGTATAACTAAAGCAGCATCTGTCAAAATGGTCAAATTATCATTTTTCCCCATTTTTGACATGGCTGTCTAAATTTCTGCTCAATCAAATTAAGACTACAGAATGGTTTGTGAAAATCTGACATTCTGGCAGGGAAAACATCAAGACAAAACCATCAGTAACAGCAGCCTCACTGAGAAGTCCTTATGGACAATTTCAGCACTTCACTATTTCATGGACCTCAATCCTCAAAATATGTCTGTTGCTGAGATGACTATATTCAGAGCTGCAATTGCAATGACTCATGCATGTGAATATTGTGGACAAAGTACTCCCTCTCAAAGACACGCACACCCACACACACACACACACACACACACACACACACACACACACACACACACACACACACACACACACACACACACCCAACCACATGAACACAAGCAAAAAAAAAAAATCTTTCTGTAATAATAATATTTGTTAATCTGCAGTCAACATGCCGTCTGTGTTGCATATAGTGTTTATAGATTATTTGTGGACTATAAATTAATTTAAAACACTGCTACAGGAAATATTGCTGTTTTTATTGATAAGCCTCTTAATTGTATTCCACCTGAATGAAATGTATCAGGCACTAATTATTCAATGCTATACATCTATTAGAGCCATTTTAGGCCACTTGGGTTTACAGTGTCAAAGTTTTATACAAATTAGTTCAGCCTTTTCAGCTGCATGCCTATAACACCATTATTTGTTCACCACTTTGAATCTTGTGCAGCAATTTTGTTAATCTATTAATCAATATTTGCCCTCTAAAATAGTGAATTATATTTGTCACATTCTGCATTGCCATAGCCTCCTGTCACTTAAATTACAATTTTCCATCTTATTACTAAGTGTATATCACTTTCTCTTTTGAAATTCATCTATTGGAATAGATATAGAAAGAAAATAACTGTTTTTTTTTACTTTAAAACAATTTACTGAATAAAAATTTAGAACTTTCTATTATTTATATGCTTTTCTTTCATCCTAGTTCAGTCTTTTCTAACTATGCTTTAATCTAGATCCTTGGATTTCACATGAAGTTACTATGCCGTGAACATTTCTAAAGTGACATGTTCATTCCCCATCACTAACAGGCCATATTTCTTTTCATGGAATCCTTCTGTTCCATAAACATCCCACTTGTCCAGAGAAGCAGACAGCTCCCTCCCCCTTCTAACCCCAATTCAGACCTCTTGACCTCAATGGCTCCCTTAATCAATTCTCACTGAATTTTAATGAGGGTTGCAACATCTGTCAGAGTTCAGAGTTAGCCTTCTCATCATAAGATACGTTCTAAGGACAGTAGTCAGAAACTGTCATCCTCAGTCATTACAGAAGGGAGAAGTCTGATTTAATACACCCCCCCCCCCACACACACACACATGGTAACAGCAAAAACGGCTATTTAAATCAATAAAACATGAAGCTAATATCAAAAATGTGTGTAACTTGCCATTATAAGAATTCCATACAATACAGTAATCTTTTACCTCCTGCCTGGCAGTATAACCTTACTGTTATATTGACAAGGTTCGAATATTTTCCTTTCAAGATGTGGCACTGAGTAAAGTTAAATCAGCCCGCATGTGTATCATAGCCATAGGTAAGCACAGCAATTTTGCCTTGTAATCCTTTTTGTTAACTAATGAATAAAAAAGATCTGCAAGGTACAGCTAATATCTTCATTTGGTAGCCAGGCCTCTGTTTTGCCAGTGATTTAATTTCTACATCCCCTAAATGTTGCCCTAGCAGCCACAGTCTGCTTAGGCCCCATTACTGAATGTACATTTCATCCTGTTAAAGGTGTGGCATGTAGTAACCCTATTACTAACATTCACAAGCATGCCATTGGCTTATAACCATAAGTTGTCACACCACTAGTGTGATAATGCAATAATGTTTCAATACAATATACAGATTTCTCATTCCTCTCTTCTGTCCATGCCATTTAGTAAATGCTATACCATCCTCCAGATAAGTCTGTAATGCTGGAATGACCACTCTTTCCCACACTGCTGATTGTATTCTGCGCAGACTCATGCCTCCTACACTAACAGGAGAACAATGATACCTTTTATCACTGCACCCATACTCCTAGATTGCTGTTTCCCCTAGGATGTTTGAGAGTTATCATTCCCGAGCCACATGACGCTGAAACAGCAGCTTTCTGTGCTTGAGTTTTAACCTTAGGCCTTGAATGCATTGTTCTTCTTTCACCTCTATGACCTCTTGTGCTCCATTGTCCTTCCATTCTTGTGATGGAGATAAAAGCTGGTTCCCACACTCTAAACTAAAGAAGGTCACATTGTTATTTAATGACCCTCATTATTTTATCTGCTAACTGGGTATGTGGGCTGGCCGAAGGACCAGTACAGTGTCAGCCTGGGCCACTGACAAATAATGTACTGTATTAAACTCATCAAATATAATTTGTTATGTAAGACATGTGGTGCAGACTTAAAAGCATTGTCTTTTTTTGTCTATATTTTTTCTTCCTACCTGCTGCTAATTTCAGGTACCACTATGCTTGCATCCCATGTTCCCTGCCTCTGCAGCTCCCACATTCTGGCAGGCACCCCACTGTGACCCTCACTAGCAGGGTCATCCTACTGGGACAGCACCTCTACATGGGGTTCCCAGCTCTGCTCTGTGCACAGATTTTAGAGAATGCACCTGCTAACACTACAGAGTAGGATGAGCCAAGCAATGTACCATTATATTGCTGATGGGTTAGGGATTTCCTTTGGCATATGCCTCACCTTCATGTTGACACCTATATTTTATATTGTGTGTTTAGTGGGCCATAAAATGCAGCCTGATGGCATGTCCAGCTGTCTGCAGTGGCTATACCTCTTCAGATCTTCCACCCACCATGGCACAGTGATCTTTCTCCACATTCTAGCCTCAACCAGGGCTCCATATGAAGATACACACATTACACTCCCTCCCCCAAGAGAGTCACGTCCATCCTCCCCTGCCTGCTCCGTCAAGTTCCCAGAGCTTCAAATTAAGCAGGTCTCCTGAACACAGTCAGGGATTTATCCCGCTACAGTATAAGCAAAGAATGAGATTTTAAAACAATGCAGCTCTCAACAGGTATTTTGGTCATCAAGTACTGCATAATACTTACAGAATTATTTTAATGCAGTGCTTCTAAGTGCCGCGGTGGCGAGGTGCTTAGCGTTGCCACCTCACAGCAAGAGGTTCTCTGGTTTGATCCTCGGCTGGGATGCCTTCTGTGCAGAGTCTGCATGTCCTCCCTGTGGTCGTGTGGGTTTCCTCCCACATCCTAAAGACATGTTGTAGGTGGATAGGGCACCCTAAATTGGCCCTAGGTGTGAGTGCATGCATGTGTGTGCCTTCGGTGGAATGCTGGGCACCGGGCTGGCAACTTGACACTGTAAAAACTCCACTGCCAATCATGAGCAGACCGGTGATCCGCTGTGGCAACCCCTAACCAGGAAAAGCTGAAAGATGAAGAAGAAGAAGAAGTGTTTCTAAGTGTCCTGCATGTTTTGCTTGTTTATGTCTCTCTCTTTTGGACTCACAGATGTTCTTGTTAGGTTACTATACCACTCTGTGAAGAAACTGGTTTGGGCTTGTTGGCTACAACGTGTATATATGGGAATTTTATTTCTGATTTTGTTTTACAATTTCATTACTGAGTTAGTGATCTGGTCTGCCGACCCTGTTAAGTATGATTTAGGTACAAAAAGTACAAAGAAGAAGCAGAACAATACAAGCAGGTAAACATGAGAGTACAAACGTGCAGGGGAATCACAACAAAATATTTAGCTATACGAGAAGTCTAAGCTGAATAAAGTGATAAATAATTAAATTTCTAAATTTCTATAAACTCTATTTTGGGAGATGTTTGCTTCTGCCTCTGCATCATTTCCCTAGATCATTCATGTCATGGTCTGTTGCCTTTTTTTTTTTTTTGTAGAGGGTTACAGAAGAACTTTCTTTTAGCTGTACTATCAAACTAAAAGCATCACTTCCATGGCCCCTTACAATTAATTTTCCTGAATGCATAATTAATAGCACCACACATGTCTTCAAAAAACTTCTCTTTTGCTTGTTCAACTTAAGCCTAACCACAGGGTATAACCCTGAGATTTGGAAAACAGTTGTATCAGTGCCCCTGTACAAAGGGAGTTCTATCTCATACCCCACAATTGCAGGCCAATCAGCCTAACAAGCTTAATTTTCAAGGTCATGGAGCGTATCATATCCACACTCAAACTATGATATTGAAAATATACCATTGGGTGAGCAGTGGTTTGTATTTGTAAAAGGCAGATTATGTCTACTCAGCTTGGCAAACTTCTTTGAGAAGGTTACAAAGACATTGGCCAGTTACTACTCAGTCCACAAACCATATCTGTATCTGGCCATGACCGTCAACACTCAACCTCATGCTGACATTGTAACCAAACTAAAAGAACTAAAGGTAGATCCTTACTTGGTTAGGTGAATTGCAGACTGGCTGACAGATAGAACTCACATAATTAGGGTGGTAGTCGTCATTTCAAAAAGTAAGAAAGTAACCAGTGGAGCACTGCAGGTCTCAATATTTGGACCCTCTCTTTTTAATATATACTTTTCTGACCTCCATACCACAAACCCTGACCTATGTCTAAACATATTCACTGATGACTGCAAACTGGGTGTCACTCTCTGCTCCCACATTAATAAAGACGTGATTCAGCAAGAAGTATTCCTTACAAACAATAGTGTACAGAGAAAAGGCTCAAACTAAATACAAAAATGTGCAGCATTATCTCCTTTGGGAAGCACCCATAATTTACTGCTTATAGCATAACCCAGTACCATTACTCCACAAGGACATGATAGCCAATAATCTCAATACCTAAATTCACTCACCTTTGGCAACCATGTTGCAAGAGTAGCTATGGAATCCTTCTACCCAATACAACTGAATGGCATGTATCTAGCCAGGTATATCATGCAGCTAGAGAGGCCGTAAAGATTTCTGATGCTAAAGATTATTGCCCTAAAAATCCTTAGCTACCAAGACAAACTAAAGGCCCTATCCCTATATGCTATCTCATATAGATTCCTGCATGGAAATCTATGCCATCAAACACCCACCCTAATGGACCTCTTATGCCTTCAAAGGACACATGGCTACTCAAACAACCAAAGCAAGGATATGAACCTACAAAAACATAAATAAAATAAATTGGAGAGACATATTCATTACACAATGGTTGCTCCAACCCTGGAACAATTACCCCTGCATGCTAAAAAGAGTGACACACTTGCCTCCCTCAAGATTTATCTTGATGATGGATGAGTACCCATAAGGTCCTTCCTGGTCTGGCATGTTTTGCCCTCCTGGAATTGGGGAGGTACTTAATGATGGTGCTATTTGTCAATATGCACATGGTCTTCACTCTTTAGACTTATTTACCTTGTAATTCCTTTGATCATATGAACAAAGTTAAACAATTTTAAAAATGTTCCTTAATACACACTTTCCATTTTAATAAATAAATAAATAAGCAAGCAGTATCTATCTGTTTGAACATGAATTTGTTAGCCAGAGTAGAGCACTGATCACAAGTGACCAATTTCAGTCTCAACTCAGAAAAGAAAATTAAAGAATAATAATTGAAACGTACAAAAAGAACCAGAATGTAACAAGTGTAAAGACAAAGTTTCACATTATGTAGCAAAATATATACTACAGACACTAGATTATGCAGCAATTAATTTACACTATAGATAAAAGATGTAGAGATGCTGGAGAAAGCTCTGCAATCGGAGAGTTGTAGCAGGAAGAAGTATTTTTACTAGAGTAGAACAGGGATTTATGAAATCACCATTTTTCAGAATTTTTTATGATAGTGAAAGTCCATCCTTTAAAGCTAGATTTATGGATGAAGATTTTAGACGCATTGAGATTTCTGTGGTCTTATAACTCACTGTTTCTTTCACTTTGTTTGAAATGTGAAGGCAAGATTAAGTGAAATAAGGCTATCTCCTAATTCACCATTCATCTAAAGCAGCACTGTAATAAAGCCAAATTATTCATTCTCTTAACATCAAAGCACAGCTAATTGTATTTTCCAAGAGATGTAGCAAGTAAGATACTTTTCTATAAAGTGTAATAAAGACAAAGTGTAGCAACATTTCAGTTATTGCATTATTATACATAGAAATTAAAGTTGTCAATGTTCATTAAAGTAAAGGTTAAGATGTGGCAAACTGAAAAAAAATACTTCAATGCAAGTCTTAAGAAACAGGTTTGAAATATATCAATTTTTCATATTAAGTAAATACATTAGTAATGTTAGAAGTGTCCCTGCAACCTCTATCTCTGCCGACATGACCCTAATACCTTGACATGCACTTTCACTCCAATACCATGACCTTGGAATTAGTATAGATTTTTAGTAAAGTTACAAGATACAAAGTCAGTAAGGATTTTCTGTGATATACATGCTCATCTTTTCCTGCTATTACTGTATTTGTGTAAAATTTATAATGTGCTTAGCTATACTAATATTCAGTTTCATGAGATTTCATTATTAAGGGTTTGACGATATTATACGTTGATGGAGTGAGAAGACATGTTATACTTAAGCTGCCTAGACAAGACATTTCTTTTTGAAAAAATGCCATTCTATAAAAGCAACATACACCATGGGAAGGTCAAACATAACTGTGACAAAGGTGGATACTGCCAACACTGCTATCTGGAATTTTGTAAATAATTATATGACATTTGCGAATAACAACATGATTTATGTAAGATGCTTGTGTTACAAATGTATTAGAACTGTATGTCATGTGTACATTAAACTGCTGGTACATGAGTGTGTGTTGAAAAGGTTTTTGCAAAGGGCTCTTTGAGCTGTAACCACAGTGTGCCTTACTGGAATAGAACAGAAACGTACATGCACTATTGCAACTGTTGAAATATATATATTTTAACAGTGGAAACTGGAATACAGGAGGTTAACTTCAGAAATATAGCTGAAATTAAATTACTTTATGGCAATAAAAGATGGTATCTTTCAATTTTCAATGAGCCAGAGACACATAGTCTGTGCTGAGAAGCTTTTTGTATTGTCTTCAGAGTGAACTAATTACTACCTCTGAAAGCACGAAGGAATGCAATTGTTTTATGACTTCCAGCATCTGCCAAAGATCTGAGGTCTATGTATCTTCACAGGTAGATGTTAAATACTGCCAGCTTCATCAATGGTTGTTTCATCTGGGAACTAGAGTCAGATGCCATGACATGATGTAATTCTGCAATCTATCCCAGCAGTAATATTTGAGATATTAATTTGAGAAATCTCTTAGAGAGAGAGAGAGAGAGAGCATTCTATTTTCTGTCTTGGACCTGGCAACAATAAACCCATTTGCCACATGCATTGCTCTAATGAAGTAAGTTTTTAGGGCAAAGTAACTCTCTTAGATACAGTCAGCAATATAGTGAAGCTTAGTTTAAATATTTTTCTTTATTTGTTTGAGACAGTCCTTCAGTGTTGTTGTAAATATTTCCTGTGATTTTGAACTCTGATGTCACTGTGAATATATATTTAGTATTGTCTTCGTCTTTTATTATTTATTATTAAATATATTTAAACCTTTCATTGTGGCTGATCTGTGTAGAGATATTTAAGTTTTGAGAGTACTTGCATATTTATTTGGTGACATTGTGTGGGCTACTCCTAATAGCCTTGCTCTTGGTCAAACTACCATTTGTATTAATATTAGAATTACACAGCAAGACTGGACACCCTTTGTTAAGGGCCTTAAAGTAGCTGATATGGGGTTTCTGTTGGCAGTGATAACTACCTTATAGTCTGGGCAGAAGGGGGCATAGCTAGTAAACCTGTGCCAGCCTTTCTCAGGTCTGTGTGTATGTGTGTGTGTGTGTGTGTGTGTGTGTGTGTGTGTGTGTGTGTGTGTGTGTGTGTGTGTGTGTGTGAAAAATTAAATCTCAGAGTGTGTGCATCAACTGGTTGTAGCAGGGATGTGAAGCACTGGTTTCACAGAGAGGGTGTTGGAGGACTTGGCTTGGACATTCAGCTGAGGACTCAACTGTATAGCTGTGCCAGAGGGGAGTCTTACTGGGGACCTGGAGAGAGAAGGACAGAGAAATCCAGACCCCAGACTGAGTGTGTTCCCTATGTGCTCTTAAGAGAAACTGTGCTTGATGCAGAGAGCTGCATCTGGAAATACTGTGTATATCTATTTTTGTTCCAAGTGAACGTCCCTCTCCATTGTCAGTGGTGAGGATTCAGGTTACTTGATTAATGGTCCAGAGTGGGGATGTCACAAATTTATTCATAATCACAATCACAATCATAATTCATACCAGGACAAAGGTCATTCAGCTCCTTTACAGATTCTTGACATAATATTTGTTTCCATGGTGATTATCTAGTTTAATTTAAAAAATGCCACTTTACTGTTTTTCATATATTATTTAGTAAGTTTTTCCAGTGATTACATATTGCTTCTAAAAACATTTTTTTTTACTTTTACTCATTATTTTAATAAAGAAGTTTATGTCCATTTCTGATGAGAGGATTTTTATGTCCACTTATTGTACCTTTACGATGCCTAATGCACTCAAATAAAGTTTAATCCTTTAAAGAGCTACAGACCAATGACATAACATTTTACAAATATCCATATGCAAGAGAAAATTATTAAGTGACACAGAGTCTTATAGTCTACATTTTCTAGACCCTGAAACCTTTTAAGTGATCTGTTTTTAAATTCTGGCTTGTATTTCAAAATCTTCAACTACAGGGTCAAGGGAAACCCAGACTCAAACCGCTAATCATCTAATGATACATCAGTACAGAGCTATAAAATTCCAGAGATCTGTTTCGAATGAATATCAAGGTACAGCTGATAGGTCAAAGGGCTTTAGTATATATACTACTGATATTATGTTTAAATAGTAATTAGTCATCTACTATAATCTTTACATTTCTGAAGCAATGATCCATTTGATGACCAATACTGTTTATTTGATAAGAGCTGTTCTATTTCCTGAAACCAAAGAACCTATAGTTTACTTTATATCACTGTATTTTGTTTATATTTGTTTACCAGGGTAGTGAACTGATCAGTCTTTACAAATTTCAGGCTTAGTCCTGGGAAAATGCTAAATATTTCACAAACAAAAAAAAACAGAAATATAAGCAATTACAAAGCAGTTCAGAGTAGTTACATAGAAAACTATATATATATATATATATATATATATATATATATATATATATATATATATTATATACATTTTAGAGAACATAGTGCAATGTACAGTCAAGCAGAGTATAATATACAATATATACATTAGTTTCTAAAGTGAGTCAATCTTCAGTAAGTCTTGAGACAGGAGAAGAGATTAGGAAAGGAGATAGTGATAGCATGTTAGATTATATGTCCTGTGTTGAAGCTGGAGCACTTGGCTTGGGGGAAGAATTGCTTTTTCAGTTGCATTCTGAATTTGGAAAAAATGTTGATTTCCTTTAATGGGGAGAGTTTGCCAAAGAGTAGATGCCTTATAGGAGAAAGTATTCGCAGTGCTGTGGAGTTTTGTTCTAGGGGTAATGACAGTTGGTGTGACTTGTGAGTAGTGTCTCGGGTTGTATGAGGAGTTTTTTTTTCATGGAATCTAGCTGCAAGGGGAATAAATGTATGGAGTTAGAGTAGTTTGTACAGTTGTGACCTCAACAGTAGGTTAGATTTTTGTTTAATGGGTAACCATTTGGTATTTTCTAAGGTATTATGATTATGCTCACATACAGGTAGGTTTCAAATGAATTAGCAGATACTGTTAGAGATAGTCTGGTGTGGAAATATTTTTCTTGGAGGTAGAAGCAAAGGCTGGAATCCCATATTCACATTGAAAAAAAAAGGAAAACTCCTTTGCCAATGGCTGCTCTGGCTGTTTGGGATAGAAAACTGGAGATCTTTTTTTTTGGCCCAGAAGAGCGGGAAGTTTACTTTGGCTTCACTTTTGTCTATGTGGAAATGGAAGTTTTGAGACTGATCAAGCTATAATTCTAGGTATTTGAAGATAGAAGTTGCTTCTATGGTATAAGTCAAAAATAGTTACAGAATTTGCCATTGGTGGAGCCCATGTAAGTCTGACTAGAATTGGCACTGAATGTTGGTGTTAAGAGTTACCTGACTGATAAAAAGCCACATCATCAGCATAGAGAATAAGAAGGAGATGGTGAAGTCACAACGAAGCCTGTCACTGAGTATGGAACTGAGGAGGTGATATACCTTTGGGAATCAGTGCAGATTCTGAATGGGAGGATCCACTCTAAAGTGTCTGTCAGTGAGGAAGTTTTTAAACCAGGAAGCAATGTCTGGACTGATACCAATTTCAATTAGTTGTTTAGGGGGAAGATAGCAGTCAATGAGGCAAATGTCTTTGTCAGGTCTATAAATAGGGCATCTGTAAGGAAGCCAGTATTTGAGTTTTGAGGTTATTATTTAGGAACCAAAATGCTGTCATAGTATTTGATACAGAGAGAGAGAGAGATGGGTGTATACTACATTTTCTAGAAGTTTGCCCAGAACTAGGGGATGGATACTGGACAGAAGTGAGAGGTATCTTTTGGTTTGACTTGCATTGGGTTGGTTTAATTAGAACAGTTTTCAAAATATGTGGCATGAAACTTTGTGTGAGACATAGATTATATACATGGGTGGGAGGAAGACACAGATGCTCTCTGCAGTGATATACTGTATGAACCAGGAGTTTATGTTATCAGATACAGTAGGGATGTCAATGGAAATATTTTCTCAAGTAGAACAGAAACTTCTTTGGGATGTATGCATTTGAAATGGAAAAAAGGGAAGAATGGTAGTAGGGTGGGCAATACATGATCTGTGGGAGATGTGGAGTTTATTGAAGGGAGATTGATAAATTCTTTAAGGAAACCTTCTGGAGAAAATTTTGTTGTACCACATTCAATATTGTTTGTAGATAGGGTGTCATGAGGAGGTTTTCTTCCTGTAAGAAGGTTAACTTCTTTCCAGAAGTGTTTGGGGGAACGTAAGATAGTAACTAATTTGTGTAGAGATTTCCTTTCTGCCTTCTGATGGACTTCTTGAATAGTTTATGTAAGGCTATAAAGGGAGTACATTTACCAGTTGTGGGGAGTTGTTTCCACTTTTGCCATGCTTCATACCTTAAAGTTAAAACATGTTTGAGTTCATTGGATAGCCATTCGGTTTTGGTGGGGTCATAAAGCATGTGGATAAGAGAGAAGAATCTGTCTTGTAGCGGGGGCAGAAAGTTGGTTAGGCTTGCAGCTTATGTATTAGGATCATGTATGGAGAGTATATGGTTCTAGATGTGGACTGAGAGAAAAGTTTTAAGTATTCTCCCAGGTACCACTTTCTTAACCATTTTACACCTCCAACATTAGCCATCTACCTGTGTAAAAATTATCTGGAGTATGCTTGGGGTATAAAAGTATCTATGTAAACACAACCAGGCAAAAATCCTAAATATAGATTTTGCTGCATATTTTGGAGTCATACATATATACTCCCATTTTTTTTCCTTTGTGAATTGCTTGCTTCCTAATTTTTTCTGACTTCATCTTACAGATTCCTATAGTTATTGTGCAATATTTTATATGCTCTAGTAATTATCTTTTTTTAATAGCAGCTTCTCTTCTATATTCAATTATAAACAATCAGTGCAGGTCTTTCATTTAGGATTGCCTTATTCCTTTCTCTGCAAATACCCTAATATCAATCCCTGATAAGGAAGGCAATCTCTAGCCTGCAATCCAAATGTCTTATTGTCCTCATCTCATTATATTATCGTTCTCTCTCTGATTATCTCTTCCCCGTACCTTGGTTCCTTTGTCAGCTTCCTACAGTAAATCCCAGCCTTTATTACCTATTCTTTGTACTCCTAATTTAGTCATCCCTATTGGCAGAATCTCCTTTCTCCATTCCTGTGCTGGCTTAGTTCTTAATATACTTTCTGCTACTTTATGAATATATTATTCTGTATGACTGCTTTTATTAAAGATCTGCATCAAAAATCATACTCTTTCCAAATTTATTGAATCCCCCCTCCAGCTTCATCATCCTTTTCCATTTTGAATTTTAGTTTTCTGCTTGTGTTATGTATGAGCCTTAACTGTATAGATCTAAAATATCTCTTCAAATCAGGTAATACTGCACTTCCTTGTTCTATTGGAAGGATCAACATAACTCACTTGACTCTTGCCCTCTTACCCCCCCAAGATAAAATCCTTTAACTATTTTTTAATTATTATCCACAACTTCTCCTATAATTGATAAAAATATTCCTGACCTGTGTATAAATCTAAAGGGATTACAACATTTTACTGCTTGTAACTTGCTATCCATATCCATAGGCAAGAGGTTTCAACTTCTCAGTTGTTGTATGATCTTTTGTTTAGTCTCTTCCCACATATCCTTAGCTACCATAACAGAATCATTTTAATCCATACTCCTAAATACTTAATTTTATCATGTCCCCATAAATATGGGTATTGCTGATCCAATTCATGTATGGGTACATAGTTTACAGATACAGCCTTTGTTTTATCTTCATTAATTTTATATGCCAAAAAACCCAGAACTGTCAAAGAATGTTCCACAACACTGATATGTCCTTTTCTGGTTTCATCAGGTACAAAATAATATCACCTGCAAATAAAGCCAACTTTACTCGAACACTGTACCAATTATATCCTTGAATTTCTGAGCCCCTTATATTCTTTGTCAATGGTTCTAAATATAACACAAACAACAAAAGGGAAACAGGACACTGCCTATTTCCTCTGTTCAGACAAAACTTATCAGAGAGGAATCCTCCCACTTTGATTTTTGCCTCTGATCCCTCATATATCCTTCTAATTGACCTTATTATTTTATTAGGACATACAAATGCTTCCATTGCCCTATTCATAAAATCCAAGCTTATTCAGTTAAATGCCTTCTCTGCATAAAAACCCACCAATGGCAGTATTTTTTAATTCTTCTTCTGAATCTTCATTGTTCTATTAAAGTTGTCAAATGTTTGCCTCCCCTCCACAAAACCAGACTGATCTATCTATCAATTGAGACATCACCTTTGCCATTCTTTTAGCCATTATAGACATAAATACTTTATAATCACAGTTTACAATGGAAACTGGCCTATATGAGGCAGGATCTCTTTGGTCTTTACTGTCTTTAGGTATTACAGCCACCATAGCTTTTTTCCAGGATGTTGGTACCTCTCCTCTTTTTAAAATACTGTTTAACAAAACCTTCCATATCTTTATCACGTTCTTTCCTCCTAGCTTCCAAACTTCCATCAGAATACCATCTATTCCTGGAGACTTTCCTGCAGACTGGTTACACATTATCATTTTTATCTAATCTCCTCCTATCTTAACTGTTAATTGTTGAGTGGCATCTACCTCTAACCTTGGCATATTTAAGTGTTCCTTAACTATTTCCATTTGTGCTTTTTCTTGATTTCCATACTTTTCTGCTTTACACAAATTTTGATAAATTTTCCAGATATCTGCAATACCTCTACAGGATCAGTAGTTATTTTTCTTGTTATAACCTGCCTAAGTCTGGAACAACCCTTTCTACTTACTGCTGCCTAAGTCATTGTACCAAAAAGCTTTTGTGCTCTGAAGTTATTATAAAAAATATCTGCTAAACAGTGATCTTTTTAAACTCATGCATATTATCCAGGTACTATTTTCTCTTTAGCACTCTGCAATTACACCTCTTATTGTTCTGTGAGGTTCTCCTTATTCTTTAATACTTTAAACTCTGTTAGCCTCTCTAAACAATTCTTGTCATTTCTTAACTAGATCTCTTTTTCTTTTATATCTACCCTATTTTTTAACTCCATTTTCATTTTATCCCACTCACTAGTTAGAACTTCTGGAATACATTCTACCTTCCCTAATAACTCCCGAATAATTGCCACTACACATTCCTTAAATTTCTTTCTTTTTAACAGATCTTAGTAATTATAGGTGTATGATCTGAAATAGTTATTGGATAAGTGTCATTCTCAATTAACTGCACATGTTCTTGTGAAATATAAATTTGGTCAAGTCTAGTCCAGTTATTGCACCTTGCGAATAATATATAAATTCTCCCAGAGTTCCTCCTACTGAATTCACATCTTTCGTACCAAATATTTTCATACATTTCTTCAGAAATGTACACTGTTTTCTTATACTTTCTCTTCCAGGCACCAAAATACATCTTCATTGTTGCATATCAAATTCCAGTCAGCACCTATAAATAATATTCCCTGCTGAATACTGACTATTTCTCCCCCCAAAATTTTAAGCTCTTTAATAGCAGTTTTAGGTGGAATATAAAACATGCCAGTGTAATCCCCATCTCTTATCAATAGTTACAGTTGTCACACGGCCCTAGCAACACTCAAGCATGCATTTAAAATCATTAGGCTTCTTACATCTGACACAGCTCCCCAAATTCAAATACACTCTTGAAGAGTTACTTTTTAAAAAAAATCTGTATATTTATTACTTTGGCCAAATCTCAGACCTGCTATGGCATCCTTCTGAAATCTACTAATATTGTACCAGTCAGTGAAATTGTTCTTTTCTTTTCAGTGTTATCATCTATAAACTACTGAGTAACACTTTAAGACTAATCGTGGTAAACAAGCTGCTTCACAGCTCTCCAACCTTAGATCTCTATATACAGGTAGTTTAGCCCTACTTTACATAAATCCCCTTGCACCTTCTGTCCTGTTCTTGAAACTCAGTCCCTTCTCACTCAGTTTTTAACTCCTCTTCATAGAACCACTTCTGACAACCTACCACTTGAAAATGTTTTGGGATATGAGTTAATCTCGATCATCTTGCACTTTGCACTTCTTATAACTCTCTCAACAAAATCTTTACATACTCCCCATTTTAATCCTTCTTTTCTTCCCTTGGATTCAAAAAGGCTGAACACACCGGCAGAAGTCCATACTTGGCAGGGTTTTGCAGCGTGTGGTGCTCATGCTCCAGTCATATTGTACACAGAGGTCTCGCTGTAAAGCTGCATACAAATCAAGCAATCTGGGGTTCAGCTAATGCTAATTAGCCATGTGTGCTCCCCCAAAAATACTGCTGGCACCAAGATAACAAAATGGATTGAATCAGAGAACTGGTCTACCACACTGCTGGATCATGCAGAACAAAATCTTCACACAGTCTTTTGACAGATTATACCCATTCACTCCAATGGATGACCTGGAATTTGTAGTGTGACTGCAGGTAGGTACTGTGAAGCCATGTGTGTGTGTGTGTGTGTGTGTGTGTGTGTGTGTGTGTGTGTGTGTGTGTGTGAGTGTGTGTGTGTGTGTGTGTGTTTGCATACACACACATCATACACATCTGTGCATATAAGTAGAGTCATGTTCGCAGCTGTGTGTGTGCGTATGTATGTGTGTCTGTAGATATATATATATATATATATATATATATATATATATATATACATATATGTCTATTTCTCTCTCTCTCTCTCTCTATATATATATATATCTATATATATATATATATATATATATATATATATATATATATAAATACACACACACTATTTTTATATATATATATATATATATATAAATATATATATATATATAGATATGTGTGTTCCTGGTTTTGAGCATCCTGTGGGATAAAATATATATATATATATATATATATATATATATATATATATATATATATACACACACACACACACACACACACACACACACACACACACACACACACACACACACACCTCTGCATGTAAGTAGAGTCATGTTCACAGCTGTGTGTGTGCATGTGTGTTTCTGTCTGTGCATGTTGGAAAATACCTGTGAAACAGCAGTACATTGGCTAGTTAGTAGAACAATAACATTGTCAGGACTGACGCAGCAGTGTTTGATTCAGAGCCATGATAATCAGCTACTAATGAGGTGTTGTGCAGTGTGGCTTTACAATGCCTCTGAATCACATATTGGGCAGTCCTATGTTGACTAATTTGTACTGGCAGTGGTAGCCTTTCTGAATCCCAGGGTTTGTCTAATTTCCATTTCTCATCAAGTCCCTCTTCTTGTGTACTTACACAATGATTACATGGTATATTATGTACACATAAAATCACTACTATCTTGTTCATTTCTTGTTTGTCAATTCTGTTTGTTTACTGCATTTATTGTAATTATTTATCTAACTTGTGATGCTTCTACAAAAGGTACTTTGGATGAGCTTGTTTTCCCTGTTTTCAGATGAAATGAAGTTTTAAAAACTTACACTATATTAGTGAAATGTGTGTTACAAATAAGAGCTTAACCTTTTAGGAATGCAGCAAAAAACTGAAAATATGTGGTGGCTGCTCTTAAAAATGTGTGTTTTTTGCAGATTCTGTTCTCAGTGTTCTGTAACTTGTTATTCAGTTACTCAGGCTGCTGTTAAGGTTCTGGGTTTATATCAGCTTTCTAGTTTTGAGTTACCTTTAACTCTTTCCATGAGCTGATTAAAAGGTTATTTAGAAGTATTACTGATTGTTTCTTCAGTTCTCTAAGAATTATGGAGTGATTCTATCAGTGCTAAATGTCTTCTCTTTAGTTTTTGAAGTACTTTCAGAATTCTTTTTTTCTGTGCAGACAAAGGAAGCCCTGCACCTAGAAATCAAATCTATCTTGTAATGAGATATAAATGTGTGAGGATTAGATCAAGTGGCAGCAGCACAAATGTCATCAATAGAAAGACTGGCCAAAAAAATTGAATAAGTAGCCAAGGATCTCATAGAATGAGCCTCGACTCTTCCTGGAACCTCAAGATGGCTATGGCCGTAGACTGCTGAGATGCAGCTAGAGATCCATTTAGAGATAGTGACCTTAGAAACCAGAAGACGATATCTATTAGGGGAAAATGCAACAAAAAGCTGCTCTGACTTGCGAAAACCTTTGGTCCTATGTAGATAGAACCACAATTGTTGGAATATGTCCAAGCTATGTAGTATGTACTCTCCTTTGTTGGAATAATTGGGGAAGAATACTGGTAGCTGAATACATTGGTTCAAAGTAGATCGAGAAGCAATCTTTGGCAAGAAAGAAGGATTTGTCCTGAAAGAGACTCTGTCCTTATGAAAAATTATGTATGGAGGAGTAATGGTAAGAGCTTGCAGTTCTGAAACCCACCTAGCTGAGGTAACAGTAACCAGGAAAGCCATCTTCCAAGACAGGAATTTGAGATCACGGGAACTAGCAGGCTCAAAAGGACTCCTAGTCAGAGACTGCAAAACCAACATAAGGTCCCCAAGGAGGCAAGGGATCCTTAATCATTGGTCTAAGCAGGAAGACCCCTTGCTTAAATGCTTTACAACGCCTAGATGAAAACGTAGATTCGGTGTTCTTGTGAAAGTTCGAAATCATAGCCAACTGAAACTTGATGGTAGACAAACTTGCTCCCACTTGGAAAAGGGAGGACTAAAACAAACATATGTTAGAAACTGAAGCAGAAAATGGATCCAGATTCCTGCTCTTGGCCCAGATAAAGAACCTTTTGCACTTACTACTATAAATCTTTCTAGTGGAAGACTTCTGGGAGGCTAGAATAATAACATAAAAAAAAATACACTGACGGGTATAGCCGCAGGTAAACTAAGCAAAATAAACAAAAACACACACAGGTCCTGCGACTCGCATGGCAAACATGAAAATAAAGACAGCTTATTACAAAACGAATCAAAGCTCCAGATTTATTGACACAACGGTAAGCGCTTTCGCATTGAATAAAACAATGCTTCATCAGACAAAGAACCAACAGCATACATCTCTTAAACACAAAGAAAAAAAACACTCCCAATCAATTAAACACTTTAAAATAGCAGATAATATGCTTTAAAATACATAATTAAACCAGATTACCTTCCCTACTTCGCTCGCAATATGCAGGGACTCGGAGAAACCTCATCTCTTATATAAGTCATCACAGCACTATAAAAATGGCTTTATTCATTGTTATAAGGTAACAGCATTAAAATCATATTAACAGCAAAAAACATATGACACTTAAAAATTATTACACTTAAGAATTATGACACTTAAGAATTAATGTACTAAAGATCACATTTTAAGTGCAGGTTTCAGAGAAATGACATCATTCAAACCAGGAAATTTATAAGATTGTAATTGAAGTATCCAGTTCTGCTTCCTGGCTTCAGTAATATTTTTAATCTTTCCACCTCTAACACCCAACCTATTTCTAAGACAAAAAAATCTAAATACATGATGTTGTCCAGCTTTCTGTATGTGTACAGCAAGTGCATTATTAACATTGCCATGTCTTATCAACCTTAGATGTTCTAAAATCCTATCTTTTAGACAGCGATTGTTTTTTTCCAATGTAGAAGGCATGGCAGTGTTGGCAAAATGCATAATAACATTCGCTATTTTGTAATCAGCATAAAATGAGCAATCTATGCTATAATGCATGGTTGGATGCTTAAATGTGTGTGTTGAAATATCTATCGACATGCCTTGCAGCCTCTACATGGAAAGGTACCTAAACAAGATGAAGAATTAATATCATCACAAGACATAGCACTCTTATAACAGAGTTGCCTCTTCAAAGATAAACCGTTACGGAAAGTGAACTTGGGTGTAGTATCTATTATACCTTTAAGATCCGGACAAATCCAAAGAATGTACCAGTTCCTTTTCAAAATATCTGTGACAACATTAATATCACTAGAATATGTAAAAATACATCTAACAGTCCTTTCATTACTAGGTTCAATTGCAGATGTCACTACTGAGGCAACTGCATTCAAAAAATTAGGTCTAGCTGTATTTTGTCTTCCTGATCTGACTCTTGAAATACAAGAATCTATTTCTTTACTCGTATATCCTTATTGTAAAAAGTCTTTTTTTGACTCAGTCAATGCCTGTTCCAATGAGGTATCATCTGTGTGTAACCACATTACCCTGAGACATTGTCCCTTAAGGACATTCCTGGGGATGTGTCTGGGATGCATGCTGTTTTGCTATTTTTATGTAGAACTGAATTCTTCTTACAGGGTTTCTTGTAAACCCTTTTCTCAAAACAGCCTACATCATCTTTATGCATAGTAATATCCAAAAAAATCAATAGATTCTTGAGAGATCTTACTACTAAAACTCAAAAAGTCCATAGATTCTTGCATATAAGTAATACATTTTTCAAATAAACTGATTCTACCTTGCCACAACAAAAAAATATCATCAACAAAATGTCTGTAATAAACTATATGATGGATGAACCTGTTGTCTCTAAGGATCTTAGTCTGTTCCCAGTATGATAACACTATGTTGGCATAGCTATTGGCGCAAGCAGGAAGACCCCTTGCATAACGCTTTACAACAACTAGATGAAAAAGTAGACTCGGTGTTCTTGTGAAAGTTAGAAATCGCCACCAACTGAAGCTTGATGGTCGACAAACTTGCTCCCGCTTAGAAAAGGAAGGACAAAAACTAAAGTATGTCAGAAACTAAAGCAAAAAAGGGATCTAGATTCCTGCTCTTGGCCCAGACAGTGAACCTTTTGCACTTACTACTACAAGCCTTTCTAGTGGAAGGCTTCTGGGAGGCTAGAATAATACACTTAATAGGAGACACTAGAATGGACTGTTGTAGAATCAATGGAATCGGAGAAACCATGCGGTTAGACGAAGGGTCCGAAGGTTTGCGAGAAGAAGCCCCAGTGGATGTGAAATCAGATCCTGACGGGGATGCAGTACCCATGGCGGATACTTCATATGAGACCTGATAAAGAGGAACCATGGTTGACAAGGTCAGAAAGGGGCAATTAGGATAAGGGTTGCGCTTTCTGCAGAAACTTGGGAATTAAAGGAACAAGAGGATAGGTGTACAGGAGACCAGGAGGCCAACTGTGGACTAGAGCATCCCAAGGTCCAGAGTCTAACAGAACTCCTATGAATTCCACCTGTTGTGTGGGGACCAGATAGGATTTTGCAAGGTTGACAGTGATTACCAACTGATGGAAGAGGGGAAGAACATAATGGCTCCCTTGTAGCAGTCGATGCCTCAAAGGTACCATGAACAGCCAACTGATGAGGTATGGAAAGACCTGAAAACTCTGCAGCTGCAGGTGAGCCACTACCACTGCCATACTTCTGGTAAACACCCAGAGGGCTGTGATGAGATCAAAGGGTAGGGCTCTGAGTTGGTAATGATTGTCCCCTAGCTGGACATGAAGACATCTCCTGGAACACCCGTCTACACTGATGTGATAGTAGGTGTCCTGGAGATCTACTGAGCACATCCAGTTATCCTTGCATAAGAGGGATAGAATGGACTGAGCAGTGACCATCCAGAATGTTGACTTCTTGACTGAAAGATTGAGCTCACTAAGATCCAAAATAGGATGCAGGTCCCTGTCTTTGTTGGCACTAAAAAGAAGTGAGAATAAGTACTAGATCCTCTTTGTTCTGTTGGGACCCCTTGGATGTCTCTTTTTAGAGGAAGTTGTTGAGCTTCTTTGAAGGCCAACTCCCTCTGACTGGGTGAAACATCAGGGAGATAAGTTCTCACTAGAGGCGGATCCAAAAAGGGAATGAAGTAGGCCCTGGAAATGATATTTAACACCCACTGATTGGAGATAGGAAAATGCGACCCCAACTGCCTCCAGAGCAGAGCAGCTGGGCAACGCTTCAGGAGCACTGATAGGGTTGCTTCAGAGAAGGATTCCCTGGAGACTTGATTTTGTGGACCCCCCCACACCTCTAGGGTGTCTACAAATGATTTAGCACCCGGTTCCCTATGAATGTGCGGTGCACTGCTGGAGAGAGGCGGCCCCCTTCCATCCAAGCTCTGATCCAGTGACAAGCGACACTCCTCGCCAACCTTGCGGCCAACTATCCTTGGCCAAATGGAGATCTGCGGCACTACGGTATCATTACATTTAGGCAAGATTCTGACTTAGAGGCGTTCAGTCATATTCCCGCAGATGGTAGCTTCGCACCATTGGCTACTCAGCCAAGCACATACACCAAATGTCTGAACCAGTAGTTCCTCTCATACTGTACAAGATTACTATCGCAACAACACATCATCAGTAGGGTAAAACCTGCCTGTCTCACAACGGTCTAACCCCAGCTCACGTTCCTATTAATGGGTGAACAATCCAACACTTGGTGAATTCTGCTTCAAAATGATAGGAAGTGCCGACATCAAAGGATCAAAAAGCGATGTTGCTATGAACGCTTGGCCACCACAAACCAGTAATCCCTGTGGTAACTTTTATGACACCTCCTGCTTAAAACTCAAAATGCCAGAAGGATCGTGAGGCCACACTTCCACAGTCTGTATTAATACTGAAGATCAAGCGAGCTTTAACACTTCTGCTCCACTGGAGGTTCCTGTCCTCCCTGAGCTTGCCTTAGGACACCTGCGTTACTCTTTGGCAGGTGTACCATCCCAGTCAAACTCCCCACCTGACACTGTCCCCAGAGTAGGTTACGCCTGGACGCTCAGGTGCTTGGAGCCAGAAGCGAGAGTCCTGGTGGGGCTTGACCCCCCCCCGCCCCACTGGGTAAGTAAAACCTCTCCCCCTACCTCTGGAATAGGAGTCATCAGGAGCATCTTGGAAGGGAGACTGTGACTTCTGGAATCACACCTTCCTAGTTCACCAATGGGTCTTAGAGAAGGACCTCGGGGAAGTAGAAAGCTTGATCCCAACTGCAGACAAAGTCTTCTCTTTCTGCTTGCTGCAGGTCAAAGTGTCCTTCATGGAAGGTTCAAAAAGAGTAGAACCATTGAGGGGGCATTGGTAAAGGATGCTTTGAAGGGTTTCGCAACTTGCATAAACATAACCAGGCATGATGCCTCACAGCAATACCAGTATCTGCTGCCCGAGAGGTAGCTTTCACAGCATTGGAAATTAACGTCATTGAGGAATTTGCAAGGGAAGTCAGAGTGGATAGCTTGGAAGACACCTTCTTAAAATCCTCCGCTGGCAACAACTCTGTAAGGGAAGTAGAAAGCTCTTGGACCAAATCCGTTTGGCGGCAGGCAAAGCATGCCAAGTAATTAACCACTCTCAGTCCAAAAGTAACTGAGGCATACACACACTTCCCAAAAATGGTCTATCACCAAGGGCTCCCTGTTTGGAGGATGGACCATGGAGCTCTGCTCTGCTAGCTCCTTCTTGGTGGTGGTGGCAACCACAATGGCATTGACTGGGATACCCTTCCTCCAGAAAGAATGGTCTGCAGAAGGATTAAGAAATTTGTTTGGTCTCTTTGGGACTGGCTCCACCATGTTGGGCTCCTTCCAGCCCCTGCTGGTGATCAAATCTACTAACTCGTTAGCAGGGGGACACCCAGGAAGTAGCAGGGCCCATCTCAAAAGCTTTCAGACATACAGACTCCAAAAATGGGGGTTGAGGAGACCATCTGCCCTTCTACTTCAAGACTTCAAGGATGTCTCCAAAGGAGACATCATCGGGTGGAGATCTTGGGGACCTGTCTCCTTCATCGAGGTCCATGTCCTCAGTGAGGGACTTCACAGGGGAGTCCAAGTGCCTCCTCTTGCAGTTTCTCTTATGATGTAACTGCAGAGCGCAATGGGAAGGACTTGGAAGAGGTAGGGACTCCCAGATGGGAGGGAACCCCCTGAAGTCTCAAATGGGAGGGCTGACCCTGGACAGGTTGGGAAGCCTCACCAGATGAAGTAGAGAGAGGCAGGGAGGGACTGGTAGGTGCGGTAGATGAAACTCGAGCCTTGGAGCAGGTCCTCTCTACCACCTGGAAAACTGAGGGGCTGAAAGCAGTCCCATCCTCCATGTCTGAAGGAGAAATCCCACCAGAGAGGAGGAACAAGTCCAGAAACAGCACCACAACCCCCAGATGATACCAGACCAGAGCTATGAATGGCTGAAGCACCAAGGGGAAGGGATCAATCTAAGAAAACCTTACCAGATCCCACTCCTGCAGAGCCGATGATGACCACTCTGGCACAGGGCTCACTCTACTCCGAGGGTGGAGGAACAGCAAGTCTGAGTTCCTGATGGGGCTAAGAAAAGAGGAATACTCGGCCTCGCCGGAATCTGACTGCAGGTGTCTGGGTACCGAGATTCCAAAGACACCAGGGTTGGAGGAGAATGAGTAACAGGGAGGGGTGAAGCAGGGGAAGTCAGGAGCCTCAACTCTATTTGGGCCTTGAGGAAGCTCCCCATCATCCTGTCCATGTCCGAGAGTAAGAAACTCCTTGAAGACCTAGAGGAGGAAGAGGAGGAAGAGGAGTGAGTTGAGGGAGATCTCACTGAAGTGCTGTGATGTTCTGGGCTTGGAACCAGCTGAACTACCTGTCTGGAGGTAGACAGAACAGTGAACTCCTCCAAAATCATAATCAGATCTGACGATGCTGACGAACCTCAAGGCCGAGTCAACACAGCAATCAGATTAGATGAACTGGTCGGATCTGAGGTTGGCTTGACCCTGGAGTCAGATCCGAGGGCCTCTGTTCCGGAGAAACCTTGGATCTGGGAGATGGCTCTGCAGTTCTTAACTCTGAAGACCTCAGATTTGAGACTGACAGGGCTGGGATTGGCTCCAGGAACCAAGGATCCAATAGCTGCAGTTTCTTAGAAGGAACTGCCTGAGAGGAAGGGGCCTTCTTCTTTGGATCAGTAGAAGAAGCCTTCGAAGGGGAAACAAAGGGACCCCCCTGCACCAGGCCTTTCAACAGGAGCTTGTTGTGCCTAAACAATACAAGCACATCTCATACGAGTCAGAATTAAGCATCTTCTGACCACACAAGGAGCATTTCTTAAAGCCTGAGGGCTTATCAGCCATAACTAAACTAGGAAACCAAGGACACACACACACACACACACACACACACACACACACACACACACACACACACACACACACACACACACACACACAACAACAAGACCCTAACAGCCAAGTCCCAACAGTACAGGAAAAAGGTGTCAAAAACTCACTCTAAACTAAGTTCACTATCAGGCTAAACTAAGGGAAGGGAGGTACTACAAGGAAGAAACACACTATCAAAGACCAATAACAACACTAAAACTACAACCACTGCACTAAACTACAAGAATTTAAGAAAAAAACACTTATCTTAGCCAGAGCCAAGGAACTGCGTCTGCATTGAAAACATGACAAATGTGATCTGGGTGTTAGAGGGAAGCAGGGCATCATGGGAGAAGGTTGAACTAGAGCCTTGGATTCATCTGTAGTATGTTGCCGTCTCGGATCCAATATCGGATCCTAGACCCTGTGGTGATAAATGATGACTTGGATAACATCAGATCAATGCTAATGTCCAGAGAGACCATCTGCCTACTGAGCAAAGGACAGAAAATTATAGTCTGTTCTCCTGTACAGCTAGTTCAAGCAGAAGATGTTAAAACCCTATGTAAGCTGTTCCAGGAAGGCAGATGAATGGTACAACCTGGCAGCTCTTCTATTTAAGGTGACCAGTATCCACATACAAGTGAGCACTGCAGGCATTGGTAAGACAACCAGCACCAATATAACCCTGGAGTGCTGCAGTCATGGGAATCAAAGGTCAGGCAAGGATGCCCCAAAAGGAACACAAAGTATTTACCATATCTCCTGTGTATAGTACTGCACTTAATAAATATTTTTTATTTGTCTAACAAGTGCCAAGTGTTTTCCTAATACTCTGTTCTTATTTAATCTGATGGATCCTATAATAGCACTGGTTGACTGCTGCGGGCGACTGTATGTTGTGGTAACTGTTGTGCTCTAGCACAGTGTTGTTTTGTGTGACTGGTCACAGGAGTGACTGTAACCCTTTGGCACAGAGGTCACCATGTCATACTTCTGTATCACTGTATATATGATGTGTTTAGTATAGCTGATTCTGCTTCAGTGCATCATTCATTATTACTACAGCTGCCTCTGCTCCTTTCTGAATAACTGTCATAGTGAAGCAGAATTGAAGCCAGCTCACCCATTGCCCTGTGTAGTTCTCTGAACTGCCACAAGTTGAGAAAAAAATAAATAGTCATCCCAAAGCAAAGGACCACAAAAAACAGATCTTCTGTAACTATAGCAAACTGCATGCTACCACTGTAACAAGCAACTTGCAACAGCTAATACGACCTACTAACACACTAAGCATTTCAACCAAGAACATAAATGCAGTATCAGCATTCATATATAAAACCATGGCATCTTCATACCTTTATAAATTCATGCTGGTACTACACTAACTCACCATTGGAACCTGCAGAATGCACCCCCCCAGCAACAGCCACACCTTTCACCCTGCCCTAATTATAGCTCTGTAATGACACAGCTATACATCTGTGTTAGACTGTAGAACTAATTTCAGAATTCTATTTCCTTGAACATGTATGTTGAGTTGTATTGTTGCACTATCATTAACATTATCTCATACCTGCATGCATTATGTGATAACTTACCAATCCCTTTTCTCTTATAGAACAGACACGGCATGATAAGAATGCTTCCAGCTGATCAGGAGGCAGTGGAGACTTCGGGGACAGGGGGCTTAGTTATCCATATATCCTCTTACTTGTTTCATCTGCCACTTAACCACTGGGACCTCTTCAATAATGTCAGGTTTTGCATTTCTGTCACCCTTATGTAGGTCTCTTTGGTCCACCAGAGCACCACGTGCATCAACCAAGGCCTGCTGCCACACTGCTCCCAGATGTTGGATATAATGTACATGATGCAGTTGTTCAGTTTACTTCTGTAAGCAAACATCTGTATCATCCACATACACAAAGTTGGGCCATCGACACACCCTGGAAACTACAGACCCATAAGTCTCACTAGTCTTACAGGCAAAGCCATGGAAAGAATTATCATGGAAAAGATCAATAATGATAATAATATACCTCCAATCATTGCACCCAACCAAGTTTTGCTTTGTCAAGGGCAGGTCATGCCTACTTAACCTGGTAGACGTCTATGAGAAGGTCAGCAAAGCAATGGATGAGGGCAAATTGGTTCACACTGCCTACCTTGACCTGGCCAAGGCATTTGACATAATATCCCACTCTGGCATTGTTGACAAACTCAAGAGGTTAGGTACAAAACCATATGTCACCCAATCGATAGCCAACTGGCTCACAGACAGGACCCAGAAAGTTAGAATTGGGGAATCCACCCCTAAGAAGAGGCCAGTCACAAGTGCAGTCCCTCAGGGATCAGTCCTTGGATCACTCCTTTTTGGCATTTACTTCTCTGAAGTCAAGGCCAATGTCATTGGTCTCTTGCTGACCAAATTTGCAGATTATTGCATATTAGGAGCCGTCATTGAATGCCAAACTGACACAAATGTTGTCCAGGTAGGGCTGACACACACAAACAACTGGTGTTAGAGCCATGGACTGAAACTAAATGCCAAGAAATGCATGATAGTATCATTTAGGAAGTCCTCCACCCCTGGTAACTATCATATTGACAACATACCCCTTAGAGTTGACCCAGTAGTCAGGGACTTAGGGACGTACAAAGACAGTAATCTTGCCTTGAACCATCACGTGTATATAGTAGTGAGGAAATCATTCTATGTTGTGCAACTTATAAACAAAGGTATGACATCTAGGTCCAAGGAAGTCATTTTTCCTTTGTATTCAGCATTCATCAGACCTAGCACTGAGTACAATGCCCCTTTTGGTATGTACTTAATCAGGCATATACAACCATTGGAATGTCCATAGAGGTTTCTCACTAAAAGAATAAAAGTAAAATGTCTTATGGAGACCACCTCAAGGCCCTATCCCTGTATTCTGTCTCCTTCAGACTGCTGAGAGGAAATTTATGTCTGGCATACAGGACATTGTCAGACCTCAATATGATGGACTTCCTGCATATTCACAAAACAAACAGCACCAGAATTACTCATTCTAAACACTTAAACATTGCCTGTGATATAAATAGGACATGCTGGAGAGACAAGTATGTATCCCAGAGTCTGCCCCATCTCTGGAACAGGCTCCCCATCCATGTAAAGCAGAGTTCCCTCCCTAACCCAATTCAAGTGTAACTGGGACAATTGGATGGGGAACAGAAATTCATTATCCATTAAAATGCAAATAGAAGACACTAAAGACTGTAAAGAAAGCTTTACTACTAGAAAACACAAAACAAAGACTTAGCAGTTTCACTCTGATGAAGCCTCAGAAATTGTATGGGTGAAATTGCTAAGTCTTTGTTTTTTGTTTTCTGGTATTAAAGCTTTCTTCAATGTCTTTAGTGCCTTTTATTTGCTTTTTAAGGGTTACTGTTTTTTTGTTTGCTTGATATTCATGTCAGGTTGTGAAGATTAACAGGAAATTCATCCTTGGTTTGGAATCTATGTCTCTAATGGACGCAGGCAACCTATAAATGGTTCATCTCTCAGGCCCCTGCTTGTAAATATTTAATCTCCCAAGCCCCTGTTTACACTTATCAAGGGTACTAGAACTTGTCAGAGATTTGGGATGCATAGCTAGGCTTAAAAAGGCCCTTGTGATTGTTATACTTGTAAACACCTATGAATCTGTTTCTAAAGCTTATACTATTAATGAGTAACTCATGACTCATCAAAACAAAATTCCTCAAGCTTCTTACATCAAATGTTAGGTGTAAAAACACACCCAAACTAAAAGATGTGTTTTTCTTTGGACAATATATTCCCCAGCCTGAGCATAGTGTGCTCTAATAAATTACTAACTCCATCACTACAGTCTAAGGACAGTGAAATTCCTGACCATGGAAAACTTGTATGAATAACACATTGCTCTCTGAGATAGACCTATAGTTCTTTTTTTAACCCATCTAACTACTGAGCTCCACCAGCTGTTCTACTGACACAGTCTTCTTACAAGCAAGGATCAACCATGCTGTATCATCAGTCCATAGGGAGAATGTGAGTTTTTCTTTTGTGCAGCAGTATGTTCCCTCATGCACATGACTTTAGATGTCCTTTCCTTGTGCAAATAACTTTAGATGTCCTTGGATGGATGTGAAAGGTGTCGACCACTTTTGTGAGAAAAACTCAAAAGGACCCATCCACCCTTGCAGTGACTGCCTTCTTGTATCCTTCAATATCTGCAGGAAGTGTGCACCCTAGTTATAACTGCCCATGTCTCCCTACTAACAGAAGCAGGCATTCTCTTGTTGCTCTTACATCCTCCCCCTCTAATAAGTGCCTCCAGTGCTCAGGCTGCTAATGGAACTGGACCAATAGGGTCATATGCAGGGTTTTATCCTTTTACACCACAGTGCTGAAAACAGATAAAGGGCTTTTTCCACTGTGATGTGTTCATGAATGAGTTGTTCAGTGCACCAAGTATTGACAAATGTTTATATTACCATCCTCACAGTGATATGCTGTGTATAGCCATACATGTAGCTGTTAGTTTAATTCAAAAGGTCTGATATAAAGTATATATATTTTTTTCAGCATGTTGCATGTGGCTTAAAGCTGCAGCACTTACTTTGATACCTGCATACTAACATGTCCTGAGCAGCCATAAGAAGCTATTAGCATAGCATTTTTAATTCAAAAATTCTAATATGAACTGTGCACAATTTGATTTATGCTCTGCATATGCCTGAAAGATGCATCACTGCATTCACACCATAACATTGTACCATAATACATTACCCACAAAATACACACATTTAGGATAGCCTGATAAATATGTGTTTCCTTCTGTAGCAATTTCTATGCTAAAGAGGGAAAGAAAAAAAAAAAAAAAAAAAAATATATATATATATATATATATATATATATACACACACACACACACACACACACACACATATATATATATATATATATATATATATATATATATATATATATATATATATACACACACACACACACGCGTGTGTGTGTATAAAACTTCAGACTTCAGTAAAATAAAATTCATAACAATAGCTATATAATATAGTTTCTAAATCCTGCATTACCATACTTTGCTCTTGACATGCGTCTGCATGTCAATGTATGTGTGCATGTACATGTGCTCATGTATGGTGGCTGCAAATAGTTAGGCATCCTTGTAAAGGATACTTGAAATCGTTCTCTGGATATGCATGGAATACATTTAATGCTTACTCATATACTGCATCCCGACCTGTATACTGGAATACAACTTACTTGCCTGTACATTACAAATCTCATTAATTTTGAATGTCTAAAACTTTTGTGGACAACATAATATTTTTTATTGTATTTATTTTGTATGTATTTTATTTTTTTGTTGTAGAACAATGATCTCCATAGATCTTTTTCAGACTCAGCCTGGCAGCGATGTTTGGTTAAGTGACTTGCTCAGAGTCACACAGGGAAATCAAACCTTGCAACACTGGACCATAGGAAACAGCTTAACAGCTCCTTAAACCCCTAAGCCAAATGTCAGACACCATTATTATTGACCACTACCCAACTATTAATGTAGTACTTAGCTTTACTAGTGTAGCATATATCTTCCTAAATGACTTTGTATACTCTTGATATGTTACCACTGTAACTGTACTGTATTATTTTTATTATGCCTGGGTCGTGAAAAGAATCCTTCATGAGTGAACTTACTTGGCCAACAAATATACATACACATAGACATACGCACACACACACACACACACACACACACACACACACACACACACACACACACACACACACATCTATGTTTTGTATATATATGTATGTATGTGTATATATATATATATAGTGAGAGAGAGACATATAAATATAGATATTATATGTAAATCATATATGCACAAGCACATTACAGTTCATAAAATACAAAGTGCTGATTAGTCAGTTTCACTTTCACTGAAATACATACTGTAGGTCTGTAAGAGTGAAAATGAGGGTGAGGGAGTTTTTCCTTATCTTGTGCTGTAGTGCGACTGTGAGCAAGTATATTTAGAGATGGGGGGGGGTTAACATGTTCGGTGATATTAAGCTGAAGGGCTCAAGAGGTATGCAGGGGTCTTGTTCCCTTGCAAAAACACTTAATTTATTTTTGATTTTTCAGGAAGTCCGTTTCCTCAAACAGTTTTGTTCAAATAAATGGAATTTGAAAACGTTGATTTTGGTCCTCGATCATATAACTGTATATCAATAAATATAAAGACACACATATACATGTGTATATAGGTTTACTATTGAATGTGCGAATGCACTTCGTTCGAACGGCGAACTCATCGACGTGTTTGCGCGAACCGAAACTGCGAAAACTGTTCGCTAGCGAACCGAAACCGCGAAAACTTCGACGATCGACATTACCGGCCATGCAACACCTCCACACCCATGCTACCATGGGTTGGATAGGGGCGAGGTTTTGCCGTTCGCACATCTGGGAGTCGGTGTAGTGGCGATCGCAGTTCCGCGTTCGTGCAAGACGAGTCGCACATGTCGGGATCGACATTTCAATAGTAAACTGTGTGTATATATATATATATATATATATATATATATATATATATATATATATAAAACAACGGTGCTTGATGATAATGTGCTCGGAGGAAAAACAACCACACCACAAAATACTCCAGTACATGTAAAAAAGCAGGAAGCAGTAGTGCAAACCAAGTTTATTAAACAAACAGTCTGCTACCCAGACCGGTTTCACAGCATGGCATCATCAGTGTGTGTTGCCGAGAGACACACTGATGACGCCATGCGGCAAAACCGGTCTGGGTAGCAGACTGTTTGTTTAATAAACTTGGTTTGAACTACTGCTTCCTGCTTTTTTACATGTACTAGAGTATTTTGTGGTGTGGTATCCATATATATATATATATATATATATATATATATATATATATATATATATGTATGTGTGTGTGTGTGTGTGTGTGTGTGTGTGTATATATATATATATATATATATATATATATATATATATATATACATATATATATATATATATCAAAGTGCATATATATATATATATATATATATATATATATATATATATATACATGCGTGTGTGTATGTGCGTGTGTGTAGTACATGGAATGGTAGGACTATGGTCCAAAACTGGGAGAAAAATAACTATATAATATATATACATATATATATATATGGTTCTACCTGACTAATTGTGATTGTGGTGTGTGCAGTGTATGGGGTTTCGTGTTTGTGTACGTCGGTATTTTTATTTGTCGGGTATGTGTGGTTTCGTGTTTATGGACTGTAATATGTGGTGTCGGTGATGTGCTTGTCGGTGTTGTGTGGTTTCGCTATGTCAGGTAGAACTATATATATATATATATATATATATATATATATATATATATATATATATATATATACACACATATATATATATATATATATATATATATATATATATACACACACACACACACACACACACACACACACACACACACACACAGAGATACCCTCAGTTGTTTCCTTCTTGAAACAGTAGTCTGACATTTAGGGCTGTTTTACATTATTGCAAACAGAATTTTTTCAATGTAGAACTGCAGAGCTGCTCAGCTCAGTACATGTGAAGTGAAATTATCAAAAAGGAGGTCAGAATTCTTGAAGCAGCCATACATAATGTTTCACATTGAAACACAAAAATTACCAGGAACTGTGGTTCTCAGTTTCTTTTCAGGATCTGTTAAATTGGGGCCATTCAAGGGGAAAATACCCACTCTATAGAAAAAGAAAATTACAGATGTATGCCATCTCCTCTACCACCACCAGTGATGAAATAATAAACCTGTTATTTCACCTGCCTACAATGATGCTGGACCACACACACAGACAAGAAACAGGCAGGTGCTTGCAGACAATGTTCACTTCTGCAAAATGTACAATTAGCTCCATGAAGTTAAAAGCAGCACTGTACAGTACAATATCACACAGACATCAGAGTGCAACTGTAAGCGAATGCCACAAATTATTTAATCTGAAAGCTAATCACTATCCCAGTGTTTTGTCTCACAACAATATGCATCATTTTGCATCCACTAAATGAAGTGTCCTTCTGAACTAAAGCATTTTTCATCTGTATTAATGCAGTCTTCATTGCAAATGTGGTAGGCTGTGGGCTTTATTCCTCGTTATATAGTTTGTATTCAGTCACAAAATGGGGAAACCTCTTTAAGTGGAAATTTAATGCATCTGGGTAACTGGAAAAGGTTTTTTTTTTGCCCTCAGCAGCTGCACACCTATATTACAAATATTTCTGAGGTTGCACTGTGTAGTTACACAAGTAATGTATTACATTTAAATTACAGGCTCAAAGTACACCAATTATATTCAACTTTTAAAAACAGTCAAAACAAAAGGCCACATTAGGCACACAGAAGTGCATGAATAACTTATCTTTATTTTGGAATTCTAGATGTCTTGTATAAAAATTAAAATGGTTTGCCTTTTAAATAGGACAGGGGAAGTCAAGCAGTCATGATTAGGTATGAATCAGAGTTCAGTACTAAAAGAAGAAAGGAGCAAGTGATTTAGACATAACATGAAGTGACAAAAAAAGGTAGTTACAGCAAGGATAAAATAATGGAATAAGAACTTCTTCAGATACATAGCAAAGAGGAAAAATGAGCAGAAAACAATCTCGACAAACTGACCAACAGAGCAAGGAACATAACACAAAATGGGAAGCAAGTCATGGTCCTGAACTACTACTTTTCACCTATTTTCAACAAGGAAGAAGGAGAGCTACCTGGAGGGATGGAGAGTTGAGAAGGCGAAACCGGATATAAAGAATTACTTGATTTCAGTAAAATAGGACATAAGGTAGCCAGGTTACAACAGAACTTGGTAGGCAGCCAATTTCAGGATGCATATTTGTGCAGGTCTCTAAATAAAAAATCATTCTAGTCTAATATAATTTAGTCTTCTGAATGGATTACAATGAACTTGGCCAAGGGATTCCTGATCAGCACACTCTACTTTGCTTTCAGCAAAGGGCCAGGTGGGTAGGGGGAAACCTTGGGAGGATGGATAAGAAAGTAGTAGGATGGAGAATGCATAATGTGGTGATAAAAATGCCTCTCAGGGAACAGGAAGTTGACTAGTGGTTTACCACAGAGGTGGGCCGGACAGTCCTAGCCAGAGTCTCTTTAGCATGTTTTCTTGGACACAGCAAAAGTCAAGAATATGATCAGCTACTTCATAGACAACACCATGATCAGGGCTACAGAGGCTGCTGGAAGCATAAGCCTAGAAAGATGCAGCAAAAAGTTAACACAGATAAAATCAGTACTGCACCTGTGACATAACAGTTTGAGAGAATGATACTGACTCATTACATCCGACTGACACCTCCAGGTGCATCTGTAGTTAATTCCAACTGATGCCTCTAGGAGTCAAATATTGCTTGTCCATATATGGATCAGTAATTCCAAAACCATGCTAGGTACAAGGTTTTAAAAGATATCACAATGACAAACTCAACTGCATTAATATTTGACCTCTGTCTAGTGTAGGTAAATAGATATTAACTGCTGTTTTTATGATATTAATTTATATAGATATAATTTTCACATTTTTCAAAATATCTCAACAACCAAGTAACACAAACTGAACTCCTTAGCTTCATATGAAAGCTCTCAACTAGATGAATAAAAGTCTGCTGACAGTATGTATGTAACTTGAGTGGTTGCTGAGATATTGTAAGTTGTTTACAAAATATTACAAATGTAATAGTTACTGTGTTGACTATGACTTATAAAATTTAGTTTAAGACCTAGAACCTAAAGAATACTACCAGTAGAAAAATGGTTTGTGCTGAAGAGTCTGCCATTTATACTTCTTTCATAAGCCCTATGGTTCCAGGGATATGAACATTTGTTTGAAATGCGAGGACATAATGTGATTCTGTCAAAAGGCTTAGGCTCTGCCCATTGGAAGTTACAGTGCAAACTTCCTGAGCTATCTTGGAGTGCACAGACAGACAAGGAGAAAGACCCAGGTAATGAGAGCAACACCAAAAAAACACCAAGGACAAGGTAAAAAAGGCAGTCTTCCAAGGCTAAATGGACACTATAATAATTCCGGGGGAATACAATGCAGAGGAGTATATTCTCCTAATCTGTCACTGATCAGATCACAACTGGAATCATACTTAGCAAAAAAGTAATTGCAAAAAGTACAGAGGAGAGAAACGAGAGCTGCAGAGGGATCAACAGGCTGGACTATGAAGCCAGACTACGTGGGGCACTTCACTGCAAACAAGGGGGCTGAAGGAAGACATTTTCTGAGTGCACAACCCTGGTGGTGCTGAATGAAATAGGTTGAGTGGGTTAAAGACGGTGCTAGTTAGAAATACAGGGTTCCTGTACTTAGGTTCTGTTTCACAAAATGTTTGGTGGACCAATGACAAAAGTTATACGAGTGGGTGTAATTCAGTCAATGCATTTAAGACGGCTTGAGATGTGGTGAAGGGAAGGAGATTAAGGGATCTGCAAGGTGTGAGCAGCACATACAGGGAGCAGAACAAATAGTCAGTCTCCTACAGCTGGTGAGAACATGTGTCTGTAGAACACTGAGTGTAACATAATCCACACTGATGGCATGCATCTTTTTTAACTGCTGGTATATTACGCTAGCCACCTTTGTATCCCTCTTAGTATAGTCTGTCTCACGAGTGACGTTTAAAGACATGCAGGTAGGTGCGTGCGTGAATGGGTGTGCCTTCTTTGAAGGTCGGGCGTCGGGCTGGTACCTCGGCATCATAAAAATCCACTGCCAATTATTAACGGACTGGAGTTCCACTGTGACAACCCGTAACCGGGAAAAGCCAAAAGACATTACTAGTATAGTCTGTCTCACATAAGTAGCGACCTACTAATAACATTCCTCCTAACTCAGCTAACCAGCTAATTAGTGGATGATAATCTTAAATTCAACCTGCATATACAAAATTGAATTAAAAAACTCATCTAAAAGTAGGAAAGTTTTACAAGCCAAAAACTTTCTCACCAACACAACTAGAATACACTTGACACTACTCACCTCCTCCCCTCACTACTTTATAGTGCTCCCATAGTTACTTACCTCCAGGCATCACAAAAAGCAAAACTTGAGCAAAGCTATAATAAAGTGGCTAAATCTGCAGCAAATACTCCTTTCAGAACCCACCACTGTAGAGCACAAAAAGCCTAAATTGGTTAGAACTACCCCATCAACTAAAACATTCACAGCTTTTTACCACCGATAAAATTATCCAGCATCCATCTGCTTGTCCAGCACTAAATAGCATTCTACACAGTTATGTTCACAATCAGTCATTCTGATTCAGTGACCAAAAACTCCTCTCTGTCCACAAACCTATGAAATCTGCTGGGCATGGTTTGTACTCATGCCCTGTTGCTAAGTCCTAGAAGTCTTTACTTTCAAGTCAATACCCTCCCTCCAGTCTTTTATAACCATCTTGAAAGACTTCCTAGCCAAAAATCTGTCTCTGTTCTTGTTCAACCCCAGAACAGACTAGATCCCTAAATATGATACACCCCCTACTCTCCCTTCTTCACTCATTACTCTACTTCAATCTATTTCTCTCCTCTGACTCTCTTTCTAAATAGGCCATAACCCTGTTTTTTCTCTCAATTCATATTGTAATTCCTCTTTTAATTACACTAACTTCTTTTACTGTCTCTATAAAGTGGCTAAAATTTATCTAAATATCAAATTACTGTCATACAAGTTGCATCTATAGTTAACCAATGTTTTCACATTATGTCTAATTTGGTATAATTAGTTAAACTGCAGATGTTTTGTGTTACATTTGAAGATTGTAAAATTATTGTTCTTAAAATATTTTTTAATACACTGGAGCTTTTCTGTCCGGATCTTTGCTGAAAATGGGTACCTACCCATTTGGGACTTTCCTGGTAATCAAATGTCAGTAAATAAAAAAATATACCCTAATGTACATTCACTCATAACCTTGATATGTCATAGTACTGAAGAGCATTCTACTTTCATATTAATGCCTACCTGCTAATGTCTCGCCATTACATTTTCTTACCAGACTGCTGGTCCTGACTGTTACCACAGATACCAACTGTTCATTCTCTCACATTACATTTCCTGTTCACCTTCTAATATCTTACATTGTCACCTGGCTGATTCCATTATTTTTTGATGTATCCCTTGTTTATTCACCTGAGTTTTCTATTTCTGCATCGCAGTTCTCCAGTCCTAAATTGCTGTGGTTGCACTGTGTGCCACATCATCAGTAGCTGAGCTGCATACACACTACATACCTTTCTGCTGCCATAAATAGACAAGATGGTTGAGCAGACAAAGATGCACAATTTCTACATGTGCTTCTTCTAAGCCAATACTATGTATGCATCCTTATTCTTACAGAATCACTTGCAGCAGGTTTGTGGCTAGACCTGTTATCCAGTGAGATACCAGGTGTAACTGGAGGTGCTCACTAACTGGCAGAGATAGTGATAGAAGGATAAGCAGCCAACTGTAAAAGCTTACATCATGCAGCAGACACCTACTACCATGTGATGGAGCATAATTAAAGCAGACGCATCCATGTCTGTCAATTCACGTTACAGGAGACTATAGGAGAATGGCTGCAAATATATTAAGGGAATGAGACTTAGTCATACTCAAATACAGAACACAAAGGACTTGACTTAATCTTGATCTACAGAGCAAGTAAATATGCAATTCAGCCAGTGGACTTAATACCTTCATTAACTTATAGGAATGAAAACTTCACTTACACACAGTACTACTAGATTTCTTATCCGTCCTGGTGAGAAGTCAGTTGCAAAACTTTCTTTAATAGGAGAGCAATGTTACTATGGAATAAATTCCCAGCACATATGAAAATTTTTCATGGCTTGCAATATTTACATCTGAAATGGGCATATACTTTAGAGGTTAGAGATTTACTTATTAGACAGGGTATTTATGTATCTCTGGCCAATGTCCGCACTCTGTGTGCATGTATGATATTGTGAAACAGACTTTCAAAATTGCCACAGTTGATCTGAATAGTATGAACCAACAGGAAATAAAAGACGATAAGATCTCTACATAATCACTATGTGGGGATATCTTTATGTAGCTGAATCTGATTGATATGGGAGGCTGAGAGAAGATAGTGTGTGTTAGAATGGTCATGAATAAAAAAGTACATGGTGTGGAAGCTTACATGAAAAAACAGGCTGGCTGACTCTTTGATCCCAATCTATAATTTTACAGATGCTGAAACCCATGTAGAATAATGTTTACTTGTAATGGCCCATATATCAGACTGTCAAAGTGATTGTGATAGATAAAATATTACAAAATCTAATAACTATTACTAAAGGGCATGTGATACATGCCTGCCTTGTCTTCTTTGCTGATTCTTAAAAATATACCACTCAAGCTTATTTGCTTTTGTAGCCAAGCCTTTCTCCTCTATCAAGAGAATTTCAGATTGGTTGATGAACTCAATAAAACATATGTTCTTAATTAGTTAAGGCATTAAGTTTTGAGGATACTATATGCATCTCTTTTTAGACATGGCCAGAGCAACTAATTGAATGCTAGTAAGTCCATTTAGTAACACAGTACAGGAATGTACAGCAATACAGATCCCTACTGAATATCCCATACATACTGATTCTGAGACTGCTGTGTCTATAAACCCCCCCTACTTCAAGGTACAGTCATCTTGGAGTTAATATCTATAAATAAAGAGGGTGAGGGGAGCACAGTTCCCACAGCTCATGATTCAAGGGTGAGCCCCCCCCCCCCCACTCTTGAGGTGAATTTCTTGGCACCCATGTCTCCAACACAAAATAAACACCTTACAGTTGAAGACCCAATCATAATCCTCAATTTTATTGGCCAGGTGTTATAAAAAGAAGTTATGTACCTACCATAACGTTCCATGTTAGTTGTCCTTCATCTCGCCTTCCTTTTTGCTGGATGGGTTTGGAGCCGATCCTCGGCTCTGACTCAGCCACTTACTATAGTTTGAGAGCTCTTTACTGGCTTGAAGTTACCCCTTATCCCAGAATGCCCAGCGCCAGCTACCCAGATCTTGTTTGAGATAGCTCACACTAGACATAATTATAGAAGATAATCCATTAATAAACCTGGATATACAGTTAATTGTCATGGTTTGGTTGAGAAGCAACTAATAACAAAACAAATTAGCCAGTGAAACCATTGAGAAACTCCTCTGAATCCTCGAGGAATGGGGAAGGAGGGAGGGATGCAGGAAGGAAGACGAGATGAAGGACAACTAACATGGAGCATTATGGTAGGTACATAACTTCTTTATGTTAAGTTGTCCAATCTCGCCTTTGTTCTTGCTGAATGGGACAGTGTTCCTAGCACCTCAGTCCTGGGTGGCTCATTGGAACAGACTCTTCAGAACCGTGGAACCAAAGAAAGCTCTGCCCCGGGAGACCACATCTACTTTGTAATGAGAAATGAATGTATGAGGATCTGTCCAAGTCTGCACAAATTGAATCTATGGGCAATCTAGATTGAAATGCTACCGAAGTAGCTACTGACCTGGTTGAATGAGCTTTGGGTTTTGTTGGTAGATCTTTTTGTCGCAAGTGGAAGGTATGGACTATGGTGTCCGATAACCATTTTGACAATGTTACTTTAGAAACTGGAAGGCCTTGTTTATTGTTAGCAAATGAAAGGAACAACTGATCTGATTTTCTCATTTCTTTAGTTCTATGGAGATAGAAACGCAGTTGTCTATGCACATCCAATTGGTGTAATCTGTATTCTGCCTTGTTGGAATGATTAGGGAAAAAAAACAGGGAGTTGAATGGATTGATTTAAATTGTGGTCTGAACAAACTTTAGGTAGAAAAGATGAGTTAGTTCTCAGGGAAACCCTGTCTTTGTGAAAAACAAGGTATGGAGGATGAGCACATAGTGCATGAAGTTCTGAAACATGTCTGGCAGAAGTAATAGCAACTAAGAAAAGTTTTCCAAGAGAGAAACTTCAAGGAACATGATGCTGCTGGTTCAAAGGGTGGCAGTATCAAGGAGGCAAGAACCAAACTGAGATCCCAAGGTGGAAGTGGCTCTTTCACTGGGGGTCTAAGTAGAGATGTACCTCTCATGAAGGCCTTACAGAGTTTGTGAGACATTATGCTGAAGTTAGAAACTCCGACATGAAAATTTGAAATGGCAGCCAGTTGTACTATGATGGTAGCAGCCGCTGCACCAGAATGAAACAGCTCTGCTACGAAATCCAAAATCTCATGTACAGGAGCTGTAAAAGGATCTAAATTCCTGGATTCTGCCCAGTAAGAGAATATTTTCCATTTGCTAGCATAGATTTTCCTTGTATTTGTCTTATGGGAGGAAACAATAATATCACGCACTGATGGGGAACTATTGGGGAGCCTGGCTAGGATTGGAAGTGGAGAAACCAAGCTGTGAGCTTGAGAGATTGGAGGGATTGGTGTAGCCCGCCTAATTGATGAATCAACAGGTCCAGTACTGGGTCCAGAATCCAAGGCTAGGCTAGAAGGTGGGGGTGAAGGAACGGAAACCAAATCTGTTGAGGCCAATAGGGGGCAATGAGGATCATTTTGCAACCCAACAATTTTGCTTTCTGAATGACTTTTGGAATTATGGGGAAGGGGGGAAATGCATAAAGGAGTCCCTGAGGCCATTTGTGGACTACAACGTCCCTGGGTGTCTGACCTGGAGGAGGAACAAGGGAGAAGTAGCTGCTGCATTTGTTGTTGAGGGGAGAGGCAAAGAGATTGCAGCAAGGCTGGCCCCATTTGCGGAAAATAAGATCCACAATTTCCTGTTTCAGAGACCACTCGTGAGGCTTGAGGATAGCCCTGCTGAGCCTGTCTACTATTGCACTGAATGTCCCAGGGATACGTGTTGCTAACAGAAAATGTTGGGAGGAAATCGCCCATTGCCACAGTCTGAGGGCCTCTTGGCACAAGGGGTAAGACCTGGTTCTGCTCTGTTTATTGATGTACCAAACCACTGACATATTGTCCGTCTGTATTGCAATAGTCCCGGCAGGGAGAGAGTCTTGAAGAGCTTGCAATATTAGGAGTACCGCTCTCATCTCCAGGACGTTGATGTACAAGTGGTACTCATGAGGTTGCCAAGTGCCTTGGACTGTCTTCCCTAGATAATGCCCCTCCCCCCATTAAGGAAGCGTCCGTGGTCAATGTGGCGACCAGATGGGGTTCCATGAAAGGTCTGCCCTGAGAAACTAGTGGAGAGATCATCCACCAGGATTCCGTAATTAGCAAGATTCTGGAATTAGCATAATGTGAGACATGGGTAATTCCTGGAAGGACCATTGTGTGAAAAGAAGCCACTGAAGGATTCTCATGTGAAAGCATGCTAAGGGGACTAGAAGAATGGCTGCTGCCATGGACCCTAGAACTTGAAGAACATATTTGACTTGAATTCTTTTGCTCCTCAGGAGAAGTGACACCTATTTTCAGATAATGGAAACTCTTTCCTGAGGCAATTTTACAATCATTTTTCTTGTGTTTAGCTCTGTTCCTATGTATGTAATAGATTGACAGGGCAACAAGGCAGATTTTTTCGAAGTTTATTGTGATGCCTAGTTGAGCACAGGATGTGATGATGTAATCTCGTGCTTCTATAAGTTGTTGCCTGGTGGTAGCAGTGAGGAGCCAGTCGTCCAGATAAGGAAACACCTAGAATCCTTGACATCTCAGGTGAGCAGTGACTACTGCCATGCATTTGGTGAACACCCTGGGGGCTGTAGTGAGACCAAAGGGCAGAGCTCTAAATTGGTAATGTCTGGCCCCTAGCTGGAAGCGTAGAAATCTCCCGGACCGTCTGTCCATTTTTATATGATAGTACGCATCCTGAAGATCTATGGAGCACATCCAATTGTCCTGACCCAGAAAGGGGAGAATGGACTACAGTGTTACCATCCGGAACTTTTCTTTTTGCACAGATTTGTTTAATCTGCTGAGATCCAGAATTGGTCTCCAGTCCCCTGTCTTTTTGGGCACTAACAAGAATCTTGAGTAAGTTCCGGATCTTACTTGATCTGCGAGGACTTCCTGGATGGCTCTTTTTTCTAGCAGTCTTGAAACTTCTGTGACTGCCTGATCCCTTAGATTGGGTGGAACATCTGGGATGGATTTTTTTTAAACAAAAGGGGGTTGATGAAAGGGAATCTTGTAACCTCTGGATATAATGGCTAGTACCCATTTGCCTTTTGTAATATTTTGCCAGACAACTGGGTACAATGAAAGCCTTCCCCTGACTGCCTCCAGAGTTGAGCAATCGGGCATCCCTTCAGGGATGTTGATAGGGTTTGGAAGAGATTTATCTCTGTCACCCTGATTTTGTGGACCCCCTCTGCCACGAGGGTGGCATCTGCCATTGTTATTTCCCCCTCTGCCCCTGGGGGAAAAGTCACCACGTGCATCAGGCAAGGGTCTCTGGGATTTTCAAAACCACATCTTTCCACCCTTCTGACCTTTTGCGTGTGGTCTGGTAGGAGTAGAAAATGGACTCTGACATCAGAGAGCATCCTGCCTTCCTGCTGGCATCTGGTAAGCGTGTCTTTCATCTGAGGCCCAAAGAGACAGGAGCCATCAAAGAGGGTATTGGTGAAGGACGCTCTGAAAGGTTTCACAAACTGACACCGCTGCAGCCAAGAATGTCTCCTAAGAGCTACTCCTGTTCCTGCGGCTCTACTCACTCCATTGGCTGCATATGAAATAAGCCTCATGGAGGAGTTGACTATTGAATTAAGAGTCACAAGCTGGGTAGCTATCTTAGCTGAAGCTCCCTCAGCTGTGGGATCTTGTAGGGTGTCTCCAAGCTCTTTTAGGAGATCCCTCTGAAGCCTCATAAAATGGGAAAGATAATTCAGGGACCTAAGGGAGAAGGTAGCTGATGAAAACATTTGCTTCCCATAACTGTCCATCATACGGGAGTCTTTATTTGGTGGATGGACAGATGAGGAGGTTTCAGCTAACTCTCTCTTTGTGGCTGCTGCTACCACCATGGCATCAACTGAGACACCTTTAGTTAAGAACTGTTTGACTTGGGGAGCTGTGATAAATTTATTGGGTCTCCTTGGGACAGGTTCCATGGAATATGGAGCTGACCAAGCCTTTCGAGGCACTACAGACATGAGTGGATCAAAAGGTGGAGACACCCAGGAGGTGGAAGGCCGGGAACCAAATGTGTCCAGGTATACAGGCTCATCCTCGGAGGGGGCTAGGGAAGTCCAGCTACGCCTCTGCCTGAGAATCTCAAGGATGTCCAAAAAGGAAACATCTTCAGAGGGGGACCTTGGGGACCCCTCCGATTCATCCAGGTCTGTATCTGAGGTGACAGACTCAGGGGAGTCTATGTGCTTCCTCTTGCACTTTTTCTTCTGGGGATCCTGCTTAGAATGCTCTGGGGAGGCTTTGGAAGGAGAGGGTTCACCCAATGGGGTATACTGGGGCATAGGTTCCCTACACTTTGGGGCTGGAGGAGGAGCAGAGGTTGTCACAGACACTGAGGGGGACAGAGCCGATGGAACCAATAGTGGAGCCGTCTGTGGGGACAGCACTCTCAGCATGACCTCGAAAGCATCACAGTCTCGACACAAGGAGGGCTCCAGCTCCAAAGAGACAGGAATACCACACCTGTGCTGTGGACGACGGCTCCGAGGCCAATGTGGGGGCCGAGCTCAACTGAGCCGATGCTCCGACAGGGAGAGCAGAGTCAGACAGGGGTCCAATGCCACTTCCCCCCTCGGAGCAGAGAGAGCTTCGGTGCCCAGATACCTCTATGGGAGGAAGAATCGAGGTAATCGGAGCCAACGTCGGAGCCAAAGGAACCACTATCGGAGCATCCATGGACTCCAGCTCCGAACTAAGTATAGTTGGAGGAGGAATCAAAATCGAAGCAGATGGAGCCGAAGCCTGTTGAGGTGGGCTCGAAAGCATTTTAGCAAGGGCCTGTGACTTAAGCAACCTACTGACCACTCTCTCCACATCCTGATCCGATAATCTCGAGGATCGAGAGGAGTGGAAAGATGAGCGATGACTGGACTTGCTTTGAAGTAATGGTGATTGTGGCACTGAGCAAATTGGCTCCAAAGAAGGAGACCTAGCTCTTTTGTGGCTCCAAGATGGCTCCGAAGTAACAGTTGGAGCTGAAGGAGAGGTAGTCTTGTTGGTGCCAGCTGGCACCGACACACTTGGTTAGTCAAGCTCACAGGTTGGTTCCGAACATGGAGCTGATGGCTTGACTGGTTTTAAAGGTTTCACTGGCTGAGATGCTTTAGTCGGAAAATCCTGTTTTAATAATCCATGGAGGATAAGCTTGTTGTTCTGCTCCTGCAGGACCCTTGGACAAAAGGCATGACAAATAGCACAAGAGTCCTGCAGGTGCAGAGCCCCCAAGCAATAAACACAACTAGTGTGTCCATCTGTCAGAGACATCTTCTGACAGCATGAGTCACACTTTTTAAAACCAGAGGTTTTAACTTCCTTAGACATTTTAGTAAAGTCAAACTACAATAGAAAAAACTAAAAATTAATAAAGACCTTAAAGGAGAGCCTTTAACTTTAATGGCTGTCCTTAAGGGGGGGGGGGACTCTCTAAGTTAAATGAGTTCAGGGAATAACAGAAGACCTAGCTACTAAGGGGCAATGGCCAACACAACACAAAAGAAAAGCACAAGGACGAGATAAGGGGATTTACTGTAAAAGAAACTTACAAACTACTACCAAAGAAGAATTATATCAAACTTTAAGCACAATATTTGAGTTTAAAAGAGACAAAAAATTATACTAAGCCTGAGCCAGTATTGATCGCAACCTCGCAGCTAAAGTGGCAAACGAGATCTAGGTAGCTGGCGCTGGGCATTCTGGGATAAGGGCTAGCCTCAAGCCAGTAAAGAGCTCTCAAGCTATAGTAAGTGGCCGAGTCGGAGCCAAGGATCGGCTCCGAACCCATCCAGCAAGAACGAAGGCGAGATTGGACAACTTATCATCATATATACTGAATTTATGTGCATAAGGAAACATAGTCAAACAGTTAGAGGAACTTAGTCAAATATTGTTGTAGTTAATACATAGTGAATTTATATGCATCAGAAAGCAATGTATACTAACAGTACAATAAACAACACATACAAAAGGTATGTGCTACAGTATATGCCTGTCAAAAATAATTAATGGTCAAACTCATTCATTTAATATGCAGAGAATTTAACTGTGATGTGAATTTGAAAAAGGAATAAGAATGAACAATTTTCATTAAATAGTACAAGGAAGCAAAGTAAAGTTAGTATGCATTAACACCACTGGCAAGGTTAAGTTAATCTTCAATGTGTAGCCAGATCATAGTCAAATGGGTCCCCTAGGCAAGGTAATGCATTGGAGACCCTTATTCATACCAGCATCCCATTATTTGTCTGTCTGTCCCCAGTTACCATAAAACACTGTTCAAACCTGTCACTTTACATACTATTTTTTTCCTTACTTTTAAAATTATCACAGAGATTTGGATTTAATTTAAAACTTTTATTTCCAATTTTATAGCAAAAACATTGACAGACGTGCTAAATAGAAGAAATTATTTTCATATTGAAAATATAGCATGAGCAATAGTAAATTTCTCTTCTCTTAAAACTCATATTTACTGAACGTGCATCTAGTAAGTCATTAAAGCACAAGAGACATGTTAGGAGTCATAGGCAGAAAGCAAATATTGAAAAATGAATTAGAAGAGATGTTGGGGTGAATGGATTCAAAAGATAAATGTATAACGCATTTGATAACTGCATGGGGCTGCCCACTAGATGCAAGTGTTCCTTCACAGGACCAGCTCAGGAGGACTGTCTGGTGAAGTGACCTGGTCAGAGTCATTCAGAAGACAGATACAGGCTGAGGGAATCAAGTCCTGCACTGCAAGAAGCAATTCAATAATAGATCATAGTCTTACTTGTCTGCACTAAGTGCCAAACAAATGTTACTGTAGTCCAACACAGTGCATTTCATGACCATCTGCCTGCAGAAGATAAGCTAAATTAAAAATATTTTGAGCTGAAATGACAGCATCGACCTCATAAAGTTCATGTTGCCCAGTGCATTCACAACCAAATAATGACATTGTCAACAGCCAACAAAAGGAAGGAAGGGAGGATCAAACTCAAGAACATGACTCATATAATGTTGCACCCATTTACTGTAATCAATTCCTACCTTTAATCCATAACTACTCTAGGATGAAGCAACCAAGTACTTGACACACTCATGCGAGTATACACACACACACACACACACACACACACACACACACACACACACACACACACACACACACACACATATATTCATTCGACATTCATGGCCCTACAGACAACACATGCATTCGTGCATTGAAACAGCCCCATCTCCATGCTCAGCTGTATTTATATGCACCAGGAATACTACCTTAAAAGTTAATGGGTAACCATCATATTTTGATAGTGTTCTCTTTTTCCTACTAAAGTAAAATTTTACTCGGTTGATCAGTTGATTAAAGTGGGTTCTGCAAACATTTCCAACTGAAAGCACATTGTTAATTAACATTAGCCATTCCCCCAGACTGCTGCATTAGCATGTGGCTTCACTTATGAGACCGCTGCCTGAGCTAAGGCCCTTGTGAGTAGAAAACCTCAGTAGAGCAGTCTCTGAATTTGAACGGCTTAGTGTGATGCAGAAACCTACCAAGTTAAGGCTTCTGCATCATACTAAGGTTTTCTGATCCATGGATTGTCTTTCCACTCGTAAATACTATACATAAATTTCAATAAACTGGATTCTGTCATTTCTACATCTTCCTAAAGTATATACAAAAGCACAGATAGTTTAGTACTGCCCATTTGTATTTTTATCCTTTGCTAGTATAACCTTATCTTTTCACACTTGCAGATAATATGCACTGTATTAGGTTTCTGCTCTCCACATGGTACCCTGCAACTACTCTCTACAAAATTAAATTATTTATCCGGTGTCCCAAAATAACTAACTTTACTTTGGCAGTCAGAAAATGGGTTAATAAACTCCCCAGTGAGACAGTACCAAAAAACTAACAGACAGCCCAAACTGGGTTGAATTCTAACAAAAAAAAAAACACAAAAAAAACACACAGCATAACACCCTCTGGATCGTTACTTGATATACTCTGGAACTACCACCCAGCCTGTGTAATAAGATCACATGGTTCATCCAAACAGTTATCTGCAACCAGATACATAAATATCTCTAACTTTGCCAAAGAGACATTTATCCCAGTTGTCACTCTCAATAACTGGAATGGTTTAAGAACAATGCCCCTGGACAAAGCAATTATTCCTTTCAATTACACCTTCCTAAAAATTCTAAATGAATTAGCACCAGCTGAGACAAAAATGGTAAAATCTAAATGAGCACCATGGTCAACACTAGGGACAAACCAGATTCTGCTGTAAAGGGACAAAGCCTGGAAGGAAGGGTACAAAAATAAAACATAGTATACCTACCAAAACTTTAGACATCTCAGAAAACTCTAAGCTCCAGGTTAACTCAGACAATAAATCATATTACAAAAAACTTCAGTATAAGCACCAAAATGATCACAGGCTATTCTGGTCATCTTTAAGGAAAACAATACACCCTGGTTGTACAATAATGACTCCATCTCCTTGCAGTTCAACAGTTCTTTCCCTGATTGATGACCACCCACTTACCTCCAGACTTCCCACTGATATTCAAAACTACACACAGACATTTAGCTTTCATGCTGTCTCAAACAGAACTGTTAGAAAATTACTCAGTAAACAAATCTAACAACTCTAGCTGCTGATAACATTCCCACTGAATATCAAAACCTCTGTCTTCCCTATCTCCATTCTGATCAATCGGTCAATAACTGAAAACTACTCCATCTAAAAAAAATATCCTTCAGAATACCCTTCACAAAGAGGGTACATCAGCTAAACTAACAAACTATAGTCCCACTTCAATCTTATAACATCAGTCAAAAATTACTGAGAAATGTTTCCTTACACAGCTTATGCAACAAATTCCTCCTCTCCAAGCCCTAATATGGGCTTACATGAAACCATAGCACTAGTACCATTCTTCTCAGGTTCACCAACATAGAAAACCAAAACAGGAATGAGGACAACCTTGCTTCCTCTCCTTTCCCTGATTATCCAAAACATCTGATACAATATCTTGACAAAAGCTCCTTTCTGAACTTGATGCTCAAAGTCTTACTTCTTCCTCCCTCTCCTGGTTCCACAGCTATCAATCCAATCACTGGCAGGCAGTTGCATGGAAGCAGGCTATCCACCATTGCTACCAGCCTCTGCTGCTGTTCCTAAAGGTTCAGTACTAGGCCAACTCTTATTTAACATTTTCATAAATAAACTCCATACCACTACTAATCTTACCACTTTTGCATAATATGCCAATGACGCAACCCTCATCTGCTATGCCCCATCCATAACAAAATTGCAGGAGGTCACCCAACACTCCTTCACTGCCATTGAATCCTGGCTTAAAAATTATAACTTACATCTTGAGCCCCCAACCTCAGAAAAACGAACTTATGACATTCACCCCAAAGTGACACCTTCACCAGAAACATACATTTTATAGTTCTTTAAATAATAACACTAAAATAGAAACGGTTAGCTACACTAAACTATCTGGGAGTCACAATCAATGACAACTTCAAGTCTGATCATGAAAAATGTTATTCCATCAAGAAAACTCACCAAAAACTTGGCTCCCATCTATAGGGTTAAACAATACCTGATAGACACTACTAGGATTACCTTAGCATCAACCTACCGCCTTCTTTCTCTGTTCTATGCTTCTCTCATTCTTACAAACATAAATCAAACTGAACTCTTGTTTCTACAAAGTAGCTACATTTGCAACCACACTCCATAATAAAACACATCAATGTGATGCCTTAAAATAGTTAAACTGGCTTGAAATCCTACATCAGTTTACCTACAGACTGCTAATCACTGCTCACAAACTCTATATTCTCCCAATAAATGCCAAGCATTACAGAACACTCTATTCTGCTAGAGACCTTCCCTCAACAAACTCCTACTATGTATCAATAAATCATTCAACACAGCTGGAAACTCTCTGTCAAAACTCTGCAACAAAATCTCTACACGCACAAAACAGAGATAAGGTTAACGGATTCAAAATCTTGCTTAAACACAATCTGCTATTCCTGCTCACATAGCTAAGTCTTCTTCCTGTATCTCTATCTTAGCCAACAACCCTAGCACCTCTCTACTTTCTAGCCCATCTTACCTCATAAAATCTCATTAACTGTTAAATTATCACTTTCTCAATGTTTTCTCCCTCCCCAATCACTAAGCCTCCAATGTCTGTCTTTCCTATCATCAACCTACCTTTTCTTTCATTCATAATGTTAAATCAAATTACTGTTATCTGTATCTGCAGTTGCCACCATCCAAAACACACTCACATTTCTATTTTTTTTACTTCCATATATTGAACATGCGTGTAAATCCAGTGTATGTGAATTCATTTTACTGTTTTCAGTACGTCATCCCTTTATTTCCATGCAAAAAACTGTGTTTGTGCGTATATGTGTATATATATATATATATATATATATATATATATATATATATATATATATATATACTGCTCATGTACAATGTACTGCACAGGTAAAAAGGTTTTTATTTTTTTATGTAATATGTGTAATTTAACTGTGGAGCTTTTCACACCATGCCTCCACTGAAAAATGGCTTTTTGCCCAGTTGGGCATTCCTAGACAATAAAGACAAATAAAAATAACAAAAAATAAAAAAAAAAATAACCAGAACTGTGATTCAGACCTACAAGAGCTCTTTATAATGAATCTTACCCTTAGTTGAACATCAGCTTTCTCGCCCAAATCCTGTTTGCATCTATGCATAAGCACCCTCTAGTACATTTTCTTCTTTCTTATTTATTTTATGAATGTCTGCCATTAGATGGCTCCCTGTCTCACTAATTGACAAACAATACCCCTCTTTCCTCCTTTTTTCTCTCTCTGTATTCTGTCCTTCAACTCCCCTTCCATGCTCATGTATCAATTCCCTGGTGACCTAATGCTTTGGCTTAAAAAACACACCTTTGGATTCAGTCAAGCAAATACAAAGATGTATATCCTAGCTTTTTCTATACATACTGATAAAGTCCTCTCCAAAACTAATAACATTTTGAGGACAAAAATTCAAGCACTTCTAACAAAGTTCAAATGTCACTGGAGAACTTGGCACTGTTGTACAAGAATATTCCCTTACAGTTATTGTTGAAAGCTCTCTTGGCAATTTCCAAAGATTACAACTGGAAGTGAATAAACTATGCAGTTTTTGGACAGTGCTCCTAGACTGCAATGTTAATGAGTCACTACAGACAAAGCTAAGCGGCTCCCCGTTATCATGATGACTATCCTGTTGATATGATACATAATCTGCAGGGCTTTAAATGAGAAGCACCTTCCTATATTAACAACTTTTGTAAAGATTAAGCTTATTATATATTCATTGTGCACTTCTACTTTCACTTACGGTATAATGATGTGGCCATACCAATCCTTCAAATGCTGGACCTGGGCCTTTTCCATGTTTATTTCCAAAGTGTGGAATGTTCTTCCTGTTGCTGTAAGAAGCTATTTTGCACATAACTTCTTCAAACTAAGGATAAAGCATATTTCCTAAAAGAAGCAGAAGTATACATATGCTTCTTAACCGCCTGCCATGTATATGGTATAGGGGTCCCTAGTCAGAATTGTGAGACCCAGTACAGTAAATTGTAACACTTCAAAAAATAAAATGCAACTCAAAAAAGAAAATGAAAAACAGTGAATTCTGACACTTGCTATTACATTTAATTACAAGCTCTCCCACACCACTTGTGGTGACGTGTACTGCCCCTACCCCTGACACTTATATATATGAACTTTCAGATTTCTGCACCTTGGTGAAGGTAAATACTAAATGAAATCACAACTTCAGGCATACTATATATACCCCCACATTTGTACTTGCTGTTCTACTATTCTGACAATCACAATTACAGTCCCTGGAGTTTTGACAAGCACCCCAAAACTGATAGCTACTCTTCACCTCTGAACCATGCCACAGTGGATGGACAGCTACTCTTACAGTAACCAAGCATCTCATTATAGGAACTTTTGATACGATGGCTATTACTTATTGTACATAATTAATGTTATTGTGTTCTGATATCCATAACTGTGTTTTGTCATCACTATATCTTCCCTCTAATGGGCCATGGATGAAAAGAGATCAAGTCTAGACTACTTACTTTAAATAAAATGAAAAATATGCCACTGGTGTTCCTATATACTAAAATTTCCTTCATGAATATTATTAATTTCTTAAATTTAAATCACCATTTTCTGGGAATTTGGTTATTTACTTTTCCTCTACATTCCTAAAATTTTCTTAAAAAAAACATTGTCTGATGAACTTACCTTTTTTTGGTTTATCTATAATTTCTACCTCTGTCTCGCTCTTTTTCAGTTGAATAGTTCCAACCATTTCCTCTTGCTCTTCTAACTTTTTAGGACATGTAAGTTTTTTAATTTTTTTTAAATACTTGTGATCTTTTTCCTCCCTTTTGCTTTTATTCTCTATGTAACTTACTGAAATAATCCTTATCTCTAAGAATTCCCATAACTTGTACAATGTATTCTCACAAATTTCAACTTATCTCTAACAACCTTTTTTTCAGTTTTTTCCTCCTGCTTTCACATCCTGCAAGGATTTGAGGTCTATATGCTTCCAGTACTACAGGGATTTGAAATGTTCTCTTCTAATATCTCCCAAACCCTTTCTTTTACTTCCTCTAACTCCATTCCGCATAGACTTCTAAATATTCTTCACCTGTGCAGTCTGTCCTGGTATGTCCTTATGTTTTCCTCCCTTTGTCCAATCCTAGTTATCTAATAAGTTTTAACATATCATTCCACAGTATCTTCTTATCTAACACATTTTTCAGGTCTTTCTCCATTTTCCTTAATATACTTCTTCATCTGCGTCTTACTCTCAAGATCTCTAATGATGACCTACATGCATTCCTCTTCTTCTAACAATTACTTTCCCACCTTCATTCCTATCCAGCACAGTCAGAGTCTGGTCCAAAAAAAATACATTTTATTATTTTGTCTTTTATATATCCCATTTTAAAAATGTAACCTTGACTAGGATACTCACTGTGATTTGGATGCAAACATCGATTCTTTATATTTTAAGTAGGTGAAACATTACCAATAAGTACATCCATTTTTGAAACATAATATTTTAAATGAATTATAAGCAATAAAAAAATCACAACAACCATTCACAATATTTACTATATGGAACAAGGGTGAAGCTTCCTAGTCATTTTCAAAATTAGTTTACTAAAAAAATTTTAAAAGAGCAGATAAGTGAAGTAATATGATGTTAAACAAATATGTAATCCAATAACATCATAAAACACTGCATCTATATCTTCATAAAACAATAACTTGTTACTTAAATGTTGTACTTTAACATTAAAACTACTGATACGCCAGATTCTAAGCATGATCAAATGTCCACTTTTGTCATGAATCTTGTCATAGTTAGTGTTACTCCATATCTTAATACATTATAAAGTTGTGCCAGTCAGTGATGAAGCAGACCAAATCCATTGGTTCCCAATTACCCCTATCTCTTTTTTATCACATCTCCAGCATTTGCTATCAACATGATGGCATTTTCTCTGACGCCTGCTTGGGTATAAAAATACCTATGCAAACACTTCAAAGCAAAAATCCTAAACCTTCAGGACTTTATTGCATACTTGAGAGCCCTTCAGATGTCCTCACATTGTCCCTTTGTATATTGCCTTTCCATCTTTTACTTGATTCTTATAGTTACCAAGTAATATTTTATTTGCCCTGCTAATTATCCATTTTATAAATAGTAATGTTTGTTCTAAACTCAACTAAACTCTACAAGAGCTGGTCTTTCACTTAGCACTCACCTGTCCCTTTCTCTTTGTTTATACTCTATCAATTCCTAGTAGGGAAGGCAATCTCTAACCTGCAGTCCAAACTTCTGCTTGGCTTCATTCCACTACAATTCCCTCTCTAGTTATTTGCTCCCAATACCTTGGTTTCTTTGATAAGTTTCTCCTGTAAATTCAAGAGCCTAGTTCCTCTAACTGTATGTGCAGTCATCCTTATGGGCAAAATACCATTTTTATGTTCCAGTGTTAGTTTCATTATTACATTATTTTCTGCTATTTTATGAATATAATATTCTGTATGTTTTTGTTATTCTCATTAAGAGACTGCATCCTAAATCCTGCTCTCTGAGTACCCCCCCCATCTCATCATCCTTTGCGCCAATTTGATTTGTAAACTGTTGCTTGTGTTACGTATATGAGCCTTAACTGCATAGCTCTAAAGTATCCCTTCAAATCTGGTAATCCTAAATAACCTTGTTCTTTGGAATGAATAAGCTTATCTCCCTTAACTCTTACCCTTTTCCTCTCCAAAATAAATTCCTTCAGTTCTTTATAAACCATAGTCCATAACTTCTTTAGTTGATAAAAATATGACTGACCTGTACATAACACTTAAAGGGGTAGAAACATTTTCACTGCTGGTATCTTACTATCCATTTCCATAATCAAGAGCGTCTAGCTTCTCACTTTTCATAGTATCTTTTGTTTAGTCTTTTCCCAGATATGTTTAGCTGCTATAAAAGAATCATTTTTAATCTATATACCTAAATACTTCATTTATCATGTCCCCATAAATATGGGTATAGCTGAAACAATTCATGTGTAAGTACATAATTTACTGCTACAGCCTTTGTTTTATCTTCATTTACTTTATATCATGAAGACTTATTTATTTATTTGTATTTATTTTACATTTGTTAACCGGGAAAGTCCAACTGGATACAGGTCCATTTTCAGCGGAGGCCCGGGGAGAAAAGCTCCACATGTACAAAAGCAAGTGTGAATACAGTGAAATTATTACAGTGAGTTATCACAAAACTAAGATTTGTTTAACGATATGTACACACAGGTACATGTTTTTTCTCACATACACACAGCAAAGGTTGGAAGCAAGTAGCTGAGAAAGAAATAGTTAAAGATTTCATCTGAAAAAGGAAAACACATATATTAAGGTGGTTATCATACATGGCGTAGTGTTAACTTTAAATCATTCCAGTAGGTAGGTGATGCAAAGAATTTTAAACAGTTAGAGAGTCAGAGTTTTATTCTTGTAATGAGGTTCTCAATTATGAATTATGTTTGAGTGGGGGTTGGTCAGGGTTTGTACAGGGACAAAGCCACTGCATTTTTAGGTATTTCATAAGGGATTTTTTTAAATTGGGATAAGGAGGGGTCAGTGGTGAGTTCAGCAGGAAGTAGGTTCCAGTTTTTACCGGCAGAGTTGGAGAATAGTGATTCACCAGTTGAATTGTCGGTTTTAACAGTATGCACTAGCAATTTTTTGGAAGAGCGGAGGGATTTTAGGTTACTGTAGGGGGTAATAATATTTTTCAGTATGGGTGTATTGTCTGGTTACTAGAGGATTTTGTGAACAACTATTAGTTGGTTATACTGCAGTTGATAGGGTAGTTCAAGCCAGTCTAACGATTGAAGGTTAAGGCAGTGATGGGTTCTATAAGCTGATCCTCTGGCAAATCTGGCAATGTTATTATAGCACCTAGTAAATTTATTGAGGTTTGATTTGCTTAGGTTTACGAAGATGGGTGAGGCATAAAGAAGGGTTGATAGCAGATGTGTATGGGCAATAGTTCTAGCAGATGGGGTTAGGAATCATTTAATCCTGTATAAAGAGCCTACTTTTTTATTAACTGTTTTAATAGTTTTGTCTATGTGAGCATCAAACTTGAGGTTGTTGTCGATGATCACTCCCAGTAGTTTAGTACTAGATTCTGGGGAAATTATGGTACCATTGTTAGATATTATGGTGAGAGGTGGTGAGGAGACTTTGTGAGTGGGGGAGAAGAGTAATAGTTTGGTTTTATTTGGGTTTAACAGTAGTTGGTGACCAGTGAGCCAGTTCTCTACTTTGTTGAAAGTGATTTGGGACAAGGATTGCAAATCTGTGAAGGAGGTGGCAGAGCAGATTAGGGTTGACTCATCTGCATACTGAATACAAGTTGCATCAGGGATGACTTTGTACAGATCATTAATGAATATGGAGAATAGGACGGGACCTAATATAGATCCCTGTGGGACTGCAAGGGTGACTGGTAAAAGGGACAATAGGTTATTCTTCCATAGTACAGCTTGCTGTCTGTCACTTAGGTAAGAATGAAACCAGGTAATTGCTAGGTTATCTATGGAGAGTGATTTTAATGTGTTTAAGAGTAGCTGGTGATTTACCATATCAAATGCCTTGGATAGGTCAAAGAAGAGGGCTGAGGAGAGCTTGTTGTCATTACGGTTTTGATTTATTGTATGGGAGAAGGCGAGAATGGCTGAGGTTGTACTATGGCAAGGTCTAAATCCATGCTGGGAGGGGGCTAGGAGAGTGTTTTGATTCAGATAGGCAAAAAATTGTTTTTGGATACATTTTTCCATTATTTTACTCAAGGGAGACAGAATGGCTATAGGCCTATAATTTGAAAGTTCAGTGGAATATCCCCCTTTATGAAGAGGAACAATGTAGGAGATTTTCCAGATGGGGGGGATACAGGCTTCGTGGACAGTTCTAGTGATGAAAATTTATATGGGGTATGATATTTAATTAGTGGCTTTTTGGAGATATTCTGCAGGTAGTAGGTCTGCTGAAAGGGTGGTGGGTTTCAGTTTTTTAAGTAGGGGCTTAATAAAAGATGTTGGTACTGGATCAAGCTTAAAGGGGATCTTATTATCAGGTGTGGGGTTGGTGGTACTTGGGGTACAGGGAGATAGCTTACTGGCTAGGGATTGCATGGTTTCTGTAAAGAAAGTGTTAAAGGTGTTAGCAACAATTGTAGGAGGTTGTTGGAGGGTAGTTAAGGGGGTAGGGGTAATTGAGTGGCCTGGGTGGAGAAGTTTATTTATACCTGACCAGAATTTTTGTGGTTGATTTTGGTAATTTTGTTGCAGATTACAGTAGTAATTCTTTTTGTCTAGCATAATAGACTTCTTTGTATCATTTCTCAGCTGTTTATATATAAGGTGGTCTTTTGGGGATTTAGTGGTTCTCCAGGAGGTCCACGCTTTGTTTCTGCTAATAATTTTTTGTCTTGTATCATTAGACAGCCATGGTGCTACTTTGTTATTGGTTCTGATAGTGCGTAGGGGAGCATATGTATCCAGGATACCAAGGAATGTAGAGGTACAGTATGAGACCGCTTCATCTAGTGGAAGTAGCCATAGGTTGGACCAGTCACATGTGTTAAGTTCATTCTGAAACGTAGTCTGAATAAAGTTCTTACAACTTCTAATGGTTTTAAAGGAAGATTGTTGAGGGATGTCATTTATTTTTCTGATTATATAGGGCAGGAAGTGATCACTAAAGTCCTCAGGTAGGGTGCCTGTTTTATATATCTGGGGTAGGTTGTTTATTAATATCCAGTCTAGGATACTTTCCTTTTTGTTAGGCTTATTGATTCTGGTTGGAGACGATATCATCTGGGAGAAGCCACGCAAATTTATATGGGTGGAGGGGAAGTCTGAAGAGCAGGTATTCCAGTTGATAGTAACATCCCCGAGAATAATAGTTTCCTGTGGGAAGTTGGTGGAGAGCCATTGTAGGATACCCTCCATGGTATTTGTGTTGTTGCCTGGGAGAATATAGATACATGCAATGTTTATAGATTTGCGTTTGTTGAGTTGGACCTTTGTGATGAGTATTTCTGCACTGCTAGTAAACAAGGCATTTGGGGTACTAGTGTACTAGTTTTGGATACTTCCAGAGTGGATTTATACAAGATGGCTACCCCCCACTCCTTTCTTAGAGATGCGATCAAGTCTTAATAAATTGTACCCTGGGGATATAATCTCATTATCAATGGTAGTAGGCTTGAGCCAGGTCTAGGTATGGCATAGTATGTCAGAGGAGTGGACATCCAGGAGGGCATTTAAGTAGTGAATTTTCTTGTTTATATTTCTAATGTTTAGGTGACACATTAGGAATGAGTTGGGGGCATTATTTGAGTTTCGTAGGCTAGTATGTGTCAGAGAAATATGCATTTATGTATATGTCTAATGCTTATTAGAAGCTAAAAGAATTAACACTTTTTTGTTCTATTTTATATACAACTTAATTCTGTGTGAAATTATAAGATGCTTTTTGAAACTGCAGTATGCTTTTTGAAAACTTGCAAGATGCCCCCTGACCTAGTATAGAGTAAATAGGGATGCAGAACAACCTCAGAAAATTTGCATGATTATTCTGACAGCTATACTGATAACAATGATCTTTTTGCTGTGGCCTTTCCTTTTCCCAGCCACACGAGTTGAACTGAACAAACGTGATGCATTACTCATAGACTGGCATCCAAACTTTAACACTTACCAAACAATTAAATATGTGTATGCTGAGACTTTTAATGTTTTGAACTGCTGGATTTGCACAGCTATACCAACAGCATACGGTGGATTATTGATGACTGCTGTCCCCCTAGGGGGTCATTGAGACCTGGGAAAACTTGATTTTTGATACTACACCCATGAAATCACAAGACAAAATAGCATTGTACCTACCTGTTACACAAAAAGGGATTGTATGTTTTTATAAAAATGACACTATTCAGGTGGGTTGGAGCAATTGCAATGTGACTGTTTCTTATAAATGTTATATTAAGGCTAATAAGGCAGAAACTATCTGTGATACAAACTATGACTCATATTTTGAAAAAATGAAGAGAACTGTTAGTGAAATACAGCATAATCCTGTTCTTTTGAAGCAACTTTCTATTATTGACAAAAAAATGTTTCATGCAGGGCGAGCATATATCAATACTAAAGTAGAGAATTGTTATTTTGTTTGTGGAAAAAAAAGCATATAAATGGCTACCTGAGAACTGGTCCGGCAGTTGTTTATTGGGTTACCTGGTTCCGGCCATATGACACACTGCAGCTTTGCCTCAGGGGAAAATTCGAAAAGTCAGAGAGGTTAGCAGTAAACCTAGAAGCCCAATCAAGAGACCCGAGAATCCAGTGGGACGAATCGAAGCAGGGTGGAGAAACCATAACTCCACGAAAAACAAAGATAAACTGACACATATGGACTTAAGTGACACTATTATATCATGGGCAGGCATAGCCCCTGCATATGGCGTAGTGAAATCGATTTGGGAGCTGAGAAAACTGTCCAAACTTCTCAAAGTTATGAGCAATGCAACTTTTTCTGCTCTCAAATTAGTGACTGATGAACTAAATGCTATGAAAAACGTGGTACTTCCAAACCACATGGCTCTTGACTTCACCCTAGCGATGAGAGGTGGTACATGCGCTTTAATCAAAGAAGAATGCTGTTCGTATATTCCTAACAACCAGCACAAAATAAACGACCATCTTGAGGTGATTCAGCAAGTGTCGACCATGACCAAACCAGGCCCAAACCCTCTGACGGACGTTTTCCAAAATTTGTTTGGGGGGGTGGGGTTCCATCCTAATGAACATCCTGATTGCCATTTCTGTGGGATTACTCCTATTAGGAGCATGCATTTGTTGTGGTATTCCCTGCATGAAAAAGTTAATCAAAGATTTTATAGATATGACAGTTTCTGAGACTTTGTATCAAAGTACTGAAATTGAAGAGTTGTTGAAAACTGAAATGCTTTCATAAGTCTAAACTACATGACTCTCTTAACTGCAAATCTGGAATGAAAGAGGTTAGGAGAAGAAGTAAACTGTTTATGCTTTTGAAAATAGAATAAAAAGTATTAACAGGGGGGGAAATGTCAGAGAAATATGCATTTATGTATATGTCTAATGCTTATTAGAAGCTAAAAGAATTAACACGTTTTCATTCTATTTTATATACAGCTTAATTCTGTGTGAAATTATAAGATGCTTTTTGAAACCGCAGTATGCTTTCTGAAAACTTGCAAGATGCCCCCTGACCTAGTAATTGCTAGCACAGCAAAATTCATGTTTATGCCTTTTGGAAATGTACTGAGAAGCAGATGATTATCTGCTAGGTCAGGAAGTAATAAATGAAACAATACTATATTCTATAATGTTATGATTTTGAACAATCAGCTCTGTTCGTGTTATGAGAACATGCACAGCTGCGGAAGAATAAGAGATGCATAAGACAAAGGACTGTTTGAAGAATCTGTACTTGCTTTGTACTCGAATTAGCTGTAGTACCTTGAATAGAAACATAACATAGTGGGAAACCGTATCTAACCGGTGGTCACCAAGGCCACATTGTTTTTCTTAGGAAGTTTTTCATAAAATTGATAGTACAAGCAGAAAATTATGGATAAACAGCTGCTATGTAATGATGATGTTAAAACTTGTGATCTGCTAAGTCAGCTTGGTAGGCAATGTCTTGTTAGAAAGTGTATAAAGATGAATTTACTTTTTAGTTAGACAAACTCTTTATTAGCAGTTTTTGTCTCCTTACTGCAAGATTAAAGTGCCTTAACCTGAACCTACCATGTATTGATAATTTTTAAAGTATATTTTTCTTTGACAGTATGTGTGTTATGTGTGGGGCTTATAGTAACAGGTGGGGTTGGGCCTGGGTTAGGGTGGATGTCACCATCCACTATGAGGTTAGGTAGTAATCTAATAGCAAGTCTCTGGAGTTGTGGTAGTATTTAGTTCTAGGATGAATATATGAAACACGAATGGGATGTTGAGTTTTTGCATTAGAAGAGTTTTATGAGCGGTGGGGAAGTGGTTGGTAAGAATTATGTGGCTGATTAGTAGTACTGGTTTTGATTTTAGGGTAGTGGGCACCAGGGAGGTGTTGGTATTCATAGGCTGTGAGAAGATAGATAATTATAAGTGGGGGAATTAGGCAGTAACTAGGATTAGAGTTTGAAGATTTATTAAAAGTATGTGGAGGCATTGTAGGGGTATTTGAGTAATGCTTGTTTAAAATAGAGTTGGGGTGTTTATAATTAGCATATAGTGAGAGACTGGAGAGAGTTTGAGTAATAGGGCTGAGCCCTGTGAATGATTGGTTAATGCTGATTGATTCTGATGAGTGTGAGTGGTGTCAGATGAGGGGGAGTGGTAAGGTGATAAAAAGTGTAGGACAACAGGGGGTGGTTGAGAATTGGGGGCAGGGTAGGGGAGCAGAGTCAGCCCGTAGGGCAAACAGAGCAGGTATAGCCAGAAGAAGAAGATCGAGGGGAACAATCAATCAGTGGAGTGTTGAAATCTGAAGGTAAGTATGGTGAGATATATAAGAAGGTAAGAGGCTTAAAAAATATAGAAGTGGGATTATAGCAGAGTGATATAAGGAACTATTTGTATGGTTATACTGGGACCACATTGTGAGAGAGAACAAAGAGTAGTTAAAGGGATTTAGAGACCCTAAAGCTAATAGTATGGAGCCACCTAGTGGGCAGGTGGAGCACTTGGATGCACTAATAGTATGGATCCACCTAGAGGGCAGTGGGCTACTTACATGCGAGCACACTACTGGAGATTCCTATGAAGCAAAGCAGAAAAGCTAAGTCAAAAGATGGTGCCTTTCTACATCAGGCTTTTTGATACCTCTGTAATTAAGCAGGAGTGGGAGGGGAGGTGTGCAGGTTCAAGGTGGGAGAGGGTGGTAGACACAAAGTAATTCAAGGTTGTGAGTCAGAAAAACTGGACTAAGCCAGCTGCTAAAAAGAAAACAGGAAAAACAAGCTAAGTCAATTCTAGGTCAGTGTGGTGCAGTACTTTCCTAATAACTACAAATGTTATGCTACTAATCTAGTACAGAGTGGTGAAAAGGACCACCACGTCTGCAGGGAAAAACAAAAGTATGGGCTGCAGATACATAGGTAAACGTTTTCCAAGAGAAAGTAGTTTTAAGTAATTGACCTAGGAGTACGATAGGAAGACAAATGGGGGGGGGGGGGCAGTGGTGTGCACGCATACAGTGAAAGGGGAAACAGTCTTCATTTTGGAGGACAGATTAAATACAATGCTAACATACACTAGTGTAGCTGAAAGCACTTTAGTGTTCCACCAATGCAGGGTCTCACAGTGCAGGGCAACAAGACAGCCTTGGGTTGACTGGAGTTTGGCCAAGACACCAGATGTAACTTTTGCTGAGGGAAATGCGAGCATACTACTGTGGATTCCTATGAAGCAAGGTAGAAAAGCTAAGTCAAAAGATGATGCCTTTCTATATCAGGCTTTTTGATACCTTTGGGTAATACTGTCTCAAAATGTTTCACAACACTAAAATATCATTTTCTGTATTTATCAAGTGCAAAATAATCATCTGCAAATAAACGTAATGTTTCTTGATCACCATATCGGTTATATCCCTGAATTTGTGAGTCCCTTATTTTCTTTGCTAATTGTTCTAAATATAAAGCAAATACAGGGGAAAGAGGACACTTGTGCATGCTTCCTGTGTTCACACACGTGTCGTAAAGGAACCCTCCCACCTTAATTCTTGCCTCCAGCTCTTCATACATCCTCTTAATTAACCCTATTACTCTATCAGTGTACAAAAATGCTACCATTGCCCAACTCATAAAATTCAAGCAGACTTTATCAAATGCTTTCTGTGTGCAAAGACCCATCAGGAATAGTGTTTACTTACACCTCTTGATCATTCCTGTTTTATTAATGTTGTTCCTTACACAAAAAACACCTTCCATATCCCTTGATTCTGGTAACATATTTGCCATTCTCTTAGCAAGAATAGATATAAATGCATTATAATGATATTTTAAAATAGAAATGTGTCTATATGAAGTTGGGGCTGAAGGGTCTTTACTTCCTTTGGGTACTACAGCCACCACACTTTTCTTCCAAGATGCTGGTACTTTCCCTGTTTCAAATATTGTTAAATAGTACCTTCCAAATCCTTATCACTTTCTTCCCTCCCAACTCCTAAACTTCCAAATGAATACCATCTTTTCCTGGAGACCTCCAGACTGATTCATTCTATATCACCATTTTTTTATACAATAGCTAGTAATTAATGAACTTCATTTTCCTCTAACTTTGTATAAAGTTTTTCATAAATATTTCCATTTGTGCCATTTCTTGGTTTCCACATTCCTCTGCTTTATAAAAATGTGCATAAAACCTCACAAACATCGTTAATGCCTCTAGGTTATAAACTCCCTAATTTAGGTAACAACCCTTTTTACTTTTTGTTGCCTAAGTCATTGTCCTAAAATATGTTGTGCTCTGAAGTTGTTATAAAAATAGGTGCTTTAACAGCTACCTTTTACCACAGTCACAATTAAAATTTTATATTGATGAGATGATGTAATGTTCTCACAGCCACGAAGAATATTTACAAACTATAAATTAAAGATGCCTTAACTTTGTAAATCTACGGCCCTATGGCATACTCCATCTCCTAAACGAATCGACATAAGCATATGAGTTAAGGATGGACACATCACACTCTTTTAAACATCATGCAAAGCTGAATATTGACAAGGTGCTCAAAAAGCTGAAGGACTGTTATAAGTTTGAAAATCTCCTAATGTTTGAGACAAGGAAAAATGGTGAACTACATCTTATTTCTAATCTGAAATGTTTCCTGTTTGCCTTAACCCTACACTCATCATATGACAAATCTCTTACAAACAACAGTGAACAAGAACTGTCATTTCATATCCCTTTTGAATTTTAGGAAATGTCACTGCCTGACTCAAGAAAATCAAACTGGCTAACTACTACCACTATAGCAGCTCTGCTCCTTTCTTTGTTTATGTTTAAGTTAATACATTTGGCTACTGTTCCCTTTAGCTAGAAAACTGCAGATTAATCCTTCTAGCAATCAACTCAGATCACACAGACAACGTGCCTTGATCTTAAAGAGATCCATGTTCAGCTTAAATTCAATGAAAAATGTCTTTTCAAAACAAACACAGGCAAACTTGAACCTTCTGTCTTCAGATGTCAGAAATGAACTTTATAGAGATTTCCACTCTAAGCTAATAAAAAAATCTCACTGATGTTTACAAATGCAACCGCTTTAAAGAAAACAGCTAAATACTGAACATTAATGAGACATTTGTAACAGATGGTAAATTTATTACAATCGTAAAAATGCTAATTCCAGTGATCTGGTAAATATGTCCATAGCTCTCTGCTTTGTAATGTGACTGCAAGTATCAGTAGCTATAACTGTCAAATGGTAAACTCAGTACTGTGGGCCTCCTGTAATGTCCTTATGCAGTACTCCTATTCCTTGAGGTGCAGCAGATAGTGTGATTCACATATATTAGATACATCAGGCACAACTTTTTGAAGAAGTCTGAGAAAGTAGTATACAATAAAGTAATAATGAGATGTAAATGAGGACTATGTGAACAATCTGTGAATATCTTATGTAAATTAGGAACTCTTCTCACCATTGTGCAATTCATAGTCACTTTTTTGCCCATCTGCTCTGTGACAAGCTGGGTTATAAAAAGCAAAGTCTCATCTTTTCTATCCATTTTACAATTTGAGAAGATGCTTGTGTCCACTGGCAGCTTACCTGTCTCCCATTCTGAGCTGCTCATCTCAGTTGCGCTAAAACCAGCTGTGCCCAGTAGTGCATATCAGCAGAGAAGGAGAAAATAAAGGCAAAGGTTGACCCATCTGAACTTTGCTGATCATGACATCTTGGACAGGTTTAATAGGGAGATCCTAAGTGGAAGACAAGCGCTGGTAGAGATTTTAGTAGAATCTGGAACAGAAGCTGATGTTAAAAAAGGAATATAGGTGTGCGCCGCTTAATGTCCTTCTGCACAATGGCCGACCGCATTTACGTCCTTACTGTACTAAGTGGATGTAAATGTGGTTGGACATTTTGCAGAAGGATGTTAAGCAAAGCACAATGTAAAGAATATGGTGTTCACTTAATCTTTGTGCCACTTAACATTCTATGGAATAAAACCTATCCTGGACGTTAGGTGGTGCATACCTGTAATTAGTAGAGCACACAAAATATTGCATGATAACTATAAGAATCAATCAGAGGAGGTTAGAAAGGATTGGGAAGACAGAATGGATAAGCAAGTCACAAAGAACCAATGGGGGATCTATGTATATCTCCCAAATATGCAAAGTCTAGAAGATTACCTCAAGTAGACTCCAAAGAATTTTTCCTCAGGTAGACAGCAAATGTTGGAAGTGTGATGTGGAAGAAAGAAGTAGTTGAGAGCACATTTTCTGGGAAAATGAATTGTCATACTTTAGAGATTCCCTGCAGACTGCTCTGCCTGAGATACTGGGCAAGCCAATTGGCATAACTAAGGAAATTATTTTTTTGAGCTATGATACAGAATCGGAATTGCCTAGACATAGTAAAGCCTTGCTGAGTCTAATTATGGTGGCTGCCAAAAAAGCGATTAATAGAAAATGGAAATCAAAGTCTAAACCAACTTTAATAGAAGTAGCGAATACAGTGAAAGAAGTAAAACAACTGGAAATGGTATCTTTAGAAAAGGGTAGGAGAAAATTACATAGAAAAAATGGGAATTGTGAGAACAATACATGCAGAGGAGGAATGAGGTTTAAAAGAAGACAGAATTTGAATGAACAAGCTATGTAATGTTTGACTGACAATGACTGGATAGATTATAAGTGATGTATATTTTTTTGCAACTAAAATTATGTCAATATGGTTTGTTTTCCTTTATATAAATGTATGAATGCCTGTGTCATACCTGATAATTTAGTAAAGATGTTTTTTTTTTAAAAAAGAAAAGAAAAAGAAAGAAATCTTGGACAGATTTAGAGTGAACAGGGAAATAAGTAGAAGGCTTTGAGAGTTTTTTTAAGGCCAACAGATAGGGCTTGGGGAATGCGTGGCCTTCCTATACTTGTGGATAACAAGGTATGTGCAGCCCTCACCATACCTGCCATGGGGATCTTTCAGAGACAAACTTTGAACATGATGGGGATCCCACATCTTGAAGATACTTCAGCAGTTCTGCAACATACTTTAAGCATATGTGGATCAGTATGTCTATTTCCCATTGTCACCTCAAGAGTGAGCCAGTACCATGGCTGCCTTCTATAGGATGACATGCTTTCTTGCAGTGTTTGGTGTGACAGACTTCACTCATGTTGCCACCAGGGCCCCATATGTATCTCTGAGAGAACACTACTGAAACAGGAAGTTATACCATTCCATCAACTGCCACGGAATGAGTGATGCATGAGGGTGCATCCTCAATGTGCTGCCATCATCCTGTCAATGCCCATTATTCTTGTATTTGGCACACTGGCTCACACTTCTACCTCCTTTTGTATGATAGGATTCCTCATGGTCACCTAGTTGGTAAGTGCAAAGCCTTTTAATGCTGCTAGGCATAGGTGTATCAGTATCTGTAGAGTGGCATGGGTAAAACTATGTAATCACCACCCCTTTTTTCTGTGGAGTATTCCTTTCCTCTTTTTGTTATACATATGAAGCATATTACCCACTCCTTCCGCACATTTTAGTAAAAAAAAAAATATTTTTAAAAATTATTGCAAACTGCTTACTACAAACATAGGAAACAGTTGCTACAGTTTATACCCTTCCTGCAATGAATGCTATGGCACTCATGTTTCAGTTAAAAAAAATTATTCTTTTAAACTGTAGCATCATTTGGCAGGAACAAATAGCAATGTGAATTCACAAGATATTTCAGCTTGCTGGAGGTCAGTTATGGCAGATACCAAACACAGCAAAATACTCAAAAGCTTTCTAATGTTTGGGGCTTGCCCTTTCTTGCCTAAAGAAGCATATCTAGCAAAAGTAAGTATTATTCATGCAATCAGTTCAGTGGCACCAAGTACCAAGAGAAAATTATAGGTGAAAGCTGAGAAGATTAAACTATAAAATAAGACATAGCAAATACAACTTAAAAAAACAAAAAATAAAATAATAAAATACCACCAAGACCACTGATCCAAGAAGTAAGTGAATTTAATGAAACAATTAGCACCTTGGCTTACATAGCCTTCTAAGAGTCTTGGAAGGCTGTGTAAGCCAAGGCACTAAGTGTTTCATTAAATTTGCTTACTTCTTGGATCGGTGGTCTTGGTGGTATTTTATTGTAAAATAAGACATACCAGATCAATATATAGAGAGCATTCAGTCATGCAATACTGCTGTGGAAATTTGTGTGTGTGTGTGTGTGTGTGTGTGTGTGTGTGTGTGTGTGTGTGTGTGTGTGTGTGTGTGTGTAAACAATCCTCTTTTGAAGTTATATTGCAAGTATCTTAACAGACTACTGATGTTTAATACAGTAAAATATTCTACACCACTTAGTAGGCTTAAATCCACAAACGGTCCATGAACTGACTTCTGCACTGTGTCATCTCATATGAACTTGCCACTCAGCATGACTCATAACTGCTCTAGTCTTAGTTAAAAGATTAAACTGCCTGTGTGCTCTCTGGTATTACAAGCTACTATTATAATTCTCATTTCCTAGTACTTATAATGTACTATAACATAACTAACTTCCTATATATTCATATATTTCTATTAATGCTCCATTCGGTAGGTGCCATGTATTTTTCTTTAGTTTTCTTGATGGCATGATAAGTGTAATAAGTTCTAGTTTCCCCTAAAAATGCACTGCATTGTCTCATTAGGCATATTCGATAATCAAAATGCACAGTAACTGGTTAGCACTTTCATAATACTTTAATTTATTTTCGTCCAGAATAGGCCTCATTCCAAAGAGGCATGCTAATGCAACCAGCCATAGCAGTCCTTACTGCAAGATATATTACCACATACAATTGTTTATTCCCTGCTAGCATCCAGTGTTTTCTTCATATATCAGCAAAGCATTATTTTAAATAAATATAAAAGAGACATTATCCAATCTCTTGTCTATAATTTATAATTTTAAGTTTTCTGTTCATTTAACACCACTGAACTCCTACCTCTCTTGTGGAAAAAGGGCATCTCTGTTAGACTTTGCAGTCATAAAACTCAGAAAATGATGCAGTTATAACTGCCTTGCATAAAAAAAGAATAGATTGGAACTGTAGTATAGCATTTGGATTAATAAGGCATCTGTAAGACAGGTACATCTAGCAGATGTGAAATTCATGAATTTATTCATTCACAAATTACTTATTTAACTCGCTCGATTCAGGGGTTTTGGTGAGATGCATTCTATCCAGACACACACAGGGCACAAAGCAGAAGAAATGGTTCTGAACAGGAAGCTAGCTTATTGCAGGATGCACAAACTTGCTCACTTTCACACAGCACAGACTCACACACACACACACACACACACACACACACACACACACACACACACACACACACACACACACTTTTAGGCAATATTAACTACTACCAAAACATACAAGAAAAACATGCTCACAACTCTCAAAAATTCTAGGCCGCAATAAGTACTATACATCAGCCAGGGAAATCCACAACTCCAACCCCAGTAATAGTAAACAACCATGATAACATTCCCACACAATTCAATAAATACTTTACTGAAACAGTTCAAGCCCTTCCCAATGCCCAAGCTAATGCTAGTAGCCCCATACTGAATACTACCCAAACCCACCCCAACACACAAAACAATGCCTCTCACGTTTTCCTTCACCCAGTGTCCATCAAAGTTATTTCTAAACTCCTTCGTAAATTAAACCGACCACTCTGGCTGTTGCTAACTTACCAGCAGATTTCCTTCAGATAGCTGCAGAAGCTATAGCCTGTCCTGTCGCTATTCTTATTAATAGATTCCTATCAGAGTGCAAGCTACCTACCATATGGAAAACATCACATAACATAACACTACACAAAGGCGGTAACTCAGAACTCAGTAACTACCATCCAATCACTATCCTATTGCCCTTATCAAAAATATTAGAAAGAGTTGTTCACACTCACCTAATGCACTGCCTCCAAAAAAACAATCTGCTATCTAAATCACAGCATGGCTTTATACCCTCCCACAGGACCACCACTCCACTGCTCTCTTTTACCAATACAGTTAACCACTGCAGAAACAACTGACTATTCGTATCCTTCATATTTTTAGATTTATCAAAAGCTTTTAACATAGTTAACCACAATATGTTTCTTAATACTCTATCCACCCTAAACATTAGCCTCTCCTCTATCTCACGGTTCAACAGCTACCTATCAGGATGCCAATTGTCCCCTCTGTTACCAGTTTCCTTAGGAGTCCCTCAAGGCTCCACCCTTGAACCTTTACTGTTCTCTCTATTTAGCAACCAGCTCTCTTCCTCTACACTCACTGCCTCAGTTGTACAATATGCTGACGACACCACCCTTATATGTGTTGCCCCCACATTAAAAGACCTGCATACCCTAACCCAAAATACCTTTCTTTAGCAGAAACCTGGTTCACTAACACCAAATGTATTCTTAATCCCAAATAAAACAAAACTTTTCAGCCCATGTAGATCCCCCCTCCAAACAATGATTTTAGCATCAGTTCCAAAGACAATACCCAGATCACTCCAACCACCCACACTAAACTGTTAGGTGTAGAAATAGACAACAACCTGAGGTTTGACATCCACATAGCACAAACCATCAAAAAAGTTCACAAAAAGCTAGGACTCCTCTACCAAAACAAGCAATGTCTCACTAGATACACCAAAACCACAATAGCTCAGACACATCTGTCATCTATCCTCCTCTATGCATTCCCAATTCTGACTAATCTCCGCAAGGCTGACTTAAACAAGCTAGAATCCTGTTATAACAAGATTGCCAGGTTTGCTACAGAAGCGTCATATAGGTCCCATCACTATTTATCACTTAAGCAGCTTAACTGGCTTGAGCTGCCTCAGCTACTGCAGCTCAGTCAATTGTCAATAGCACACAAGTTATACTACTTTCCTGATAACCCCCCCCAGCACTCCAGAATCTAATTTAACCCTATACTACTACTAGAACCTTAAGATCTAGTAACCAGAACCTCATAAATGTCATCAAATATAATAATGATGCTGGGAAAACTCTCTTTGGCTGCACTATTGCTAAAGTCTGGAATGCATTACCTAGCCATCTAACATCTAATAGGTCTACTACACAATTTAAAAAAGCTCTTGAAAACCCACTATACAAACAACTGGTTATGCTCTTGTTACGTCTCAGGGTTAATACATACTAAGCAACTCTAGTAATGACACTATACTTCAATTTGTACCCACAGGTTTTCTTGCTTTACTTATATACTTCTTCTCTCTAACTCTTACCATCTATACTCCATAATTTTGTTTTAACTTCTCGATCAGCAACCATTCACCTATCTTTCACATCTGACAAAGTTGCACTATATGAAATCCACATGACTTCCTTGAATGTATTGTTATGTGGTTACTGTTATATGATAAGTTCTCTTTTAAGGCTGTTATTCTGATAATACTTCAAAGAAGTTACTATTTTACTACTTACTGCATAGTACTAAGAACTGTATGTTTTTAGCAACCATTACCTGCTACCATAAACTACTACCATATGGTGATAGCTTTTTTGACTATACTGCATGTTTGTATTTTATTTTTTATCCTTACAAACTATGTATTGTGTTCTGAATTTTTCTTACTATATATATTGTACTAAATTGGAACTTTTCTCCCCGGGCCTCCACTGAAAATGGACCTGCGTCCAGTCAGACTTTCCCAGGAAACAAATGCAAAATAAAAATAAATAAATAAATAAATACATATGGAGGAATTTCAGTTCACCTATTGCACATATTTAGGATGTGGGAGAACTGGAACATTTGGCATAAAAAATGTGCACACAGAGAATAAGAGGACTCTACACAGAAGACCCCTCATCCCATCCAAGAACCAAACTCGGTAGCCAAGCACTAAGAGATAGTAATGTTAACAACACTGTGCCATTCAACAACAAACAAACGAAGTAGGCAAGTCGAAATACTCCAAACCAAAGCAAGCAATCGTTAACGTATTTTTAATAAGGACGTTTTCGCTCCTAGCCAAAACCAAGAGCTTCTTCAGACAGTAATAAAAGAGCGCCAAATCGCTTTTATACAACCCATTCATGATGTCATATCCTACACAATTACAAAAATAAAACAGTATTAAACATTTTAAAAAAAAGGAGAATTTTAAACAAGAAAGTTTTAAAAGAAGAAATAGTTCACATTGCCTTCTCTCTTAAACAGACGGCATTTCCTCAAAAAAAATACCTTATAAAACTGGGTATTAATAAAAGCGTACATTTAATATTAAATGTTAACCCCGCATAGTACACATACTAAAAGGGCACCCATTATTAATTTCAGATGCTTCAACTGCATAAAGAAATTAAAACAAAATATTTCCTTATACATAATTTAAAGACTGTGTTTGTATAAAGGAATTATGCCCAAACAGGCTGTTAAACTGATTATACACATAAGGAACAAAAATATAAATATATGATTTCCCAAACAGGCCTTTACCCAAGAAGGTCCCTCTCAGAAACATTTTATATGTGTGTATAATTTCCTACCAGTTTGAATAGTCATTAAACCGAGAAATTAGTGTAAATTTCTAAGATAACTTTTATATTTTAAAATAATGGAAATATTACACAGGTCGTTTAAGCCAGGTGGGGAAAAAGCATTTAGTAATAACTGCCATTCCAGTTCCTTTAGTTCAAGGAGGAGTGGTTGGGGACCCCCCCTAACCCCAACCTTCACTCCATCAATTCCCATAAAGGAAAAACTATGCCCTGTATTATCCAACACATGTTTCGAAAGGGCGTTGTCCGTTTTTTTGTTTTTTATGGCATAGTTGTGTTGGTAAACACGGTCACGCAATCTGCGGTCCGTTTTACCGACATAAAATGCCGGACAACAATTACAAAGCGCAATGTAAATGATTGATTTAGAATCACAAAAAAACCTCTGTCTGATGTGATATTTTTCACCCCTAATCATGAAAGAGTTCCCTGTTTTTAGTAGTCTACACGAGTTACAGAACCCACACAAAAAAGTGCCAGTTTGTCTAGACACCCCAGGGTGTGGGTTTTCATTTTGTAAGAGTTCTTTCAAATTCTTACCTCTTTTAAATACAAAACCAGGGGAAAGGCCCAAAATTTGGAGAAGGTGGGTGTTGTTGGTAATAAACTCCCAATTTTTCTTGACAATGCAACACATACTAGAGATGTGTTTATTATAGGTAAGAATGAACCTATTTTTAAAATCAACAACCGGGGGACTAAAACCCTGGTCTGTGTTATTATGTTCAATCAAAGGTGGATTGGTCATATTCCCACCCAGGTCTATCTCCAATTCAATAGAGGTTTGGTTGTTTTGCTGAAGGGAACCCCTTAAAAGTGGTTGATAAAACCCTGAATTTCTTTTAAAAGAGACCTCATCAATAAGATTGTCCAAAAATTCCGTGGGGTAACCTCTGTTTTGGAACATGATTTTAAGAGTACCACACTCCTCTTCAAAGTCAACAAGGGTGCTACACGTACGTGTTGCTCTCACTAGTTGACCTTTGAAGATGGACTTCTTTTGATTCAGAGGGTGGTTACTGGAAAAGTGGAGGAAGGCATTGCAATAAGTGTTCTTCCTGAAGATCTTAGAACAAAAACAGTTGTTTGGGATATCTTTAACAAGTTTGACATCTAGGTACTCGGTTTCACTCGTTGAAAAATGATGAGTGAATGTTAGAAAAGGACATGTTTCATTCATATAATTCACTAGGTTGATAGCCGTGTCGGAGTTCCCCTCAAGAAGGACAAATACATCATCTAAAAACCGAGTGTAGAATTTTGAGGTCTCTTTAAAGAGAGAATGTTCAAACAGAAAGGTCTTTTCCCAATAGGCCACCACTAGGTTCGCCACACTGCCTCCGCATGGCGAACCCATAGCAATACCCCTTTTCTGTATGTAATGCTCATTGTTAAAAATGAAAAAATTGGATGACAGAATGATGTCAAGGAGGGTGGTGACAACGTAAATCTCATCTTTAGGTGCCTTCATATCAATCAACATAAGTTCCACCCATTCCACAGCTTCAAGGTGTGGTATGGAGGTGTACAAGTCTACCACGTCAATAGTTAAGAAGCTGTAGGAAGGGCTGAACGGGATAGTATTGATAGCTTTAAGGAAGGACCACGAATCTTTACAAATCTGAGGGAGTGTCTTGAGGTATTTTGTTAAGATGTGATCAACAACCTTGGCACTAGGATGAGTGATACAACATCTCCCGTCCACTAGAGCCCGCATGGGGGGATCCTCTAAGTTTTTATGAATCTTGGGGACCCCAAACATAATTGGAACTCTAGGGAAGGGTATGTTGATATAATCAAATGTGTCGATGTCAATTTTCCCTTCAATGAAGAGGTCTCTCAAATAACCTTTAATTCTATTGTACTGACCTGTAGTTTCATTCACAGAGGAACTCTCATAAGCTGGAGAGTCGAGAATTTTAAGCATTTTTGAAACATAGTCATCCTTATCCAGGATAACCAAACCACCACCCTTATCTGGCTTAATAATTCTAATAGGTAAATTACAAAGATTTTTCAAACAGGTTCTTTGTGCAAGTGTGATGTTACTATTAGCATCAAACCATCCGATATTCTTAAACAGGTGTCTAAAATCTAATTCACAAGCACACTCAAATGTCTGCAAGGTGGGGTGGAGGGGGGGGTTAAACACACTTAACAGCTTGAAAGGGGCTCTATTATTGCATATTTCACCATTAAACAATACTTTAAGGTTCAAGCCCCGTACAAAACATTTGAGATCCATCAGTAGTTTAGGCAGACTAATTTTCTGGTCAGGGACAAAGGTTAGCCCGAAGGCCAAAAGTTCGATCAAGTCTTGTTCAATGTTGAAATCAGAAAAATTGTAGACAAAAAAGTCGCCTTTAATGTTGGTCAAAATAGTAGGCTTCTGAAGTTGGGCTGGAGTTTCAGGGGAAAGGGTGGCCTCAGTTAGGCTTTCTTCGAGTTCTTCTGCTGTTGAAAGTTCTTCCGCCCTAAAAAAGGTTTAGATTGGCTTTTGTAGTTGGGCCGATATCCCTGATTGCTATAACAGGCTTTAATTCTGTTACTTCTTCTCGGTTGATGAGAAGATGAACCCTCATCCCCATCATCAAGTTCCTGATAGTTTTCATCAAAGGTGTTTGATGAAAAACCTCCATTTTTGTCACTGTTGTCATGGTTTTTGTCATCATTTTCCATTTGCCTTTTAGGCCCATTAAGATTTTTAACCAGGTTGGGGTAGGCTAACTCTTTACAGTAAGCTAATCGGTCTCTTGCCAATTTTTTGCTTTTGTTAGACTTTAATTTGGCTAAAAGACCGTCAATACTTTCAAAAATACGATGGTAGTCGTATTTGTACCGCAGAAAGTTAATATCTGCCTTAATCAGTTCATTCAGATTGTTAGTTTCAGTTAATAAAAAATCAATTTGTTTCTCATAATGTTTTGACATAACTTCTAGTAACTCCAACCCTTGTTTATTGAACAGGTTGGATAGTTCACCCACAAACACAGGATCAACAAATAAATTAGTAGGGGTAAAGGAACTCCTTAACCCCTTCGGTACAAGATTTTCTTTTGAGCACTGTCTAAAATAAGAAACTTCAAGCTGAAGTTTCTTAATCTTGAGCATTTTAGCATCCAAAAGTTTTAAATTAGCAGCGATACAACTTTCAGGGTTACCTGCAGGATCCAATCCAGTAGTCGGCGAATTTGTAGTAGGTGGTGAACCAAACACAAAGGCTTCAGTATTCTTCACCCAGTGCCCAAAGATGGGCTCGCCAATAAACTCCGGACAGTTATTCAAACCATAGGCGTTGTTGTTCGCACCATTCGGTGCGTTATTACCAAAACCAAAAGCACCAGTTCGAGAATTAACATGTTCCTGCCTCTGTACATTAGGTAACCTCAGTTCCGCAGACGATCGATCTGTGTTAGAGCCCTCAGAGGCGTTAGATGGGCGTGGAACCTGCCCAGGTTGTATTAAAGAGACCGAACAGCTTTCCGGTCTCCCATAATTGCTGCTCAACTGCCCAACATTAGTACTCAGTGGAATAGGCGCTCGGCTGGTTTCCAAATTGTCCAGCCGTGAGTTTAAAAAGTCCAAACGCTGTGTTAAATTTACCAGCAAAGTTTCAAAGTTGTTAGAGTCACGAGGAATTTCAGTTCACCTATTGCACATATTTAGGATGTGGGAGAACTGGAACATTTGGCATAAAAAATGTGCACACAGAGAATAAGAGGACTCTACACAGAAGACCCCTCATCCCATCCAAGAACCAAACTCGGTAGCCAAGCACTAAGAGATAGTAATGTTAACAACACTGTGCCATTCAATTAATCTCAAAACACACACCTTCATATTCTGAATAAGAACCTCTTATTATTTGTTCTGTCCTTTTCCAATGACTGATTTTTTTTTTAACGAGCAACACCCAGAAAGCTTAGGGTCAGTTTCTGAGCATGACTAAGGGGCATATCTCTCAAACTTCCATCTGCAAAATGTAGAACACTTCATCTCATAATGTAGGACAAACTGGAAAAATGTAGAGCACGTGTTAATAACTTCATCCAGGAAGGCCAGCCTTTGGTTAAAATACTTTTAATTTACACCAACAAAAGTTCTGTTATTAATATGACTCAGCATTATTTACCAAGGATAGCTGTTTAAAAACTCATAACAATGAATACGTGACAGACCCTTTCAGTGTGGAAAACAGAAGAACGTGGAATTTCTAAGACACAAAATGAGGAACATTTTTCATAATGAAGTTCAGATGAGACTTTAACAGTCAAGTGCCATATTTAGACAAAGAAATCAAGTGGGGGATGAAAGGCTCAAACGCATGTTTGCCTTAGTGTTTTTGTAGTCCTTCCTCTAACCCACACTTCAAGGTGATCTTACTCCTAGTTTGTGTCTATTATCTAGGGCATAGCTATCAACCTCTTACCCCTGGAATCAAGAACAAAACCAAAACTAATGTAGAACAAACTCTCAAAGTCAAGGAACTTTTTAAAATGATGACTTCCTTAATTAACAGAGTAAGGATTTATAGAATTACATAACTGCAATGCCTGGCATTATATATGGAATACAGCTCACACTGTTTTGTCAGAAAAATCACAAATTTCAAATGGAAACAAATTTTGAAGAAAGATGAAGAAGGATCTGAAAATCTGGGACAACTGAGAGCAGTGGTTCAAAAGGCTTGGTAAAATCAATCGTAAGTGTGAAAAAAGACTAATTTCTAAATTACTTTAGAACAAATCCAGCTTTAATTACCATCTCTGTGTTAAGATTAGTGTCCAAAACTGTCTTCTCTGGTTTTGGCTGGTACACCTAGTTTATCTAAACTGTGATGAAACATCACAGAGTTTTGTTACCTGTAGTTCACTGTGGTCTAGGAGGCAGATAAGTACGCTTCATTTAGCAAAAGGGCATCACAAAATGTAACAAATGTTTAACAAGTGCTGGCGCTTCTTAAAGGTTTTGGTGTACAATGAAAATGGACACAATAAAATACACACAGCTGTCCACTCAGAAACAAAAGTAGAAGCCTTCTATTTGAGCACAGACCCATCAAGCGAGAATAACGCCATTAACAAAAATTAGCAATGCCAATAGACCCAGCTGTGTTCGACAGCACTACACACTTTGACTAATTACACTCTAATTATCTTGAGATCCTGCCCTGCTAATTAAACTAATTAAACACATAAAAGGACCCCCTCTCCTGTTGAATTCAGCATCTAAACAAGCCATGGTTTCAAATAAACAACAGAAATCAATATAGCTTGTTCACTTTAGAAATGATAATTTGCAAGTGTGATGTACTTAGTGGATAGACAGTGTGAGAGAGCTATAAAGAGAAAAAAAGACTGAGAGAAAACAAAGCAGATCTGTTCTGGAAATGCAAGCAGTATTGTACTATTATTTGCCCTGAGATGGCCTTGAGGGTTTTGTGTTCATGAATGCAAATGAAATAGCTCAACGAGAAAGACTGGCAGACAGAGAGGAAGAGAAAGCGTGTGGAGAGAGCATGCAAAAGAGACACACACACACACACACACACACACACACACACACACACACACACACACACACACACAAGCCAAAATCAAGACAAAGACTAAAGATGTAAAATTAATATAACTTAGATATTCAGTAAGATAATTTCCATTCCCTTGTCATATAGAAAAAAGAAGGGCCATTATGGCAAAGGAGAAATACAGTATGCGACGAATATGCTAGAATCTGAGTTTTATCCAAAGTTAATACAAACTATATCTTCCACCAGACATGTAGAAAACTGACACTTTATCAACAGTTTGTTTATAGTCAATGTGCAAAGCTTGTGGATCACTTCACTTAAATGTAGGTTTAGAAATTAAGACCCTGTGATGGCCCATTTGAACAAATTCAACTGCTCCTTGTGGCTGGGTTTGAGTATAAATACAGAGAATTGTAGAACTGTAAAGAGCAAGGGATCAGATGGGCTGAAAGACTAATTGAATGCAATTCCAAGCTGTGAATGTTGTACATATTTGGGGATGGAGGGGGGTGAACTTTGAAGGAGGGGTGGGACTGCATTTTGAAAGTTGGTATACAATTCCAAAAATCTTGACTATGCCCCTGATTGCAAGTCCCACTCCTGGAACCTTCACTTTAGGAGTTTCGCAGTGGTCACTTTGTGGTCTAATACTTTTTTCTGTTTTTTTAATGAACTGACCCTTAACTCATTATCACCTATGTGACGTGGAATGTCACACATCCTTACATTCCAGAGAATTTTCTGAAAAATCTACTTAAAAGCACAACATAAACAAATCTAAATATTTTGTGGATAATAAAAGGTATTAAAACTATACAAACAGCAATGTTATCAGTAATAAAAATCCATTACAGCAATAGCAGTCAGTCCATTCACAGTCTTTCCATAAATATTATTACTGTATATATTGTAATGCACACAAACCCAGTACATTTTTTGCTAAACGTTCATAAACACACTAGAGATATATTGTTAGAATACTCGATATGACAGCAATAAATTACTCTCTGGATGCGTGTTTATTGAGATATTTACAGAAATATGAAAACATATGCTTGATTATATAATTAGCCATGTAAATAACATTGATTTTCCCTCAAGATAAGCAACTTACAGTGCAAATATCAGTGACAGTTTTCTTCAGCAATATCTAAGGTTTCACCTGATGCCATGCACCATTTTGTAACTTGTTTTTTTGAAGTATTAAAATCATATGAAAATATTATTGCCATAATTACTAACAAAAACTTACAGTATGTCCAATATATTGTGATATAAATGGACATTGACGAATTTTCACACCATATCCATCAATAGCATGTAGGTATCTCTCAGTTATGAAAATATGAACTTAAATATTTAAATATGAATAATAAGTGGCAACAAGTAATTAATTTCTCTACTGTGGAGCATCCTACATTAGCAATCTTAGTGTCATTTTGTTAATTATTCAAAGCACTTTCTAATACTGCCTATTATTAGCTGGTAAGTCACTTAGTTAAAGAAGCCAGACCCAAAAAAAGATCTGGATGCCATAAGAAGCTGTGGGGTTAACTGGAAAATACTAAGCATATCTAAACAATCCTGCCTTAGTTTGTGATTTATTGATCTTTACTGTTAAAAAAAGTGTGACTGCGAGCGATAGTGAAGGAATTACAGCTTTTGTCTGGCTTGCAGAACTCGTATTGTCAGAACAACTTTACTGTACTTACTTTACTATTTAGTTGTATACTGCTTGTGTGATTTCTGTCACAGAAGTTGATTTAAGTTCTCTTTGAATTCTGTAGTTACTGATTTTGATTATCCTTTTCTTTTGCAATATTTTATTCGTTTGAAGCTGAAAATGGATTCCTTAAACAGGTATGCAATTAACTATTTGCTAATGCACAAATATCTTGTACAGTGTAATAAATGCTATGCATATTTAAAGCTAACAGCTGATAATACTGGTGATCTGTGTTCTGCGTGTCAAAGGTTGGATGATTTGCTTACCACTGTTGTTTCATATATTAATGACTGGATTGGTGAAATAAATAATGTTGGGCAAAGAACAAATAGAACACATTTAGGACATGGTGCATCTATTATCTGCAAAGATCATTCAACCCTTATGAAACAAGACGATGCCAGTGACAACATTGGAATTCTGGATGCAAGTATTCAGCAATCTAAGGTGTATTTAGAAGTAAACAAAAAAAGGAAAGGAAGAAGTTCACAACAAATAACAAGGAAGAAAAAGAAACTGATTAATGACTGTAAAGGAAAAAGAATACTTACTAAAAATGACACTGGTTTGTTGTGTGAGACACAGGTTACAGGAATGATAATATTTTTCTATCTGAAAACCTTCAGTCTACAAAACAATCCATCACTTTTCCAAAAGAGATGGTAGAAAAAAGAGGCAAGGGGCAGGTGAAAAGGAAGAAATCAAAATGAATATGAAAGGACTGAAGAAAAAAGACGAGAAACTACATGGCTCAAGCTGTGGATTTACAATGCCAGCTGGATGAGAAGGTAAGACACAATGAAAACAGTGGGATTAATAAGACTAACGGTGATGAAGATCTATCCTTCATAACAACTGACAGAGCAGATATTACGGTATCAGAAGCTGAAGATTCTTCAGAGCTGGTGAGCAAAAATAATCTTACAACTGGTGATTCAATTATTAGAAGAACTGATACTTATATTTGCAGAGAAGATAATGAAGATTGAATAGTGTTATGTTTGCCAGGAGCAAAAATAGATGATGTGAGACAAGCCTTGGAATGCCTTAATGTAAGGAGGTATGGATCTGTTTTATTATTGTCGGTACAAATGATCTCATCTGCAAGGATTCTCTGACTGTTAGTAGGGAACTGACAGCCCTCTTAGATAGTATAACTTGTACTGGTGTTACGATGTATTTTTCAGAAATCACCTATAGAAAGGATAGTCAGGCTACTGTGAATGAAAAGATTTTTGGGCAAACACCTACATGGAAAAAATGTCCAGTTTTAAAAAATGGAAATGTGTAGAGCATCCAAGTCTAGTTTGGGGCACACATGTTCAGACAGGATGGCATGCATTTGTCAAGATCAGGGAAGAAAATTTTTGCAGCAGATATTTTGCAATATTTGACAAACAATAGGCAGGATTTTTGCCAGGTCACAAATTTAACAGTTCACAGATACCAACATTTGATGCATCTCTGATGGTTGTTAATGCTAGGAGGATTATTAATATATATTTTTTTTTATTGGAAAATTTGCTACATTCCCACAAGATTGATGTTGTTACTGTTTGTGAAACATGGTTAAAGAACAATGACTAGGAACCATTTCTGTCAAGGAATAAATGTTTTTACTGTAACAGACATTCTAACAAAAAATCAGGTGGAGGTGTTATGATAGGGATTAAAGATAGTTATGAGACCTGTGATTAGTATATGTTCAATCATAACATCAATACTATAGACTGTGTAGCTGTGACAATAAAGACAACCCTGGAACATATAACAATTGCTGGAGTGTATAGACCACCAAAGTCAAGTGCAGATGACCTAGAGGAATTCATACATTTCTTGCACGAAACACAGGAGGGGAGAATAATATTAGCTGGGGACTTAAATTTACCAGAAACAGACTGGAATAATACTGATTCAACAACATTAGTAAGGAAATTATTCATAACATATATTCAGTAACAACAGTTGCTTCAGACTTTAAAAAAAACTACCTGGGTATGGAACATACTAAACATTGTTTGTGCTCCGAAAGTAATTACCGTTACTTCAAGTTTTACCACCGTTGATGTGCAGTGATCATGGGGTTATAAAGGTTAATTTATTGCTAAATAATTCTGCCAAACTGAAATCTAAACCAATGCACAGAATATTAATTACAGATTATATGCAAGCAAAACGGTCACTATGTAAAACCAACTGGAGTAAGGTGTTCAGTAGAAAAACTGCGGATGGAATGTGGAAAATTTTGAAAGAGAAACTGTGCAAAAAAAAATCAAAAAATGTTTAACATCAGGATCTAGGCATACAACATCAGGGGGATATATTTCCATATAAACAAGATATCTGATTAAGGTGAGAGACAAAATATATAAGAACTGGAAGAGAGGTCGAACTACAACTTTGAAAACTAATATAAACAAGCTGGACAAACAGATTAAGCATAGTGTGAGACAAGCTCAATAAAAATTCAAAGAAATTGTATGTAGAGATATTGAGCATAATAGGAAACCTTTTCATAGATACATAAGATGTGGCAGAAGGAAAGAAACACAAATTGATAAACTGTATGCAGATTCTAAAATTTATTCTCAGACACAACAGATTATAGATATATTTACAAAATCTTATGCAAAACAGTTTGGCTCCACAAAAGGGGTGATAAGCTGTCCTAGTGACACCCAGGTAACCACAGATACAGGAATCAAATTAGATTATATTGAAAAAGAACTGGGCAAACTGGATCCAAACAAAGCACAGGGAGGAGATGGAATCAATAACAATGACCAGAGAACACTTTAGTAAGAACTTATGGTACTATTATATATATTGTTCACTAGGTCATATAAATATGGGGAGATTCCTAAGGATTGGAGACATGATTATTAAACCTGTCATTAAGGGAAGGGGTGTAGGACAAACCCAGAGTCACACAGACCCTTAAGTCTACTTTCATGTTGTGGAAAAATAATGGAGAAGGTAATATTGGATAAGTTATTGTCAGAACTGAATAGGTTGTGACCTGAAACCATATATCAACATACATATGTTGCAACTAGATTTATTATCACCAGTGATGTGATGTTCTATAACAATATAATAACAGCTATGAATGAAAAAACATGCTTTGATGTAATTTATATAGATTTAACTTCAGCATTTGACAGGGTCATACAGAAAACACTGATCAATAAATTATTACAACTAGGTATTTATGTACTCTTGATAAGAAGGATAGCTTCATGGCTTACAAATAGGACATGGCAAGTATCATACAGCAACTGGACAGGTGAAATCCTTGGTTACAGTCAGGGTGTTCCACTGGGCTCTGTACTTGTTTAGATTGCATCTTTTAGACCTAACTTTTTCATTTGAGGTGTTCTACAGTCTATATGCAGATGGCCTGAAATTGGTTAAAATTATTACATGTGTTAGAGATAAGGCATGTCTGCAAAATAACTTGACTAAATTGATGATTTGGGCACAGGAGAATAATATGCTGATAAATACATCAAAAACTAAGCATATGAGATTTGGGAGTCATAAATTGAAAGGTGAATATTTAATACAGCACACAGTGATTGAAACCGTAGACTCATTTAAGGACCTGGGTATATGGATAGATTCAGCTATGTGTTTTTCTAATCATAACCCATGGTGGTGGTGCTGCGGTAGCGTTGTCGCCTCCCTGTAAGACGCCGTCCGGTTCGATTCTCAGCTAGAGCGTCTTCTGCGTGGAGACATGCGTGAATGGGCGTACGTTCGTTGAAGGTTGTGTGTCAGGGCTGGTAACTTGGCACGTAAAAATCAACTACCAATCATTAGCGGTCTGGAGTTCCGCTGTGGCGACCCCTAACCAGGAAAAGCCGAAAGACACAACATCAACCAATTGGTTAATGACAGTTATAGAACCGTAGGTTGCATAAAAAGATTTATAAAGTCTGGGAAATCAAAAATGATGAAGTCATTGTTTATTAGTTACATTAGACCCAAACTTGAGTATGGAATAGCAATATGAAAACCCTCTAAGAAAACAAGCATGAGTAAACTGGAAAGAGTACAGTGGAAATATACCAAGAGCATCCATGGATGTGAAAATATAAGTTATTATGAAAGACTAAAATATCTGAACTTGTACAGTGTCTCTTAGAGATATCTAAGAGGAGATCTTATTCAGGTATATAGGGCATTTAGAGACAACTTCTTCTGGGAATGTTTGGGGTTATCAAAAAGTACTAGAACAAAAGGGCAATAAAAGAAAGTCATATGGAACAAAGGAACAAAAGATAATTTGTTGTTAAACAAAGTTAAAGTGGAGAACTGTAAAAAGGGGAAGAATCTAAGTATGGCATGGACTGACTACAAAAAAGCATTTGGTAGTATCCCACATTCATGGATAAAAGAGTGCTTAAAATGTATAAGATACACCCTACACTGATTGATTACATTATAGTAACAATGGTAGACCACGTTGCAATTACGACATAATAAAGGACAGATTATTATCCCAGGGATAAAAATTCAAAGGGGGCTATTCCAAGGTTACTCTCTGTCACCATTGCTATTCTGCCTTGCCATTAATCCATTAAGCTGTTTACTGAACAGCTTAGGCCATGGCTATAATTTGGCTCCTAGAAAACAACAAAGTCTAATGACTTCTCATCTTCTCTTTGTCTATGATTTAAAACTATATAGCTCATCAGATGAGGAACTGAAAGCAGAGCTGCAGGTTGACAAAACTTTTTCAGATGATATTAGAATGTCATTTGGTCTTGATAAATGTGCAAAAGCAACCTTTACAGCAGGAAAACTGCAACACCAGGAAAACATCAGTTTGGGACAAGAATGTGACATAAAAGAACTTGAGCAAGAGGTACTGTATAAATACTTGGGAAGTGATGAAGGATCAGCAATAAAACATGAACAAATGTGAATAAAATTCAGTAAGGAATACTTTAGAAGACTTAAATTAATCCGGAGAACAGCACTGACATCTAGGAACAAGATTCTAGCTATAAAGCAATTTGCTCTTCCTGTCCTAACTTACAGTTTTGAAGTGACTGACTGGCCCCAAAAGGTGTTGAATAGATTAGATATTAAAACAAGAAGGATTCTTCATGCTCACCAAATGATTTATAAAAATCAGTGTATACCAAGATTATATATTCCCTGTTCCGAAGGAGGGATGGGCCTCCCTGAAACTGATTACATGTATAGATCTGCAAACGTGGGACTCCACATATATCTACTGATCTCACAAGAGCCAAATGTAGTGAAAGTTTTGAAACATGAGGAGAATAAATCTAAGATGACTTGTCTGCTTAATTTAGCAGAAGCATATCAACGTCAAGCAGGAATGGAAATCAAACCAAAAGTAAATAAAAAACAGCCAGCATCTGAATGTACCAAAAAACAAAAGAAATAATATAAAGTGAAGGACCAGATGAGAAAGCAAGAAATGTGGAAAAAACATAAATATAGCTGCAAGTACAGAAGACTTCTGGAAGAACCTCATTTTGCTTAGGAACGAATGCAGTAATGGTTACAGACAGGCGAATTCAAACCAAGAAATGAAAGGTTAATATTGGCAGCCCAAGATATTGGGCTACATACATGTTGGTTTACAAAGTCCATTCGACATGTTGGAGAAACAGACAAATGTAGGTTTTGTAAAACTGAAAGACTTCAAACCATAAAGTAATAAAGGTACCACCGACAAAGGAATCCAGCAGCTCAAAAATAGACCAATAAGGTACCTTTATTGCTTTATGGTTTGAAGTCTTTCATTTTCTGGTACCAGTTAGAGTGTTGGTTTTATTTTGTAAAAACAAATTGGAAACAGTCACTCACCTTGTTGCTGGTTGTGGCACACTAACGGCAGAAGGACTGTATACTGAAAGGCATAATAATGTGGTGAGACTGTTGCACTGGGGATTGTGCAAACATTATGGTATTGAAGTGGCTGAAAAACACTGGAAACATGAGCCACAAAGCATCATAGAAAATGATGACGTTTATATCACATGGGATCACCCATTACCAACAGTCCAAAAGATAGATGCTAGAAAACTGGATATAGTGGTCCAAGATAAGAAGACAAAAGTAACATTGATCATTGAAATTGCCACACCCAGTGACTACAGTGTCTTGCATACAGAGAGAGACAAAGTCATAAAATATCAGGATCTGCAGGCAGAAACGAGAGAAATGTGGAAGACAGTTTCAATAGTAGCAGGAGCAATGGGTCTTATAAAAAGAATTTACAATTGTATTTGGGTATGTTACCAATCCATGTAACTCCGTACAAATTACAGAAGGAGTCAATACTGGGCACATTGCGGGTGCTGTGAAGAGCCCTACTGGCACACATCAAAGACTGAAACAATACTAATTTCATGAACTTTAATCATGCTTTGACTTAAGAATGGGATCCATTCCCATCATGTTATTAGAAACCCAAAAGACTTGGGGAAATTAAAAAAGAACTGCACAAACTAGATCCAAACAAAGCACAGGGAGGAAATGGAATTAACAACAATGACCTGAGAACACTTCAGCAAGAACTTATGGTACCATTATATCTGTCGTTCACTAGGTCATATAAATATGAGGAGATTCCTAAAGAATGGAGACGTGTTTATTAAACCTGTCTTTAAGGGTCCTAATGGAGAGATGAAAAGTCAGCAAGCAGAGTAGTAGTGCTGAAACTGAATTAATTCTCAAGTCTTGGTGAGTAACTTCATGAGGTGGACCCTGTTTTCCACAAAATCTCACCAAGGCGACATTGATATATAGACTGTATTTATATAGCATATATCATGGACAGAAGTAAATCAAAAACAAAACAAGACAGCTGGGTGCACAAGACCCAGAATAAAAAAGTGCCCAATCCTGGTAGGCACACTGGTGCTGGGATTGGAAAAAATTACAGTGGAGAATCCTCAAAATATGGAAACATTTCTACAATGGGCCCAGGCCAGGTCCAGAGGGAGGATGACCCCCCCTGTTGTAGAAGGAAGTAGCAGTCCACAAAAACTGATTGCTCAAAGAAGAGTCATAAAGATGATAGAGTGGACTACTGAGGATAAGAAAGAAATTATGCATTGCTACTGCTATGTAAAAAGCCCAGAATTTCCAGACACAAAATATACAAAATGATTAAGAGAGAAATTAGAGGAAAGAAAAATACTTCCGCAGGAAAAACTGCCAGAAGCTTCAAACAAAAAATTGCATTCATTAATACAACAGATTTGTGAAAAACAGTATACAGATCAAGAAACTTTGATCTGTTTGGAAAAGGAAGCATCTGAGGAAGTGCGAAAATATAAACAACAAAACCTAGAGATATTTGAAAAATATAAAAAAAAATATGGACATGGGAAAGAGAGAGATTTGACATGGTGCAGTATTTATGCAAATGAGAAAGGCAATTTAACTAATATAGAGAAGGCAGTCTCAAAGATATTTGAACACAAATACAGGCAAAGGCATCCAGATATGGAAAATTTCACAATAAAAAAATTTATATCACAAATATGTAATGTGGAAAAGAAGATTAGTAAAGCAGAAGTTAAAGAAATAGAATTTGAAGTTATGGAGTGCCTGTGAAGTGAAGGATTTAGTGTAGAAGGTCTAACACAGACTACATCACAGCATGATGGAGTGAGTCCCCAGAACAAGAAAAAGCAAGAAGATCAGGAGACACGTGAAGAAGAAATATGGACAGGGGAAAGGAAAAGAGATTTAATATGGTGTAATATTTATGCAAAGGAGAAAGAAAAACTAACCAATACAAAAAGAGCAGCACAAAATATATTTGAAGAGAAATACAGGCAAAGGAGTCTGGATATGGAAAACTTTACAATACAAAAAATAAGAAGACTAAGAGGAAAAGCAGAAAAAGAGATTAATAATGAAGAAGTCAAAGAAATAGAAATTGAGGTTATGCAGCAGCTGCAAAGAGAAGGATTCAGTGTAGAAAATTGAATGCAGAAAGCACCACAACAGGACAGAGCAATGGATATCCAAATTAAGGGGAAACCAGTGGAACAGGAAGCAGTTGGTCAGGTGCCATGCCAAGATACTTTGGAGTCTTCCTCAGGAAACCAGTATAAACATTTACTTGAAACTAGACAGCAAGGAAAGGAACAGGAAACTGTGGAAACTCTGATGCAGTCAATGTTGAGGAGTGATAGGCCAGTGAGTTCCCATATGACAGAGCAACAGAGGACACCGGATGAAATTGAAGAGAATGTGCCACAGGAAGATGCTACAAACCTTTCTATAGAATGCTCGCAGGAAATGGAAAACAAGGGATGTGCCCTCAGTTTGGAAGAAAATGAGCTAAGAGAAGAGTTGCTTGATTTAATGGACATGGATAGATATATTAAGATCAATGAGAGAAATAGACTGCAGAAGGTCAATAGAATCCAAAAAGTAAGAAGTCTGATAAAATAAATGAATGTAGTAATTAGGACTGTCCATAGAGATCCATGTGATATAACAGAAGTAAACAGGATATCTTACTGTGCTGCTAAATGAATAACTGATAAAGTTCTACCACAAGATCACAGGGTAGTGACGGAAAGGAAGGGGAAAAATCGAATACCATCATGGAAGTATCGAATAGAGAAAAATATAAAGCAATTAAGACAAGAAGCGTCACTCTTAGAAGACTATAGAAGAGGGAATAGATCAACAAAAACACTAAGAAAGATAGATGTGATTAAAGCAATGCACAGTATTAGAACAGACCGGGATCTATCATGCGCTATTGCAAATAAACTAAAAATTTCAGCACAGGTGGAAAAACTTAGAAGTTACACAGATAAATATAAGGGGAAAGTACAAAATAAGCAATTTATTGATGACCCAAAAAGTTTTACAGAGAACTGGGAAATAAGGTAAAAGAAATTGAAAGACCGCCAAAGAAAGAGGAAGTAGAAACATTTTGGAGAAGCATCTATGAAGATCCTGTGGAACATAACAAAGATGCTAAATGGAGAGAAGAAGTAAAAGAAAGAATAAGAAGTTTAAAGGTACAGGATATGAAATGGGATGAAATAACAGCCAGAGAGATTGAAACAAAGTTAAAAAAAGCCTCTAACTGGAAAACTTTTGGTTAAAAGTATTAATATCTTTGCACGCAAATTTAGCCATGAGTAAGAACTATTTATATGCGCACCCCAAACAGACACCACACTGGCTAACAACAAGCAAAACAATGTTCTTACATAAGAGTGAACCTGAAAGCTATCCTAAAAATTATAGACGAATAACTTGCCTTCCAGCGATATATAAACTATACATAGGAATTGACGCTGACAGAGTTTATAGTCATTTAGAAGAAAACTCATTTACAGCAGTAGAACAAAAGGGTAATAATAAGTCATATGGAACAAAGGATCATTTGTTATTAAATAAAGTTACAGTGGAGAACTGTAAAAAGAGGAAGAATCTAAGTATGGCATGTATTGACTATAGATCGCATCAAATTTCAGCAGCTCAGAAACTCGACAAAAACAGATACTACCCGGGATAAAAATAATTATTTCTGTCATCTCCAGGACAAACACCAAAATAACCCAAAGAAGTTTGGGGCAGGTTTTAATAACCTCCTTTATTCTGGGAAATCAACTACCCCTACCCCTGAAAAACTTATAGGTAAAGATCCTGAAGTAATAGCTAACTCGTTTAACTCTTTCTTCACTGAGACCGTTCAGGCACTAGCCAGTCAGTTACCTACTTCTTCCACCTCCTTAACAAGTCCCACTGGCAAAAATCTACCTGCCTTTAGTCTTCAACCAATATCCACCTCCTATATTAGAACTCTATTAAAGAAACTCAAACCATCCACCCTATCGGCTGATCGTCTCCCAGCTGAATACCTACAAATAGCATCTGATGTAATAGCTTATCCCATCTCAATCCTTATTAATAGAACTATTACAGAGGCCACCATCCCCGCAATCTGGAAAATATCATACGTCATCCCACTTCACAAGGGAGGCTCCTCTACGGAAACGTCGAACTATAGACCTATAGCAATATTGTCACCTATAGCAAAAATTATGGAAAGGTGTGCTCACAAGCAACTCCTACACCACCTCACCCTAAACAATCTTCTGTCTAAAACTCAACATGGGTTTCGCCCCCATCATAGTACTACCACTGCCCTCCTTTCCTTTCTTGATTCAGTAAATAACAATCGGAACAACAAATTAATAACTTCTGCTCTCTTTCTTGACTTGTCAAAAGCCTTTGACATGGTCAATCACCAACTATTGCTCCACACCCTTAAATCCCTTCACCTCGATAACCTAGCCCTACGCTGGTTTAATGCTTACCTTTCTGGTAGACAACAAGCAGTCCAGTGGCAAAGCAAACTATCTCACTTGCTACCAAATACCATAGGAGTTCCCCAAGGCTCTATACTTGGTCCCCTTCTCTTCTCTGTATTCATAAACGACCTCCACTCAGTCATCCGCAAAGCCACCTGCATTCAATATGCAGATGACTCCACCCTGATTTGTTCTGATGTCTCTCTCCATAATCTCCAAGTAGTCACCCAACACTGTTTCGCGGCAGTTGAAAAATGGTTTTCTGAATGGAAACTCATTCTAAATCCCATAAAAACTAAGCTTCTTCTAATCTTCCCCACCTCTGGAATCCCCTTAGGCCAATATCCGCCACATTCTAATAATACGATCTTTCACGTTCAATCCATCAACGGCACCATCATTGAGCCTGTCACAAACACCAAACTACTAGATGTTACTATTGATCACAAGCTCAAATTTGATGTTCACATTATTCAAACTATTAAGACAGTAAACAAGAAACTAGGTTCCATGTACAGAATTAAGAACTTTCTAACTCCTTATACCAAACTAACTATAGCACGATCACACCTTCTCTCCACTCTACTGTATGCCTCCCTGGTCCTATCCTTCCTCAATAAAAATGAGCTCAATAAACTCTCAGTTGCTTATAACCATATCGCTAAATTTGTTACTGGATCACCTTACCGTACTCATCACTGCCTCATCCTAAAGAAACTTGAATGGTTAGAATTACCCAACCTTCTTAAATTCAACCAACTTACGGAAGCATTTAAAATAATTAAGGAACCAGAAAAAAAACCCTCTTTGAACAAACTCCTGACCCCCTACTCCAACCTTAACTGCCTCCGATCTTCTAATAGTGTCCTGGTACAAACTATGAAAACAAATAACTCAGGAGGTGATGCTCTCTATGCCAATTCTATTGGAAGGCTCTGGAATTCCCTTCCCAATAACCTAAGACTAACAACTTCACTCAGCCATTTTAAAACTAGTCTCAAGTCATTTCTTAAGGCACACTGGCTATGCCCTTGTGACAATCCTGACTAACCCTATAGCTGCTCACCACCCACACACTATTATCTAAAGAACTCTTCACCTCAAACTTCTCTAGATCCCTTTAAACCTATTCTCTATACACGTTAGTTCCTCTTAGACTGCCCCCTCCTTATAACCATAGAATCGACCTGTGAATGAAGATATATCCTTCTCCCTTGTGATTAAAAGCTCAAACCTCTTTACTTCTTAACCTATCTGTATATCTGGGTATTTACTCATCATGTACTTGTGGAATTTAATCGAATGTATTTGTAATGAGTCTCTCTGTATTTTGTATACTATGAATGTTGCTGATGTTAGTCTTTGTATTGTTTTTTCAAATGTGGAGCTTTTCTCCCCGGGTCTCTGTTGAAAAGGGATATGTATCCAGCCAGACTAACCCGGTAAACAAATGTAAAATAAAAAAATAAAATAAAATAAATAAAAAGAATTTACAATTCTATTTAGATATGTTACCAATCCATGTAACCCCATATGAATTGCAGATTGAGTCATTACTGGGTACATTGTGAGTGCTGCGAAGAGCATTTTTGGTTGACATCAAAGATTGAAACAATACTAATTTCGTGAACTTTAATTGTACTTTGACTTAGGAGCGGGGTCCATTCCCATCATAGTGTTAGAAACCCAAAATGTTTGGAGAAATTAAAAAAGATTCTATAGGAATGAAAAGTGTACTAACTGGTTCTCTGACAGAATTGGTGATGCATAGAACAGACTACCAAATTACATTAAAACAAGTACTAGTTTAGATATTTTTAAGAATAGCCTGGACACTTATTATGGGAACAAGTGTTTTAGTATATTGGCAAGCTAGAAGAGCATTAATGCCCATGCTTGAAATATTTGTATGCATGTATTTGTATGTAAATACAAAAAGACGCTATAGACGTGAATGAGTTAATTTACAGTATTTCCAAATAAATATTTATGAAGACAGTCTCGTTCCATTGAATGCTGCTTCCACCATGGGAAGAGTTCATATTGAAATGAAAATAAATGTAATCAACTTTGGGAGTGGATAATGTGGAAATATAAAAGGGAACAGCAATAAAGCCAACACAATGATGTTAGGTTCCCCTGATAAACTACAAAATACCAAGTTAAAGCATATGCCTCACTTCTTTTACAATATAAGGTGTTAGTTCAGACTGGTTTCAATACACTGAGGTTTGGATGGATGTAAAGCCAAAATTAAAGCCTACAAGAGCTTCAGCTGTGAGTTCTCAGGATACAAATCCCCAAGGAATCAACTCATCTAGAACAACTGCTCAACTAATCATTCCTGTGAAAAACATAAATGTAAGTATTTTTTGCAGTGGGAGGAAGCCCCCTTTTAACCCTATGTGGGGGCAGGAGGCCAAATGTAACTGCTACAAAGGCAACTGATATAGACTTTATTGACTGAAAATGGATGCTAAATTTACTAATGTTTCAGTATGAAATATGGTAAATATACTTTAAAATGTTCAGTTTTTTTTTTTTTACAGTCAGTTGTTAAGGATACCTAAACCATTAGGCTGTTGATACTATACTTATATGTGTCACTTGTCTTGGCATTGCACTGTCAAAATACATGCCATGATAAAATCCTAATAAAGCTATCTTTTCTGGTTAGCATTGTGGTTTGCTTTCCTAAACTGAGCAAATGATATTTTGTGTATATTGTATAAAGGCTTGGGTCATTGCTGAAAGGAGTAAGGGATACATCCACCTGATACAGTCATTAACATCTATGTGGTGTGGCATGTCATAGCTCTAGCAAGCTACAAACACCCATTCCAGAGCATTTTCTGAAAACTCAACTTAAAAAGCATAAATACATGTAAATATTTTTGAAGAATAAAAGCGATTAAAACTGTACTAATACCAATGTTATCAGTAAGAAGTATTTTTACAGTGATATTAGTGCAGTTATGGTGTTTCCATACATACTGTAATATAGTACAATGTGCACAAACCCAGAATTATATTTTTTGCTAAACTTTCACAAATTGTCATATACTGGAAACTGTACAAACTATTTATATATTGTTAGAATATGTTTGTTAACTAGACATATGCTTTCACAAGACAGCAAGACATTCCTCTCTAAGTGCATGTTTATTGAGAAATTTACAGAAACAAGAAAACAAATGCTTAACTGTATATTTAACAATATAAATAGCACTTAGTATCTCTCAAGTTGTGCATCTTACAGTGGAAATATCAACAACAGTTTTCTTCAACAGTATCTAAGGTTTTACCTGATGACATGCAATAGTTTGTTTTTTGAAATATTAAGTACATCAAGAAATGTTACTGCGGTGGTGGTGCTGCGGTAGCGTTGTCGCCTCACAGTAAGACGTTGTCCTGTTCGATTCTCAGCTAAAGCGTCTTCTGTGTGGAGACATGCGTGAATGGGCGTACCTTTGTTGAAGGTTGTGCATCAGAGCTGGCAACTCGGCATGTAAACATCTACTGCCAATCATTAGCGGATCGGAGTTCCGCTGTGGCGACCCCTAACCGGGAAAAGCCGAAAGACACAACAACAAGTACATCAAGAAATGTTGCATAGTTTCATATTAGTTATAAACAGTAAACAGTATCTTCAGTATAGTGAATTTTTCTGTCTCCCACTATGACATTTCACACCACATTCCTCAAAAGCACATAGATCTCTCAGCTATGAAAATATGTATATAAATATAAACATATTAATAACATGTGGCAAACGGTGATTAACTTCTGTACCACAGGACATCCTAGTTTAATGATCTTAGTGTAACTTTGTTAATTACTACTTGCTCTTCCTACTACTGCTGGTAAGGCAGTTTAAAAGTTAAAGAAGCCAGACTCAAAAAGGTCTGAATGCCATAAATATCTATGGGTGTTTACTGGATGTATAAAAAGTTGCTATAGGGTTGAATTAATTAATATAAACAAATAAATAAATAGATGTATCAAATAGCCAAACCAGGCCCAATACTGTAAGGTATACTTACCAAGGATCTCGCTGATAAAATGCAAACCAGGTTCAGACTATCTGCTAGCAACAGCTGAGGGGTAGTCACGCACAGTGGAGACAGAGCAGAACATTAAACAAGATGAATTAGAAAAGTGTAGTAGTCTAGAAAGTGTCAAATGGAGTTTCATGCAAAAAGTGTACAGTGAGCGCTTCTGTAAAAGGGATGACACATGGAAGGGATTATCAAGGAATTAGGTAATCTATGCAGAGAAAAAAATGAGAGTTGTGGTGGCCTTCAAATTAAAAATGAACCTCTCTAAATGTACAAGAGCTGTTTTCGTAATAAATTAAATGCTTTAAGATAAAGTAAGAACAATCAGCTCAAGTGGCTGCAAGGAGTCACTGCTACACACACATCTTTGGTAAGGCTAAATTTGAAAAGCTACATACAGTACTGAAGGCCTTACTCGAAAGTATAACAGACTGGTGCAGACAGGATAAAACAGAGTAGCCAGAATAATCTAAGGCTTGGCAGATGTCCTGGATTAGGACAATCAGATGAGACCCTAGACATGTATACTCCAAAAGATGTTATGGATACTGTAAAGTAATACAGACTGAGAGTTTATTAATGGCACATTAGGAAGTCTCTCTAAAGGGAAACAGCTGGTGCATCAGAGTGGTTGTAACTGTACATTGGTTCAAGAAGTTAAAAGGAACTTGGAGAGGTGAAACTTCGTTCTCCTTCTGTTAATAAAATTCACTTTACTTCAATTAGCCTGTACAGCACAGAATCAGATGGTGTACTCGCTACCTCATGTGGAAAACTAGGCTTCTACCCAGTAGCATAGCTGGTTCAATCAATACCCCGGGCCTATATTATGAACCAACACTCCACCCCCTCATCTCTTCAAGTGTCAAGTGAAGAGCAGAAAAAAAAGAAAAAAAGAAAAAAACAACACTTCACTTTAATAATTGCAACAAATGGCCCATCCCCAGCTCTTCCATCACAAGTAAACAATTAAAAAAACAAACAGACATTCCTTCAACTGGCTCACTAATCAGAAACCCAGATGCACAACAACCCCAACCCCCACTCCAGCCATTCAGGTCCCATTTCTGTGCCTTTCCCCCAACCCTACTTCAACTTATTTAATTAAAAAATAAATAAATAAAAAATAACATTCTTTTAAAATGTAGCAAACAGTTATTACAGTTTATACCCTGGCTGCAAAGAGAGCTACAACGTTCATGGTTTAGTTTAAACAAACAAACAAACAAAAATGCTTCTTTTTAAACTGTAGCAAACTGCTTACTACAAATGTAGCAAACAGTTGCTATAGTTTATACCCTGCCTGCATGGAGCACTACAGCTCTCATGTTTTAGTCAAAAAAAAAAAAACTGCAGCTAACTGCTTGCTTACAGTTTAGACCACACACAGACCGCTACAGTGCTAAGGTTTGATCGCAAATCTTCTTCTTTCGGCTTTTTCCTGGTTAGGAGTCGCCACAGCGGATCACCTGTCCAATCATGATTGGCAGTGGAATTTAACGGTGTCGAGTTGCCAGCCCAGTGCCCAACCTTCCAAAGAAGGCACACACACGCACACACTCACGCTTAGGGCCAATTTGGAGTGTCCAATCCACCTACAGCATGTCTTTGGGATGTGGGAGGAAACCGGAGCACCTGGAGGAAACCCACACAACCATAGGGAGGACATGCAGACTCTGCACAGAAGGCACCCCAGCTGAATGCAATGTTTTTATAAGCTGGAACTGCATTAAAGAGAGATTGGGATTGGCTGATAGCACCCCCAACACTTTGTGCCCAAGGTAATTCCCCCTCTTGCCCTGCCCTAGCTACGCTACTCTTTCTACCTTTCCTACCACTCATATCTCCACACTTTGTTTAGTCCATTATGGATGCCAGAATTCAAAATGAGAAGCTAATCCATTTAATCCCAATATATATACTTGGGGTCCTGCATGGCTTCATATATGGTCATACTACCTTAGATGCTATAGTTGTAATCCTTTTGATACACCTTTCTTAAAAGCATCTACTACGAAAAAGTTAAAGACAGAGAAAGTATTGATTTAACATAGTATGCACTTCCAACAACTAATGAAAATTTTAGGTCTGGACCACAAAGCCATTTTTGTCTGCATTTATATAATATTCCAAATGTATTGCTAAACAACACTGTGATCAATCTTAACTCCTTTCCATTACTAAAATCTCTTACTACTTGGGATACCATTTCACTAAATTCCATCTCCCCAAAATATCTATGTGAATCCCTCCATCTTCCCAAAAGCTACTCTGCCATTATAAATTTGATTACTATAGCATTGCAATCCTACTGTCTAATGATCCATAATTAATCAAATAAAATAGACTTTTACAACAAACTTAGTAAAGCTTTCTTGGCTCCTAAATCAATATTTGTCGCTTACAAATATTTTTATAACAAAAATTTTACCAGTCCTAGCTTTCTACTAAAATACTGGCTTAATCTTGAGCCAGTCACAACTGACAATCAATTAACTCACCACTTAATCTCCCTTAACATTAAATTTATTCCTTTTTAAAAATTCTGTTATACTCAACTTCTGCTAATAAACATTGCCTATATCATACGAGCAAAAAGGGCCCTGTATAAAAAAACAAAAAAACAAAAAAACAAAAAAAAAACAAAAAAAACACTCTTCCAGTGGTACTGTGACAGACCAAGCGTGGTGTCAATACGAAGCCCTGGGGAAAGGAACAATAGGGTGAGACATGGCATTCCGGCTCCCAAGATGAAACAAACCAAACATGTGACAGGCTGAAATCCAGGAGAAATAAGTCAAAGTACAAATGGCAATACAAAATTATGCAAATGTGGCAGCATGCCGATAATATAAAATGTACAATACTCAACTACTTACATGTATAACCTCAAACTGTACAGTACCATAGATAAAAATCTACAAAAGATGGGTAGACTTTCAAAAGGTCCTCCAAAAGATGTAGTTGCTACTAGAAATAACCACAAACAGTACCAATGAATAGGAATGAAGGAATCTATACCGCAGTGATTATCCTGTTATTACTATATCATTTACTGTGGTGTGTTATCATACCACTGTGTCATACAGTACAAAGATCACTGCTACATGAATTTTACATGTGAACAGGACCTTACAAACAAATGCAATTTATAGATTTTGTACAGCTTTCTTGTCTATAGCACTCCCCAAAGTGCTGCACATGTATCAATGCCTGTTTCAGCCATAGAGGGCACAGACGTCAAGAATGTGGATGGATGACAATTTGGTAGGCTCGCAAATACATGGGCAGAAACATTCCTACAGAATGGTTGGTGATTAATGGAGAGCAATGAACCTTATGTAAGTACAGCTCCAAAATAGGGAGTGTTGTGGTTATTAATATCTGATGCTCTCTGAAGCTGTCTGTCATGACTGCATGCCGCGTCCCACACAAATACACACGTACTACAATCGCTGGCATGGCATTCATTTCATGAAGTAATTATTGACTCCAACAATAATTTAAAGAGCAAAAATGTAACAACCCGATCAAGTAAAAGGTATAAAAGCAGCTAGAAGAGGGAACAGGTCAGATGAAACAACAAAATAACCATGCTTCTTAGGAATACGGCGTGACGCGTTGGTAGGGGTTTAACGGAAAAGTACCCTTCTAATTATTGTAATGCTTGCAATTTCCCTAATGCAGATATATTACATATATTTTAGTTTTGCCCATATACCAAAAAATATGTGAAATAGCTCAACAAAAAGTTCACGCTCAATTTCCTGCTCCTGAGCCCTTAATATGCCAAATTGCAATCTTCCATCTAGAACCAAAAAATATTAATCGCACTCAGCTGAGTTCACTTATCATATTGTTCACAATGATAAAATTCTGTATAACTAAGAACTGGTTCTCCTTATCGTCTGTGTGCTAGCATTGACTGACTTAATAACTAAATACCATAAAGGTTTTAAGGTTTCTCCTCCTTTTAAGTCTAAGTCACGAACTCCACGAGAAGCATACAGCACAACTCTAAACATTTACTCCAAGACACATTTGTGGTTACTATCTTATTCATCAGCAAGTTTTCATATTTGAAACAAACTTTCCTTCTTTACACATAATAAACAATCATTTCTATATGAGAGCTTTATGCTTTAATTCTTTATTTTCACCAATGTCTTTTGGGAATGCTTTATATGTGTTGTACACAGATACTGTATTTAGTTGGCTGCTAATCAAATGCTACATTTTTATTTACTTGTACTACATATTTGTCAGTTTCATCTTCATGTTAATCCCACTGTAAAAAATTCAATAAAACTGTTAATTAAAAAAAATGAATGAAAAGCTAATGTTAGCAGGTACACTGCAATACATAGTTTCAAATAATGTCCGAATTAATAAAGCAGTTCCTGTTTTTCTTGCAAATTCCACTCTCCATCTTGTTTCCTCATAAGGCAGAGGATGACTGATATCAGAGGCGTTTGTGACTAAGTCCTTGCTGGTAAAGGTAATATCGAGTCAGCTGTTAAGCGCAAAACACTGACAAAAAAACATGTATTGGTAATTCAGTCTGTAAGCCTTCTTCAGTCTCAGCAGTTTATTAGATTTATTTATTTACATTTTGGTTACAGGGATAGAGCACCAATCACAGAATGGCTGATTGTAGATTCAGTCCAGGTTATGATCACAATATAACAATAAATGATAATATCAGTAGGAGATAACAGTACAGATATATGACACAAATATCTATACATACACAACACACACAACACACACACACACATATATATATATATATATATATATATATATATATATATATATATATATATACACACACACACATAGACATATTTGGGGATTGTGCAATCTTGGAGTTAGTACATACATATACAAAGGCAGTGGGGGACAGAGGGGCTTCCATCCTGCAAAAATGTGTTTTAAAATGTGCTTCCTCTGAGGTTATTCCTTGGAGCATACAGAAAAGTGTGTCAAAATTTTTTGTTGACCTTTATGTTTCAACAATAGTGCTGCTGACATTTGACAGACAATCATTTTAAGTCTTTCTGTATATATACATTTTATATATATATATATATATATATATATATATATATATATATAGATAGATAGATACACACACACACACACACACACACACACACACACACACACACACACACGCACACACAATGCAGATATATATATATATATATATATATATATATATATATATATATATATATATACACACATACATACATATTGGCAGGACCAATTGTCCTCCCTGTTACCAGTAACCATAGGAGTCCCTCAAGGATCCATCCTTAGCCCATTGCTGTTCTCTCTATTTACAAATCAGATCTCTTCATCCTCTCCCACTCCCTCAATAGTACAATATGCAGATGACACTACCCTCATATGTGCTTCCCTAACCATTAGTGAACTGCAAACCCTTACCCAAAATAACTTCACCCTAGCCGAAACTTGGTTCACTAACATCAAACTAATTATTTTCAGTACTGGCAGAGCTCCTCCCCTAAATAATAATTTCACCATTAACTCCAAAGAAAACATTTAAATCAGTCCAACCACCCACACTAAACTGCTAAGCATAGAAATAAACAATAACCTGAGGTTCGACATCCACATAGCATAAACCATTAAGAAAGTTAATAAAAAACTTGGTCTCCTCTACAGGAACAAACAGTTTATGACAAAACGCACCAAAGTAACCATCGCAAGGACTCATCTTCTATCCACCCTCCTCTATGCCTCTCCCATCTTGACCAGTCTCCGCCAAACTGATCTAAATAAAATGGAATCTTGCTACAACAAGATTGCCAAGTTTGCTACTGAAGCCTCATATAGGTCCCACCACTGTCTATCCCTTAAGCAACTCAACTGGCTTGAGTTGCCTCATATACTTCTACTCAATCAACTCTATAGCACACAAACTCTACTACCTTCCTGAGATAACTCCAGCACTTCAGCACCTAATTCAGTCCCACATTCCCTCTAGACCCTTAAGATCTAGTAACCAAAACCTCATAACTGTCATCAAACATAAAAATGATCTGGTAAATCCCTCTTTGCCAACACCATTGCCAAAACCTGGAACACACTACCAAGCCAAATAACTTCTACCACTTCCTTTAGTCAATTTAAAAAAAACCCTGAAAACCCACTTTCTAAGTAACTGTCTATGCTCATGCCACTTACCAGGCTAATCCATACCAAGAGAATTTGTCAGGGTACAGCTATATATAAACAGTTTCTCCCCTGAAAGCGTCCAAACCCATATACACTTACCTTACAAAACTTATAACTACAAAAGAAAACAAAAATGTACCTCTGATTGTCTACTGTAAGAAATGTTAATCACTAGTATGATGTCCTGTTGTGTGTATATATGCTATATGTATGTTTGTTAATCACCAGCATGTTGTCCTGATGTGTATATTCACCATATGTATGTATGTTCTACTTCTTTTTACTCTCAAGTAATGTATTGCAATGTATTGTAATGTGTTGCTTTTCTCCCCGGGCCCCCGCTGAAAATGGACCTGTGTCCAGTCGGACTTTCCCATTAAACAAATGTAAAATAAATAATAATAAATAAATGTATGTATGTATGTATATATATATATATATATATGGATCTATCTGACTACGTCGACAAGTCAGAACGCCGACAGCGAGAACACCGACGCCAGAAGATCGAAAACGGAGAAGACCGACGGATCAAAACCCCGACGCTGAGAACATCGACATGGGAAAAGGCTGTGTATGTATGCGGTAGTGACGGACGTTAGGGTGCGAGTAAGGTAAGTGTGCGACTGTGATAGTTTGTGGGTTAGGGGCGGGTTAAGTGAGTTAGGGTTAGGGCGCGGGCTAGGTAAGTGTGCGACTGTGATAGTTTGTGGGTTAGGGGCGGTTTAAGTGAGTTAGGGTTAGGGGCGAGCCAGGTAAGTGTGCGACTGTGATAGTTTGTGGGTTAGGCGGTTAAGTGAGTTAGGGTTAGGCGGCCAGGTAAGTGTGCGACTGTGATAGTTTGTGGGTTAGGGCGGTTAAGTGAGTTAGGGTTAGGCGGGTTAGGTGAGTGTGCGATAGTGGCGGACCTTAGGGTTAGGGTTTGGGTTAAGGTTGTAGGTAGTTGTGTATGTGAGGTTTAGTGTTGGTTTGTAAGGATTTTGGTGTGCTTGTGTTGTGTGTGTGCTTTTGGACCGGGATTTGTTTTGTTTGTTGCTTGTCGGGATTATGGTGTGTCGGGCATGTGAGGTTTCGTGTTTGTGAAATGTCGGTTATGTGGTGTCGGTGATTTCGTTTTCGGCGTTTTGACTTGTCGACGTTGTAAGATAGATCCATATATATATATATATATATATATATATATATATATAAAATAAATATATATATATATATATATATATATATATGGGTCTACTTCTAACTTTCAAATTTTCAAAACTTCAAATGTCTTATGGTCAAGACCACAAGACAGAAGTTTTGAAGCTTTGAACCATTTAAATGGATATCGCCGTACAGCACGGAATGGTATATTTATCGTTTTCCTCACTGCAATCTCGGAGTTGGTATATTTAATTGGCAGGGGGTGTGGGGGGAGCAGGGGGGGGCTCCCTGCAAAAATGTAAAAGAAAAATGTTTTTTGTTTTTATTTATTTATTTTTTTATTTACATTTCAAAGTTTCAGAACTTTGATCTCACAAAATATTTGAAGTTTTGAAACTTCAAAATTTGAAAATAGACCTATATATATATATATATATGAATCTACCTCAAAGTATCGAAATGCCACATCACTGAAGACCAGTTAATTGAGGCAATATTGCTCAATCCTCTAAACATCGAACACCTGGAACTGGGAAACCTAACCCAGGAAAATGAACCACTTGACCACGATGGTGAACCTTGCCCTTTCCCCACAGTAATCCAATCTTGGAGTAGGAATGTTTAGTTAGGGGGGTGTGGGGGGCAAAGTGGGTTTTACTTGCTGCATTTTCTTTTTGCCCTGGTGGCCAAGTGGTTCAGTTGCTGGGGTTAGGTTTTGTGGTTCTGGGTGTTCGATAGATGGCATTGCTCCTCATAATAAAGCTTGCTGTGGTTTACATACTATATAGTTTTCAATTAAATTATGTGCTTATTTCATGGTTAGTTACTAGAAGATTCATGAAAGGTTGAATATGACCCTGTGTACTGACTTCTACAGAAACAATCATAGCACTTGAAGGTGGCAGCAGGGAATTTCAGTATAGTCTAGCTTCAGTTTAAAGATACAGAGTGTCACAATAAATATTCATGGTGCCAAGTTTCTTCAAAAGCTGTGTAAGATGAAAAACTGATTGATACAAAAGGATGTTAGAAGAAAAAATGAATGTTTCATTTATGGTTGGGGACCATTACATGTGCTGGTAGCTTGAGAAGATAGTTTAGCGTCTCTATATACAAGTGGCACTGGCAGTATAGCTGTTTAAATTGGCTTCTCAGTTCTTATGCTGACATAACTTATAGGTGAGATGGAAAGTAGATACAAATGGCACTGACTTCTGCTGAGGATAACAGCCTTCTGACATCAGGGGCCACGAGGACAGAGTCCTAGGAGGATACTGAAGCTTACTCTGTGTCACTTTTCTTGTTTCTCATTAAAGACAAACAGGCGGGGTAGTTCATCTACATGCTTTATTACACAGAAACACATCAGGATGGATAGCAGCAGTACAAAATATAAATTAACTGATTAACTGACAGAGTACACAGACATACATGTTTACATCTCAACAGCTTACTACAAAATGGCAGTCAGGCTCGCACATGCTCAGTATTTAAACACTTGTGCAAGCCCCTAGAAAGCTTCTTAAAGGTATACATACTTATTGGTCTACATTCAGCCTCTTTAATGAATTGCCCACAATATAATGACATTTGAAAAGAAACATGCAATTGTACAGACAATAAGAAATAAATACAACATTCATGTCCAAGTTGCCGTGTATCTAGAACATGGTCTGGAAATGTAACCTGATCTAGTGCTATAGCAATCAGAACTGGGTTTAGCAACAGGGGCAGTCATTGGTGAATAACTTGCTTCAGGAGTTTCAGGATTCTTCTCAGGAACAGAGATATTTACTGGAATACCCTCTGGAACTGTTTCGTTGGATAACTCACTCTGAGATATACAATCTTTCTCGCAGGTGTGATACTGCAATACAGGTTCAGACACCAGGACCAAATGTTTCTAATTCTGCCTAAATTCTGCTCTTTGCAATTCCATAATGTACAATCTCGGCTCTGGACGTACACTCTTCATGACTCCAATCCGATCAAAACCTTTGGACATCTGCATCCTCACTATCTCCTCTTCTCATAATGGACTGAGCGGTTTGCTAGTCTTATCATAATAGGACTTCTGGGATAAGCACTTCTTCAACATATTGGCTTTAAAGATCTGTTGGTTTTGATACATGGAACCAACAATGAACTACTAATTGGCAGTGTGGTTTGGGTCTGTCTCAACAGAAGTCTCTGTGCAGGTGAACCAAGATGTTTATCACAAAGAACATTTCTGAGATTCAAGAAAACATCACTACTGTCTTGTTTTGACTTTTCTAGTAATTGTTTCACACTTTGAACTGCACGTTCTGCCAAACCATTTGACTGCGGATACTCAGAGCTACTTGTGACATGAGTAAAGTCCCACTCTTCCACAAATCTTTTGAACTGCTGTCTTGTAAACTGTGTACCATTGTCAGGAATAACTTTGTGTGGACTACCATGGACTGCAAAATGATGCTTCATCTTAGTAACGACAGTACTGGATGCTAGATTAGGAAGCAGGTCAATCTCAAACCAGTTGGAATAGAGTCCACTAACACTAAGGAATGTTGACAATTCCATTCAAAAACATCTGTAGCTACTGTCAACCATGGTAGCTCAGGAACCTGGTTTAGCTGAAATGGTTCTTTCTGTTGATGTGGCTTAGTAATATTATATACAGAACAAGATGAAAGTACTCTTTCAATGTCCTGTGATGCAGAAGGCCAAAATACTAGTCCTCTCTCCCTTCTTTTGGTAGAATCAGTTTCTGGGTAGCCACGATGCAAGATGGCAATATACTCTTGTTGCAAGGATTTTGGAACAATTACTTTTGGACCTTTCATGATCATACCATTCTCGAACAAAATCTCATCTCTGTAAGGAAAATAAGGTTGCACTTCCACTGGTAAGCAAGATTGCTTTGATGGCCATCCTTGACTGATAAGGTGGTTGAAGCTTCTGAAGAGCTGGATCTGAGGTTGTATGACTTCTAAGCTCATCAAGGCATGTGGAAGAAATATTTCTCACTTCCACGACTTCAAAATCAACTCATTTTCATTCTGTTTAGGGGTATTTCTATGAGATCTGGATAATGTATCAGCAAGATAAAGACGTTTGCCTTTCGTGTAGACAAGATTGAAATGATACTTTTGCAATTTCAACATCATGCATTGGAAGCTGGTTGGAGCTGTATGCATAGGCTTTCTCAAAATAGTGACTGAGTTTGGTGATCTGTTTCAATCTGTATAGGGCTACCATAAATAAATAAATAAATAAACAAATAAATAAATAAATGTTGCTTATGTGGAGCTTTTCTCCCCGGGCCTCTACTGAAAATGGACATATATCCAGTTAGACTAGCCCAGTCAACAAATGTAAAATAAATAAATAAATATAATCATGGAACCTCGAACATGCAAACACAATTGCCAAGAGTTCTTTATCTGTGCATACTGCATTTCAATTTGGGTTAGAGTTCTGGAAACATAAGCTACTGGTCTACCCTCTTGAAGAATGACTGCACCAACACCAAACTTAGAAGCATCACAAGAAAGAGTAACTGGCTTGTGAACATCATAGTATCTGAAAGTTGGTGGACTGGCAATTCTCTTTTTCAGGACATCAAATGCTCTTTGGTGTTCCTCTAAGCATGACCAGGATACATCTTTGTGTGTCAGCTCTCTAAGAAGTGCTGAAAGTTGGCTCAAGTCTTGAATGAACTTGCCTAGGTAGTTAACCATGCCAAGAAAATGTTGTAGGTCTTGAACATTGTCTGGAGCTGGCATTAAGAGAATAGCAATTTGTTTGGAAGGATCTGGTCATAAGCCTGAACTGGTAAATAAAATTCAACATAAGTAACTTCTCATAGCCTGAATTTGCTATTCTGAGGTTTCAGCTTAAGATTCACTACACTTGCTCTTTCCAGAACTTTCTTTTCTGTCATGCTCGGCTTCACCATTACCTCCTACTAGAATATAATCCACTATAATAGCACATGGATACCCAGAAAAAAATTTGCTCCATTGTATGCTGGAAGACTTCACTGGCAGAATTTATTCCAAATGGCATTCTCAAAAATCTTTGCCTGCCAAAAGGAGTACTGAAAGTGGTTAGCAATGAATATTTTCAATCAAGCAAAATTTGTGCGTGCCTTTTGACCATGTAGTAACATAAAAGCAGTACTGAGCCTTCAGTATGAATTTCTTCACCACATAAGCAACAAGGTTGGCACACTTTGCCAAATCAAGCTTCTTACCAGCACATACTCTAGCAAATGTTTCTGCTGACATCACATTGTACTTTGAACCTGTGTCAAGTTTTAAGCTCTATGAGTTTTCCATTTATCCAAACAGTATAAAATACTTCATTTTTTGCCCATAAATCTATACATTGACTGTTTCATTAAGCAAAGACACACCATCAACATAAAAAGTAGAGTCACAGCTTTCTAATTGATCAACTTGTCTATTTGAATGTTCTCTTTTAATAAAATAAGGTCCCTTATTTGATTTACAAAACCTTTTGAAATGATTCCACTTATTGCATTTGTAGTATTGCTGAACAAAAGCTAAGCACTTTTCTCTTTTAGGCTCATGATTTGCACCACAATTATGACAGTTAACTATGAGGCTAGGTGAGGGCATATGCTTTGAGTTTGCTGACTCACTCGTGCTTTACTGAGACTGTGTGCACTCTGGAATTTGCTAGAAAGCTATGGGGTTTCCCAGTTTCTGCTGCAGGGCTTACAGTTGCTGCCATGTGCTTGGGCCTGTTTCTTTTAACCATGTGCTGCATACTACCAACATGAGCACTAGAAGATACTGGAAGCATGCATTTCTCATTTGTAAGCATATCTGTGTGCTTTTTAGTAAGCTCATATATCTGACAAATCTAAATGGCCTTATCCAAAGTTAAACCACTGTCTCAAAGCAAAATCTGTTTCACAGCATCATCTTTAATACCACACACAAGTCTGTGTTTTATCAACTCATCTGTTAAATGATCTAGTCTGCACGTTTTAGCTTTGTTTCTCAAATCAGTAATATATGCTGCAAAAGTTTCCCCAGGTTATTGATGTTTTGTGTAAAATAAGTGCCTTTCCATTGTAATATATGTTTGGGGGGGGGGTTACACATTTCTGTAAATTTACGTTTTAAGCACTCTGGGTCTTCCCTTGACTCAGCCGGTACCACTATATGATGGGTCCCCCTCCCCTGCAAATACATCAGGTGCATACACAAATGAGCACTCTCTTTCTATGTCTTCTGAACCAGCTAAATTAAGCAGAATAAATGCCTTTATATGGTCATCTTTATCAGAAAATGCAGCCTGTATGAAAATACTGTACTCTTGCTCAAACACTCTCCAATTCTCTGCAATATTATTATCAAAGACAACTGGAGCTGGTCTACGAAATCCATCTGCCATGCCAACAAAGTATGCTCAAACACACTGAAACAAATGGCCCTTGTAATTATGTAGGAACATCCACACACAGCCAGTACTTGTAATAACATTCAAATGCACAATAAACTCTTCAAAATACTGTATTTTGTGAAATATGCTTTGAAATGGCTGTATTTTGCAAAATAACTACTGTAATACTGCACAAACATGTGAATACTTTATACACTTCGGATATCTTGAATAACTTTAGTTAATTCGAAAAAGTACGTGCTATGAGCTACTTTGAAAAAATGTGGTCATTTTCCTTATTTTATTCATTTTATGTGATTCGGACTTTATTTCAGACATTTTCCGTAGTTATTCGAATACTTTCTCAATATGTTGCAGTTTCAGACATTTTGTTTACTTAAAAATTCATTCAGAGCTTTTTGGGTGCTTCATTTTGCGAATAAGAAATCATTTAAGTAAGCTTTGATACCTGAAACACATTTCTGACCTTTTTTTTGCAAGCTATACATGCAGTAGGGATGACTCACTCATCTATATTCCTCCACCTTTAACTGGGTGCCTTCTTGGTGCAGAATCTGGACTTCTGGATCCAGTTCTGACACCATAGCACTCATCTTGTTTCTCATTAAAGATGAACAGGTGGGGTAGTTCATTTACATGTTTTATTACACAGAAACACAGGATGGATAGCAGCATTACAAAATATAAACAAACTGATTAACTGACAGAGTACACAGACTATACATTCTTAATCTCAACAGCTTACTACAAAATGGCAGTCAGACTTGCATGTGCTCAGTATTTATACACTTATGCAAGACCCTAGAAAGCTTCTCAAAGGTATACATATTGATCTACACTCTGTAAACTAGAACTATGGGGAATGCACAAGAGCATTCTTAAACAGTGGTCAGAATTATCTTTGTAGGCCTACAGATTCAAGAGGTAGTCTAACAAAAATTAGATATACTGGAATGCAATCACATGAATGGTTATCAGGTTGCATGCACCTTGTACGTGTTCTTTTTATAAATCAACCTACTACTAATTCTGGGCCTAGGAAGTAAAACTTCTTCCAGTCCGAATGAAGGGATATGGACTAGGTATGACAATCCCATCACCTATTAGCTCTACAACCTGATATGAGTATTACCATCAGACATCCTGTGTAGAACCATTTTCAGGGGATTCTGTTTGAATGAGTATCAGTTCAAATCTTTTGCAGCCATTCCCATGGTTGGCCTTAATTTAATTCCTATTACAAATTCCTTCCCACCCCTAGTGATGTTCATAATGACATCATTCATGGCAAGGATCAAAAGTGATATGCCTGTTTCACTTACTTCTAAAAGATGATCCCGTTAATTTGTAATGGAGTTCGTCAATATCCAGAGAATTCCAACCACTGTAATATTCCCTTACCAGACTCATCATTCAATACACTTTGATATGTCCAAATCCAATCATATCACTTAAATGGAAAAGCCTCAATGATTTTTAACCAAAAAAAATAAATAAATAAAAATAAAAAGTTTAAATTCTTCAACTATCCCAATACATTATCAAAACTCTGTGTGTGCTCAGTAGCATACTGGCTGCACCAAGGTGCCTTGTGTCTTTTTTTCTAATTATGAAAGACTCAATTCTATTTGACCTCCTATTTCTTTGAAAAAAACAGTGAGTTTGTAAATACATATACTAGGGACCTTTATTTATTTAGTTAATTAGTTAGTTTATTTACCAGGGTAGTATACTGATTGTGACAGATAATTATAGACACATCCCAGGAGAAGAAATTAATAAAAAACAGAAGTAATTCACAAACATGAAGTAATCACAGAAGGCAGAGAGTCCCTCAGACAAATGAAAAGATGAACAGATACTGTTACCAAAGCAGAAAAACAAATGCGGATTAATTTTAGTAGAAAATATGGGAGATAATCAGCAGGTGAGAACATAGGGTCAAAGTAGAAGTGATGTAGGTGAGGGAGGAGTTTGGTGATGTGTCCAGTGGAAAAGCATTTGCAGTGAGATTTTTGATGGGGATGCCTTTTGAGCTGTGCTCCAAAAGTGGGGAATGAGAAGATTTTTTTTAGGTGGGGGTTGGGATTGACAGAGCTTAGGTGCAAGAATGGAGGAAAAAGTGGTATGTACAGTGCATTTTGGTTTGTGGGGTCTGGAAAGATTGTGCAAACTGTAGGGGGTGGCTTTATTATGTTGTTTGGCAGGAAGGTTCTTGGTTGAAGTAGTCTGAAAATCAGTGACTCTATGAGTAGCTTAACTGTGTAGAAGACTGGAGCCATATGCTTTAGTGATGGTGGTACTGTGGTGTTTCTGAGGTGAATCTGGAAATGAATTGTCAGATTTTGTTTTCAACGGACTGTAGAGTGGATGAGTTATTTTTTAGAGGCTGTGGCTATGATGGGGGGCCCATATTAAAGTTGAGCAAGGAGGACTCCTTTGCCTATTACAGCTCTAGATGGTCTAGAAAGAGATAGGAGATGCTCTCCAGGGCCAGAATAAAAGATAATTGATTTTTTCCTGTTGTTTTCAATCTGGTTATGGAAGTTAAATGACTGGTACTGTCATAAACCTAGGTATTTAAAATAAGTGGTTGTTTCTGTTAGGGTATAACTGAAATCTGTGAGTTTTTGTCAGCTTTTATGAGGTTCTAAATATGATACTTTGATTTTGGAGGGGTTTAGGAGTAGCTTATGTTTCCAGACTGAAGCTGAGATTGAATAGCTGAATGTGAGGGACTGGATCAAAGGACAACCATGTCATTTACATAAATACTGATATGATGGTTAGGGAGGTCAGAAGGTAGTTTGTTAGCAAATATTGAAAACAATACTGGGGTGATTATGCAGCCCTGGGGCACTGCTATGGTAGGGATGACCTGATTTTGACTCTGACGTATTTATTTGTTAAGGAAACTTGGAACCAGGTGACAGTGCTGACGCTAACTCTGCTTTCCAGTAGGGAGTGAAAGAACAGAAGGCAGTCAATAAGATCAAAAGCTTTGATGAGGTCAGTGAGGAGTGCTCCTGAAAGGTCTCCTTTATGTTGAGAAGGATTTCATCTGTAATTGACCATAGTGCTGCCATTAAGCTCTGGCCATCTGAGAATCCATGCTGCTTAAGCATGACATGGTGATACTGTTGGATGCTGGTTGACAGCTGGTTGTAGACTATTTTTTCAAATATCTTTCCAAGTGTAGAGAGGATGAGGTAAAGCAGAACTGGGAGGCATTTGCTGTCTGAGACCCATTGGGAAGGAGTTTGACAACAGTCGTTTTCCATATGTCTGGCATTGTGTTCCAAGTTAAGTCTAGGTTATAAATATGCAGAAGATATGCAGTAAGGAAGTCTTTGCAGATTGAGATGAACCAGGGCAGTAAGTTATCTGCATCAGGGTTATGCTTTCTAGTAGGGAGTCAATTGTGTGAAATTTTCTTAAAATCTGCACCAACAAATAAACAGGACTTGAAGAAGGAATAGGTTCTTAACTCAACATATTCCCAGTCTATGGAATAAGTTACTACTACAGGTCAGGCAAAGTACTACTTTGTCTATCCTTAAAGCTAGAAATGACAATTGGATGGGTAGACACAAATGTGCACCAGGGTTATCATGTATGGCCCTGCTCAGTTTGGCAGAGGTGCTCGTAAAGGGTGGCAATAATTTGTTAGAGGGTCTACTTAAAGATGTAGATGGCTAAACATCTTTTGGTTCCTGTGATTGTTTGTCTACTACTGTCCCTAAGTTCCTAATCATCTTACCTCCTACCACTGTCAGAGGACAGCCATTAAATAAATGTCCTCTCTTCTATGGAATGAAGAGCAGGCTTTCTGCTAAGTGATCCGTTATTTTCCTCAGCCTTCTAGCAACCCAGGCTTTATACTGTGCTTGGGTCACAGGTGATGCAAATATTTATTAATTTATTTATTTCACATTTGTTAACCGGGTTGGTCAAGCTGAGCACAGGCCCATTTTCAGTGGAGACCTGAGGAGAAAGGCTCCAAGAAAATGTACAGATTATTCAATTATGCAGCTTTCACAAAACTGAGTAATAATATTGGTTATACAATAATCACAAGGTAGAGTAACAGAAAAACAGAAAAAGTACACAAGTATAATTAGACACACAGTAAAGTTGGTATGCTATTTACAGTATATACATAGAGGACTTGTGACAAATAATACAGGAGAAAGAAGAAGAAGAAATACGAAATCTATATTACTGGAGTGAAGCTTTCTGCTAAGAGTCAGGACCAGCAAATCCCTGTGTGAAAGGTCATATATGATGCACTCTTTTTACAGTCCATAGAGGGAAGCAGAATGTTACAAAATCTCATGAACAGAGGGGATACCAAGCACTGCCTGCTAATGTCCTTCTGACTGATAATTTATTTATTCATTCATTTAATTAAGGTAGACAATGGTGTAGTGGTACATTGCTCTGACTATAGTGTACAGGTTCCTGGGTTCGAGACTTGGCAAGGCTAATTATTCAGCCTGATGAGACTGATATGCAAAGCTATGGAATGCATCATCATGGGCCTAATAAACAAGGTTATAGGGAATCTCCAAACTCTGGATCCCACACAGTTTGGTTTTGTGAAAGTTAGATCATGCCTGCTCAACCTGGTTGACTTCTTTGAGTCAGTCACCAGAACTGTGGATGAAGGCAAGGTGGTTCATATAGCCTACCTTGATCTGGCCAAGGCCTTTGATACCATTTCCCACTCAGGAATCATAGAAAAACTCACTAAGCTAGGCATCAACCCCTATATCACTAGTTGGGTTGCAAACTGGCTCACAGACAGAACCCATAGTGTGAAAGTAGCTGACTCCAAGTCAGACTGCTGACCAGTCACAAGTGGAGTCCCACAGAGTTTTGTCCTGAGTCCTCTCCTGTTTGGTATCTACTTCTCTGAAGTCCAGGCCAACACAAGGGACTCTGACTGACAAAGTTTGCAGACATTTCCAAGTTGGGAGCTATTATTAACTCCCAAGTGATGTTGACATCCTGCAGAAAGGCCTCACTGAAACCAACGACTGGTGTCAGAACCTGGCCTTAAGCTCAATGCCAAAAAATGTGTCGTCCATCATCCCCTTTGGGAAAAACTCACTTCCCATGAATTACCACATTGATGGTAGTCCACTGAACACAGAAGGCGTTATAAGAGATCTGGGAACACAGTTTGACAGCAACCTCTCTTTTGACCACCACATTGCCACTGTGGTCAGAAAGTCCTTCTATGTGGCACATCTCATTACTAAGGGTTTTGCATCCAGGAAGAAAGAGGTCATTGTCTCCCTGTACTCTTCCCTCATTAGACCAATCATCGAGTACAATGCCCCATTTGGCATATACCTCACTAGACACCTGCAACAACTGGAGAGGCCACAAAAGTACCACAAAAAGATGATCCTAGGCCTTAAACAGTTGTCCTATATGGACAGACTCAAAAAACTCTAACTATTCTCTGTCTCATATCGCCTGCTTAGAGGCAATCTCTGCTTGACTTACAAAGCCATGTCTGACCCAGCTCTGTTAGAAATGCTACATCTAAAGAAATCACAATCCCTCCGCACCACATGCTCCAGAGACCTCAACCTCATTACCACAATCAATAGAATGTGTTGGAGGGACAGGTTCATAACCCAGAGACTGCCCATGCTATGGAATAGACTTCTCATACATGTCAAACTGAGCACTTCACTGTTCCTCTTCAAGAGAAATCTTGATGAGTGGATAGGAAATAGAAAATTCACCCTGGGGATCAATCCAGTTACTCTACTCAACAGAGGCACTGGGAACTAATGTCGGGTGGCACAATGCCAGGGTAATCCTATGGGTTAGGCTTGTAAAGGCTCCAGGGCCATTAGCCTAGTACACACCTATGAATGTGTATGTATGGAATTTAACCACAATCACTAACAGTTTCCTAGCTGAAAGGAATAAGTGCTTCTAAGGGAAAATTCAATATCTATCTGTCCAGATGCTCCTATTAGCTCAGCTGCAGTGACACCAACGTGTAATGCTGGAGGCTTCGTATTCTAATCCCAAATGAAACCTACTATTTTCCTTTCATATTTCCATGATACATACACCAGTTTGTTTTAATCGGCTCGCTTTAACTGTGTGTGTACTACATTAAATGCATTACTAATTTTTTTTTCTATGTGATTATTTTTTGCCCTCTTGCCTACCAACAATCAAGCCTCCCCCCCAAAAGGACAAGATCTATTCATTACCTTCTCACAGGATCAGGGGCAGATGCCAGAATGAGGGCATTTGCAATGTCCTAATCATACTCTTGGGCAGGGTAATATGTAATCCGCATCACCTTACAGATCTCCAGTGCTTTCTCTATGCAACTGCATCACCAGTCAGTGGATTGATGAGCTTATCACATCTGCATCTGCATCAGTACCCCTCCTACTTAGGATTGTGGTAGTTCATCTCCTCCTAAAGACAGGCATACCCATTGTTGCCTGCTAGCTCCATCACCCACCCCACCCCCCACCCCCATAGTCAAGGCTTTACCACCGTCACCTTATAGGTTCATAGGACGATACTAGGCTACTGGTCCGAAGGCCCTTATAAGACTAGCAAAGAATTTCACCCATGTTCCCACAAAGTCAGCACCTGTTTTCCCTGTCCACACAGGTGGGATCCCAGGGGTATATTTTCTGTTTCCCATCCAGTCGTCCAGGTTGCTGTTAAAGAGGGCTAGTGAGGCACTCTGCTTGACATGGAGAGGAAGCCTATTCCACAGATGGGGGAGTCAGTGGGACACAAATCTATTCCACCAACAAGTTCTATTAATGCCACAAACCAGTTTGAGACCTTCCATGCGAGTTGCATGAGTGGAGTTTGACCTACGGATATGCAGCAACTCCATCAAAGCTGAGTCTGAGATGGCCTTGTATGCCAGACACAGGTCACCTCTGAGCAGTCTGTATGAGACTGAGTAGAGGGACAGGGCTTTTAGCCTATCTGTACAGGACAGGGGCTTGAGACCCTGGATTTTCCTCGTCAGGAACCTCTGCGGTCTCTGCAACTGTTGCATATGCTTGGCAAAGTACATGCTGAAGGGGGTATTGTACTCGATAATGAGTCTGATAAGGGAGGAGTACAGGGATGTTATGACCTCCTTGCTCCTGGATGAAATACCCTTACTTATGAGGTGGACCATGTAGAAAGCCTTCCATACAATGAAGGCAACATGGTGATCAAAAGGGTTTATATGACGCTATCGAATGGACTAAATAGCGAATGCTATTTAGTCAATCTGATACTGTCGAAATGGCAAAATAGTGAAGTTACGTTACATCAAATTTTTTTCCCAGTGAACAAATTTGGTGGGCCGTCTTTGGGACTTTGCCATTTCCTCCACTATGGTGCGATCTCGGAGTTGGTATATTTAAGTAGGGGGGGTGTGGGGGACACAGCCCCCCACTTAAATTTGCGTTTAAGTTTATTTATTTATTTTTTTTACTAAGCAGCAAAATTTTTCCCTGTGAAAAAATATGCTGTTCCGTTTGTTCGATATTTTGGTGTTTCGATATTATCGGTACGATAAAATAGCGTTCGTTATTTACATCATACGATAATATGATATAGATGCAATCAAAAGTCAGGTTGCTATCAACCTGGGTGCCAAAGTTCCTCACGAATGATTGCGTGCTTAGTATGTTGTTATTAATGTGATAATGAGTGGGGACACCATTTTCCCCAAAGGGAATAATGATGCATTTCTTGGCATTCAGTTTGAGGCCATGCTTCTGGCACCAGTCATTAGTTTGGTTAAGGCCCTCTTGGAGGATGTTCACATCACTAGGGGAATTTATGACACAGCCCAGCTTGCAGTCATCTGCAAACTTGAACAGCCACACACCAATGGTTTTTGCCTTGCACCTCAGAAAAATATATCCAAACAGTAGAGGCCCCAAGACTGATCCCTGGGGTACGTCACTTTTTACGGGTCTACTACTAGAGGTGGCTTCCCCTATTTTGACTAAGTAGGTTCTATCAGTAATTATAATTACTTGTTGCAGCTAGTTTGCTTGACTTGTTTCTGGTACCTTTTCACTTTTGCCAAACAAAAGTGTTTTTGCATTAAGAAAAATGGGACTGCAAACCTACTGGCAGTAGAAAGGTAACTTGGTCCATCTGAACTGGGGGACACACAGGTAGGCTTAAAGTGAGATCGCTTCATTGGACAGATGTTTTTTTAAGTTGGTTTAGTCACTTTTCTTTGAGTCTGTAAATTCTGTTGTTTGTCACACACTGGCAGTTAGCCTTGAATAGATGTCGGCACTTAGAAATTAAATTTTCCTTATAAAAGTAACTTGTTTGCATGATGAGGAGCACTACAGCATAAATTCCATCATACATGGCCTAGTTGTAGTGTCTACCCTCACAATGCACAAGTTAGCCTGCTGTACCACCCCTTTGCTGTTCACACAAGACCTGACAACATGGATGGGCACTTTCCCGATTTCTTTACCACCAGCTTGATAATGAAGGAATTGTCTCATGTTCACTGACAACCAATTAATCCTTAGAGAAATGGATACAGTATGTGAGAGATGCAATTACACAATGTCACTGGAGGCAACACTCTCAAACAAAAACACTCAAAATAACAATCAAGTTGTTGGTAATGTAGACCAACATCTGCTGGGGCACAACCTTCTTAGACCCTAAAGACCTCCTAGACAGTCATCCTACAAAACAACCCTCATCATCCCCAAAAGCACTCTACCAAAATAACACACAACACAACACATAGTCAAACCTTTTGCAGTCTCAAATAACAAGCCCATAAGGCAAGCCAACACATTACCCAATATTTTAATTATATGAGCCTCCACTGTGAGACATGCAGATGTCCCACTCACCAAGCTGAATAAGGAGAAGATCACGGTCAATTGTCTATCAGGGGCCAGGATGCTTCAAATCACCTATGCACTCAAGACACCACAAGTACCAGTATGACTCAGTCATAGTCCATGCAAGTGTATGTGACCTGAGATGTACCTCCCTGGAATATATGAATAGGCACATTATGGAGCTCTCGGACTATGTGTCCCAGGCTGGTATAGTCCTAGCATTGAGCAGCACTCTACTTTCAAGAAGGGCGATGCCACAATATGAACAAAATATGATGGACTTTAATTATTTACTTAGTTTCTGGTGTCATTCCACCGGAGTAAGTATTTATCAGCACAGGAGGATATGGTCCAAGGATGTCATCAATCCACTGTATTTGTCCCTCATATTGCCCATCATTGAGTACAATGTTCCCTTTAGTATGTACCTAACCAGGTACTTGCAATAACTGAAAAGTCCACAGAAGTTCCTCACAAAATGAGTACAGGGTGAAAACAGCATGTCCTACGCAGATCGTCTCAAAGCCCTATCTCCATACTGTTTCCTACAGATTGTTGAGAGGCAATCTATGGATGGTATACATGGAATCCTTAGATCTCACTCTGACGGACCTACTGAATATCTGCAACACAAATAGCATCATAATTACTCAACCTAGGGATTTAAACTTTGCTTGCAACATAAATAGGACATGTTGGAGGGACAAGGTATGTCTCTCAGAGAATTCCACTTCTCTGGAACAGGCTTCCCATCCATGTGAAACAGAGCTCTTCCCTAACTCTATACAAGAGAAACCTGGGCCAATGGATGGGAAACAAGAAGAGGATCTGTGGCCAGAAATGCTGAAATGTCTGATAAATTAAATTTGACAGAAGTGTGGGGGACTTCCAAGATGGCTGCACATTGATCAACAGTTTAACTTCAACTCTCCCAGTGTATAAAATGAAACTGAGAGATAAGGTCTAGTAATTCTGCCAGTTTTAGTAAAATTCAGTTACTGGATAGCTAATAAGTGCACTGCCTGGATGCTAGCAAAGAAGAAGTTTAGAAAGCCTGAATGAAAATCAACTAGAAAAGTTGAAGAGAGAACAATGACTGGGAAGAATCATGCAGCTGTTCAGCAGAAAGCAGTTCAAGCTCCAGCTTTGGTACAAGAGATGGCCTCGACTATTTTATAGGCAAAAATAAATTAAACGTGCTCAGAGCTGACTAAAATAAATGAAACACTGAGGTAGTATTATCAACTGAAATAACAAAAGGCTGGAAAAATGGAAGAAGCTTTAAAAAGCTATTCACATGAAGTGATAAAACTACAAAAATCAGAGGTCAAAATGAAAAAAAAGGCTGGCTGAATATGAGACTGCTCAGGGAGAGGTGTTTCAAAAAATGTTGGAGATTTGTTTGCTGTATGAGAAACTAGAAGGAACATACTATATTAATTTTATAAATGCACAAATAAGCAGCTGGACTGGTATTCCACAGCAGGATTTCTTAACTGAAAGGGCACATTGTGTGTACACTCCAAACCTGTCCATGATAAAGCAGCAAGGATCTTTATAAGTAAAGGTGCAATCGTACCAGCAGAAAAAGCTGATCTTGACAAAACTGTAGCAGAAGAGCAAGGTATTAAAAACTGCAGATGGTAGAGTGTTTGTGGAAAATGATTACTCACTGTACACCAGGCAGAAGAGAAGCAAATTTATCCTAGCACTCTGGGAATGTCAAGGGACAGATTCAAGCAGTTGTATCCAGCTATCTTCATAATATTCTTTCCTGGAGGATCAAAATAATTTTTGATGCAGAACAGGCTAAAGAGGAAATAGAAAAAGTGACCCATTAAACAGAAGGGGACTCTGCTTCTCATTCTTCTGATAATAAAGTTCAAAGATAGACTTTGCCAGTGAAACGTTTCCCAATGTTCCAAAGGAAAATGCTTGAAAGACAGAAAAAAGCAGGAGTTGATTAGAAGAATCAGGAGTACCCTGGACTAGAAGCAGAGTCTGGAGTTTGGGATATGGAGATGAAAATGAAGATGACCAGCAACACTGAAATTAGTGAATAAATGTGAGACTATAAAGCATCAATCACATTTGTGAAGTACGGCTTTACAAAAAAAAAAGTGGCTGAGAAAGATTGGACATTTGTTGACTTTGTTAACCTTGTGAGGGGACTGAAAGACATATACCCCACTTTGCGTCATCAGTATTTGGCAGGAGAATAAAAAAAGGAAAAAAAGTAACTATAAGTAAAACAATTTTTTTTTCTTAATATTTGTATAAAACATTTAATAATATAAATTGCATATTCTATAGTAAAGCATTTTCTATGATCATTGTACTTGATAAAGATACTTAAGTAAATAAGTGCTTTTTTCTTTTTTAATTTTAAGAAAAGAAAGCATTACTATGTAAAAAGAGAAGGAAAGCTATACAAAAGCATGTTTTAAAGCTAACATGCTGCAGTCTTGTGTTGTTGGGGTGGGGACTGAGATGTAAAACTGCACTGATTATAGTATATGTAGAGCTTGGGTGTTTTCTTTTAATTTTGCATAGAGGATGTCCGGATTAATACCCTTGGCTTAATCTAATAATATATATATATTTTTTGTAAGCATGTGGGCTTTAAAAAATAAAAGAATGCTGTGAATGTAATGAAAAATTTTATTTTAGCAAATAAATGTTCACTGTGAGTTGAGACATCTGCAGCTAAGGGAAGCTGTACACTCTGTTCTAATGTTTCCATGGAGATAATCTGATTATAAGTGCAGGTAATAAATCTTGAGAGTTCTGGTCATTGTTTGGTGAGGAAATCATAAAATTAAAAGGTACAAGGGCAAGCAACATAGTAAAAAATAAAGTTTGAAAATGTTGGAATTGAATACACAATAGCAGCGTTCCTGTTATCTAAATACTTCAATGCATTTACTAGACAAGTATATAATTTAGTTTTAGTTAAAGGTAGCCACAGCACATTTTCTTAAGGGTAAAAGTTAATGCTTTCTGAAAGCATACAACTGTTTTTCACATCTGGGAGGGGAATAAAAATAAGCCAAATGCAGACAGCAATTAGAATAAGTAGGACCATAGGCTGTTACATGCACCTTAGTCTAGATAACCTTAACTTTAGGTTAGGTAATGCCTATGGCTGCAGATGTTTATTTGGGATAACTGTTCCTATTGGTGGGGATATCATTATTATATGAAGATCTACATAGTTTTCTGTATTTGTTTTAGGTTACTACAATATGGGTGTTCTGGGTGGGTTTCTTTTTTTTTTAGGGGTATTCAGTAAAACAATAACTCTTGTAAAATGTGACATAGGCTCCAATAAAGATGACAAGAAACAACTGTAGAAAAGATCAGCCTGCCAAACATTAGTCAGTGAATGTAACACAAGAGCTGGAATTGGACATTTAAAAAATCTCATCATACAAAGCAGGCAGGAATAATAACTTCTTATCATAATATACACACTACCCGTATTATTTTGGAACATGAATGGTCTCACAAGTATCGAAAAAATGGAAAGTACTGAATTATATTAAGAAATGCAGTTTGCGAATAGCAGTTCTACAGGTGACTCATTTGGAAAGAAGTGAGCATGTGAATTTGATAAAGAAAGTATTTTAGGATGAATATTCAGCAGAATATCAGGAACAAAAGAAAAAGGGAGCACTTATACGAATTGCTAGAAGAAATCCAATACCATTAGGAGATTATAATAAAGGTAGATTTGTGGCAGTAAGGGGCTACTGGCAAGGGAGGAGGTTTACACTGGCATGTATTTATATTCCACATAAAACTGGTATTATTGAGCGTAAGAAAGTTTTGGGAGAAATAATCAGGTTTCAAAGAGAAATGTTACTTATAGGTGAGGACTGGAACTTGATTTGCTACAGTGAGAATGCATCTGGGGACCCAGAAAGGAAATGTAACAAAAGAGGTTAGAGTTCTTAAAAAAATATGAAAATATTTGGTATGGAAGACATGAATTCAGAACTGTGAACTTGGAGAGAATTTATATATTCTTCCAAATGGTACAATAACTGGGCTAGACTAGAAAGAAATTATATTTCACAGGTGCATGTGCATTTAAACTGAAGCTTCAACACACATCTAATAACTATTTTAGATAACACACCACAACAACCAAAATAAAAACGCAGGGTAATGAAGTAAAAATGAGACATGTACGCTTCCCCACCTACCTGTTAAAAGAATAGGAATTTAAGAAAATAGTAGTGGAAATTATGCAGCATCAAAACACATAGGTTTAGGAGCCTAAACAAGAAACTCCATGCTCTACAAGCTCTCCTCACTCTGGAGAATGCAGACATTTGTGATGTTACAGAGAAATTGTTTAAATCCAAAGAAAGTACACTGGCAGCATAAGGCTTCAGTGCTTTCCACACATTTAGATCATCAGCTGTATAGACAGGGACAAAAGATGGAGGAGTCTCAATCTACATCAGCAACAAATATAACTCTATGTTGGCAAACAGAAAAATGTCCTGGAATTTATTCAAGTGCAAATCACCACAAAGTTCGATACTGTATCCTAGCAAGCTATAGGTCACCTTCTATGTCCCTAGAATCCCACAGCTCATAGCTAGACCTACTGGAGACACTCACCATTAAGCCAAATACCCTATTCAAGGAGACTTCAACTACTGCTCTATAGACTGGGAAACATACACTGCCTTATACTCACAGACAATATGATTCCTGGACTTTATTAATACAAATATCCATGACCAGATAGTGTGCACATCCACCAGTGGTTCAAACATACTGGACCTACCACTCACCAATATGGGAGACTGCTGCACCCCCCCCACCCCCCTGTGTCATGTCCTCACTGATGAGGTCAGACCACAAAGCTGTCTCCTTTGAAATAAAAAACAACTAAGTAACCCCTGCAAACCCTTTATCAATTAGGAAATATTCCTAAGATTCCAAAGCAAACTATATTTTATTAAGCAAAAGTATGTCAAAATTCAATTACCCTCCCAACCCTATGTTCACAGCAACCTATGTGGAATTGTTCACAGAGATCCTGTACAACCATGCAGACTGCTGCATAGAATCTGCTGTATCTATTATAAGTAAGCCCACAACAAACTCTAAAAATAAACCACACTGCTGGAATCCTAACATTAAAAGGGTATATAACAAATGAAAACAAGTCATGGATAAAAGTCAGGAAAAGCAACTCCCATTTTGATAGGCACTCTTTAATTAAACTAAACAGAAATCTAAGAGGATTAATTAAGTCCAATAAAAACAATTATGAGGTCAAGATAGCCTCACAAGCTAAAGACAACCACAAGGTCTTCTACAGCTATGTCCCAAAATCTCAAAGGCAGCACACATTAGTGTGTCAAACTGGTAGTCAATGGTTGCCACATTCAGTGATCAGAGTGACACAGCGAATTTGCTGACTGACAAATTCAGCTCAAATGTCACCCCCCACTCCCCCCACTTAGTTCCATGAAATACTGTCTAGCATAACCTCCCCAACTACTAACAGGGCGCAGATCCTGACAGCTCTTGCTAAGGTCAGAAACACAGGCTTAGTGGGCCTTAACAACATCCTGTGATGCCTCCTAAATATCTTGAAACATAACCTATCAGAAATGCTTGAGTTACTTTTAAAATACTGCCTCAAAACAGGTTTTGTACCATGAGAATGGAAAACTGCAATGGTTATCCCACTTGACAAGGGTGGACCATCAACAGATCTTGGAAACTACAGCCCTACTAGTCTGGCTAGTCTAATATGCAAAGCCATGGAACAAATTATCATGGAAATGATCAATAAAGACCTAGGCAACCTTCAAATACTGGACCCAACCCAGTATGGCTTTGTGAAGAGAAAGTCATGCCTACTAAACCTGGTCGACATCTTTGAGAAGGTCATCAAGACAATGGATGAGGGGAAAATGGTGCATACCACCTACCTGGACCTGGCTAAAGCTTTTGATACAATACCCCACTCAGGTATAGTTGACAGACTCATTGAAATGGGCCTAACCCCCTATATAACATGCTGGATTGCCAGTGAAGGTCATCAAGACAAGGGATGAGTGGAAAATGGTACATACCACCTACCTGTACATGGCTAAAACATTTGATACAATACCCCACTCAGGTACAGATGACAAACTCACTGAAATGGGCATAAACTCCTACATAATATGCTGGATTGCCAGAGAAGGTAATCAAGGCAATGGATGAGGGGAAAATAGTGCAAATCACATACTTGGACCTGACTAAATAATTTTATACAATACCCCACTCAGGTATAGTTGACAAACTCACTGAAATGGGCATTAACCCCTATATAATACGCTGGATTGCCATGTGGCTCACAGACAGAACCCATGAAGTCACAAATGGTGATGCCACCTCCATTAAGAGACTGATTACAAGTAGGGTACCTCAGGGCTCTGTGCTGGGACTGCTCTTATCTGACATCTACTTCCTGGAGGTAAAGGCTAATATTAAGGGCCTTTAGCTGACCAAGTTCACAGATGACTGCAAATTGGGAGTGATTACAGATTCCCCATGACACAAACATCTTACAAGAGGGTCTAACACAGACAAATGACTGGTGCCAAAGTCACAGAGTAAACCTCAATGCCACGAAATGCATTATAGTGCCTTTTTAGAAAATTGCCACCTAGGCTAATTAATCCATTGATAAGACACCCCTAAGAGTTAACCCAGTAGTTACTGATCTGGAACACATGTAAACAGTAATCTGGCCCCATCTTTGTGACGTTTGCATGTCCTCCCTGTACATACATGGGTTTTATTTAGGTTGCTCAGCTAACTGTGCTGTATGAGGACTGATGTTCTTTGAATGTGTCTATCTTGTGATAACATGGTTTGTCAGGGGCAGTGTGTGTGTGTGTGTGTGTGTGTGTGTGTGTGTGTGTGTGTGTGTGTGTGTGTGTGTGTGTATGTCTGTGCAAAATAATTTTGGTGGATATGTACATAAATCTCCGAGATATTGAAAAATATAAGGTATAGAATGCATCCCAGAACATCAACACCCTCAGAGCTTCTGGGAGCCATTATTCCTGAAGTATAAGTGGCTTAGTAGGGTCCTCAGCCATAGGCCCCACCTAGTCTAAAACTGACCCTACTCAGAGGTGGGTACAGAGATCAGTATAGTTGTGTGGGGGGTCGGGGTAATGTGGTCATTATCTCATTGTTGTTTCTCACATTCAAACATCAGAGGTGTACACACAAGGTCTCGTCAGCTTGTATCTTCGCTGGGGACAGAGTGATCATTATTTCCTTAACCTCTGTCAGAATCATATAGGTATATATAGAGGGTCACCATAGCTTGTCTAGGACTGGTGTACTGTCTAAGAACAATAGGCTGGAATGAATTACTATGAGTGCTACTTTTTCCACTTCTTCAGAACTGAAATCAGATGTTTATACAGGTCGCTATCAAATAGGTTATAGGGGAAAAGAGGCACACTGCATATGTACAGCTGACAGCAATAGGTTGAAATATGTTTTTGCGCTCTGTGTGTTCTTTCACTTTCAACCTACTTTGACTTCAAAGGGGTATACTAAAGTTGTCTGCCCTTCATGGTTAGGGTTGAGGCAGCATGCTCTGTATGACATCAGCAAGTTGAAATAAATGATTATGGCCATTTGTCCTTTCACTTCCATCCCGATTTAACACCACAGGGATGTGATTTATGTGCCCTCATGAGCATTTTCTTTTCAGTTTGTGGGTAACTACTACTCAGTTTATTTTATTGGTAACTACTCTGTTACCATTATTGAACATTATGCCTTGGACATAACTTACTTCTTCATTGAAAGAAAAAAAAGTTACTTTATTAAGTCATGATTTTTGTACAGGCCACCACTGAACCAATAGTTGTGGAAAAAATCTCTAAAATTCACCTTAGAGCATTTAGAACCCTTTATCTTCCAGTGGCCTTCTGGCTTACAGATACCCAGTTTAATTACATTCTTAGATACTTATTGCAGTATATTCTTTGGCCATTTAGAATGATGTCTTGATAGAATGTAGAAAAAAGCTGACAATTAAGACAATGTTTAGTAAAACAAAAAAGTATTCTGGATAGTATGGGGAGGCAAGAAGTGAAGGAAAACAAGGTAGCACTGGGATATTTGCCAGGGTGACAGTACATATCAGGAGTAGGGAGTGCCATGCAACACTTTTTCTATGTCTTCATATCACCTAAGATTGTCCAAGCAGTCACTGTTTAAGGCAATTAAACTGGGTATGCCTTGCTAAAAGGGATGTGGCCACCCTGAGAAAGCATGTGTGTTCATTTCACAGGGGCTGTGCTTGTCAGGAAATGGAAGTATGGAAAGGTGACAACCCTAGGGAAAACATCCTGGTTAAATGATTTGTTCAAAGTCACACAGTAGGCAAATAGAGGTGGAAGGAATCAAACCTTCAAGAACCTTTAAGGCTTTTGGATAAAGCTAAAATGATGGTCAAAAATCAGAAAGGCAAGAGTACTATTTAAATATCATTCCAATTAAAAATCACCTCAGCAGCCTAAATCAAAAAGTTAATAGGACATGTTTTGTATAATTTTTTTCAGAACAGTAAAAAGTACACAACTCTTATGTCTGGCATTAGCAACTAAGTAACTGTAATTATGAAATAATTTATGACAGTGCAATAATAGGTGGCTAAATCAGGGACAGTTGAGAGGTACGTTCCAGCTCTTAGGACTAAAACAAGACCCCTTCCTCCTCCTCCTCATTTTTCTGCTGCCAAATGCCTTCAGACTGAGCGAGGAAACATGCTGAATTGGCCAATGCATTCCCATGTGTAGTTTCTAGTGACCCACCAATGACTCAATGACTCAGTAAACCTGAACAAGTAAAACACAAATGCATGAGTCTAACCTTCCACTGGCTCCCCTCTTGACTGATCTTTCATTGGCTGTAAAACTTAGCCAATGAAAGAGAGGAATTTGGAGTACTCTGCAGTCAAAGAGGAGCAGCGGTGCAGGTGATTTTATAAAGGATGAAATCGCAGCACTGAAATGTAGAGTGGTTGAGAGGTGTGTCTGTATGTACATACATACATACTATATACACACACACACACACACACACACACACATATATATATATATATATATGTGTGTATATATATATATATATATATATATATATATATATATATGTGTGTATATATATATATATATATATATATATATATATATATATATATATATACATATATATATATATATATATATATATATACACACACATATATTTATATACTCTTCTGGCTTGCTCAGTGACACAGTTTAGCATCCTAATGCTCATAGATTTAAAATGCAAGTTACACCTAATATAAGCAGTAGAGCTCTGCCAAGTGAGCGGTCACACCACAATGAACAACAGCACCACTGACATCTTAATGTGATTTAACTAGCACTATGTTACTTATAAAACATGGATTACTTCAATTTTTTTTTAATGTTCCTAATGCCAAGCAACCTACAGTATCTGGCAAAACATAATGTAAAGTATTATGTTGTTATATAAAAAAACTGCCACTGATTTGTAGCAAGAACACCAATGTGAGATTCATATTGATATGACTCTTCATGAAAGCATACAATATTTTCATATGCCACTTTATATTAAAATAAAAGAGCTAAAAAATGCATGACATTATTTGGAAGGTGACACCATGATGAGCATACCTGCCAGTGACATTTTTTTTGTGTAGCATATGCAGCTGTTGCAATATCCAGTGGTGTGAATGCAGTTATTTATGAATATCTGTACAACTTTTATATTGCCATTCAATTCAAAAAACTAGAAGATATCATGTGAAATGTCACACCATGATAGATAAAACTGCCACTGATATGTGGACATAAAGTAATGATTCTGAGATTGCGAAAATTGTTTGAATTAAAAGAAAGACAGTAATGTTTATAAAATACTATCTCTCAGGAGGTAAAGTAAATGCTTGAACTGTAAATCCAGAAATAAGTACTTACTTTCATAGGTATGTTCGAAATGATAACAAATCTTATGGTGAGAGATAAAGCTCTGCCTGAGAACATGAGGATCTGGTTGGCAGCCCAAAACCGCAACACTGCTAAAGAATGGGGAGAAAGTGGGGCATCTAGCTACCTAGCCAGCTAGCAAGTCATAAGTGCACAAGAAGGGGGGGGGGGGAATAGCATTAAATGAAGGTACAAGGAAACCCATGTTGGGCAGGCTAAGCAATTCCAGCAGGTTCTAGCACATGCCCAGATGTTTTCAGTGTAACAAGATGGGGCCATGTATGGCACAAAAGTCCACTACAACAAGGTAGAGAACAAAAGCCATGGGGGGGGGGGGGCAGCAAACAGAGGTAGTACTATTACAATGGTGGGTTGTCTGATGGTGACTGCAATTCCAAAATACAAAGGTCTGTATCTTAATGAAAAATGACACACCAAACAGTTCAAGACCATAAAACAACAAAAAGTCAAGTGAACTAAATCCAGTGCAGAAACGCACACAGTTTAATGAACACTTCACTTCTCTCTCTGATAGAGCAGTGAAGTGTTCATTAAACTGTGTGCTTTTCTGCACTGGATTGAGTTCACTTGGTTTGTTGTTGTTTTGAGGGGTCTGTATCTTACCCTGGTGGAAGGAAAACAGAATCACACATGATTTACAACTGTGCAAGTAAATATACCATAACTGGAGACATTCTAATACATCATTGTTGCAATAAACTAAGGTATTTGGGTCCTACTCAAGTGAGCAGTCAGCCATCAAAGCTTAAGCATGCTTTCCATGAACTCTTAACTGTCAGGAACTTGAGAGGAGCTCCAATATAAAGACAGTTAGAGTGCCTGTAAAAGGGAGGCAAGGGCCCTAAAAGAACAATGGTAGGAAACAATCCCAGGAGTAAACTATCTACACAATGACCTGTGTACCACACCCTGGCAATACAAAAGAAAAACAGCCAAAATAAGGGGGTTGGAGGGAGGGTCAGCTACTGCAAGAGTGATCTAGTAGAACATCTACTGTTAAGGTAAGTTCACTTACACAATGGTGTCATGTTCAACATTTATATCAATGCTGCAGTAGCCTAAGCAATTTGGGTTCATTACAGCAGCTTAGAAACTAAGAAGGGAATAGGAAAGTGAAATAATAATCTAGCAGTCCCAGGAGAATGTCCCTAGAAAAGCCTGTTCTGGTCTTGGGAAAGGAATCCATTTTTTAGTACTTTGTAAATGCATGTACAGAGGACCAAGTTGTTACCTCTCGTATACTTTTAGAGTCTATTCCTTTCCAGAAAGTCACTGAAAAAGTGAAATTCCTTGAGGAATGGGCCTTAACTCTGCCTGGAAGTGCTTATTATGGTGAGTATAGCAAAAGGCAAACATGAGTCAACCACCTGGAAACAGTCTATTTTGAAACTGGTTGTCCTCTCCTCTTACCTTCACAATAAACAGCTGATCAGCTTTCCTGAAGGCTTGAGTTTGGTCTAGGTAATATCTGAGTTGCCTGTGGACATCCAGAGTATGAAGAATCTTTTCTTGCTTGCTGGTGTGAAGAAAATGAAAAACACAGTAATCTGTGTTAGCATGTTTGGCAAAAGATTTGTGTATATTCTCAGATTAACTTGTATTGCATGCTAGCATGTCTAATTGTGAAAATGTAAATACATTTTTAAAATGTTGAGTATTTCTCTGCTTATACAAAATGTTTAAAGAATCTGTCAGTGTTTTGATACATTTCTAACTGCACATTTTTGTGAGGGAGATTCTAAAGTACAAACTGTCTATGAAGAATCAGCTGAACAGTAGGTTATGCCATTAGAATTTTCCTGGTTGCTAGGTGATTATTTGAACAGCTAACTCACAGGAAAAACAGTTGACTATCATTTTTTTAAATAAGACAGTTGAGACTGTTAACTTTGACTATATAAAAGAGACTGCTGAAGTCAATTGCTGGGCAGTTTATGAAGAGCAGCAGTTAGTTAAGAGTTGCAGTCAGTTACACTGCTGTGCAGTGCATACCCAGGAAAAAGGACTCATCAAAACTGTGCGCCTGTGTTTGCCTTGCTGTTATGTTTTAGACTAGATCAGGGACAGTATTCTCTAGTTAGATTAGGAAAGTTTAGTTATTTAGACAGAGTTTTTCTAAGATGATGGACTTCTATCTTACAATTTAATTTTATATTTCTGGTGATTGAATTTTGGTGCTTATTTAAAGTTACTGATTAACATTCTTGTAATTGCTTTACTTTTTACTAAATGCTTTTCATTACTTTACATTGTGGCTGGACAATCAGTGTGTTCTTTACAGATTAGAGTGTGTTTATACCTGTTTGATACTCCCCAGGTCACCTTGAATGTCTGACTGCTTCTGGTCATAGCTATCATTTATTTTGATATTTAATTTTTAATAATTGATCACTGTTTCAAGGGTGTGTAGAACTTTGGCAGACTTACAATTTGTATTGGGTAGGGGACACAGCTGAAAATCTGCATCAGGCTTCTCATAAGTGTTTGCGTGTGTGAGATTTTAATGTATTTTGAGTGTGAGTGAGTCAGAGGTCTTAAACTGGAACACATTGCTCCGAAGGGTATGATAAGGGACTGCATTTGAGGTGGACAGAGGTTTATAGTCCAGTCACAGGAAATAGAGCTCTTAAGGGAAAATTGTAGAATTTTACTCTTGTGTATTCTGTGCTCTGGTGTTTTCCATGATGCTCCCACACTGTAGTCAGTGGTGAGGATTGAAGCTCCTTAATTACTGACCCAAGTTTTAAGTGGGGAACGTAACATTTATTGTTGGCAGTCCAGTAGGTTATTGGCTGGACCTCACATTTAAGTTCAGGGAAGAAGATAAGGCAAATTAATAACCTGGCTTGCTCAATGTAAACTCTGAGACTACTTTAGACATAAAAGAATGGTTAGTTCTCACAGAAACCCTGCCTTTGTGAAAAATGATGTGAGGCTGACTCATTGTGTTTGTAAATGAGATACTCTCCTAGCAGAAATCAGAGCAATGGGACAACAGTCTTCCATGTTAAGAATCTCAATTCAGTCTGATCAGCTGGTTCATATGGAAAAAAAAGAACAAGCTTTGTCTAGCATAAAGTTAAGATCCTCAGGAGGATCCACCTGTTTTCTAAGTGGATGGATATGTAAAACTCCTTTCAAAAAACATTTGACTTGGGAATTGTTAGAAACTGGGATCTAAGGGCAGACAAGCAGAAATTGAAGAAAAATGAACCTTAACAGGGGAATACAAAAGATCACAGGACAGCAACTCACACAATAATCAAGAGCCAGAGGCAGCTGGGCTTGAACAGGAACCTGATTCTTGGACTGGCACCAACAAGAAAAATATTTTCCATTTGCACATACACAGTTTTCTAGCAGAAAATTCTTGTTGCCTCTTTCACACCTGCTGCATGTCCTCAGAAATTGTTGCCTAAAAGGTATCAAAACTCAAGCATCCAGGCAGTTAGTTGATGAGCTTTCAGGATGTGGTCTATCAAACAACACTTGTCTTTTGTGAGCAAATCCAGTCTGTGAGGAAACTGATTTTAATTGCTCTTAGACAGATTGAAAAGAAAGGAGGAACGGCTGTTGCCTGGACCAAAAGTAAGGCAGTACCACAATATTTGGGCTGTCATTCTGGATCTTCAGAAGAACCATGGATATAAGTGAAAAGGGTGGAAAAGCATCCATGGGAATGAGAAGGCATCTGCCTTCCAGGCCTGTTTACAAGGAGGTCTGGGGCAGAATTTATTTAGTTGTCTGTTCTGACCAGAGGCAAACAAATCTAAATGAGGTGTTCTCCATACCTTGATTAATTCTTGGCAGACCCCATGGTGAAGTTTCCATTCATAAGGGTCTGTCCTTGTCCTGCTTGGTATACTAGCAATCAAGTTTTGCTCTAATGGAATGTATGAGGCATGAAGAGTCAAACTGAACTGAGTTGGAGTCTCCCAGGCTATCATACAAAGTCTGCAAAGAAAGTACAATCTAGTACCCCTGTTTAAGTACCACATTACTATGGTGCTCTCTGTATAAAATTGTAAAGGTCTTGGGGACTAGAAATGATTTAAGGCTTTTAAAGCATTGATCATTGCCAAAATATCTCTGACATTTATGTGCTTCTGACTGTTGTGAGGGTTCCACAGACCTTGCTCTTTCACCCCTTTGAAAACCACTCATCACTTTCTGTCTGATGCCTCTGTAGTGACAGACTGGAAAGACATTGGAAGGGATAATGGGAAACCTAGATTGTCAGATATCAGGTGTACCCACCAAAAAAATTTCCATTCTTACAAACCCCCAAACAGGGATCAGAAAATATAAAGAGTGAAGATGTGGAGTCCAGACTGACCCAAGGTGCCAATGGATTTTTCTCATATTTTTCTCATATGGAGTCTAGACAGGGAAAGCATGAGAATCATTGATGCCATGTACACCAAAATCCTGAAAACTTCCCTTGCAGATATCTGTTTTGAATGGAGAAACTCAGGAAGAACTGTTTTTGAGAGAGGACTTTTATAAGCTGATTTGAAAAAACAAGACTGAGTAGGAGATTTTAAACAGTAGCTAAAGACTCTAGACAGCTGAAAAAAGAGTCAGCAAAGATAAGATAATCAACCAAATGTGGAAAGATTTGAATGTCCCAAAGTCTGCAATAAGCTGTTAATACAGCCAGACACTTTATGAATACCCTTGTTGCAAAAGAAGATCTAAAGAATAACACAGAAAACCGATAATGTTCGCCAGACTTAAAATTTAAAAAAAAAAACATTTAAACAGACAGCAATGGAACTGTGATAAATATCCTTTAAGTCTAGCTTTACCATGAAAGGCAGAAAAGGGAAGGGAGGGGAGGTAAAACTGAATGAATGGACAGCATTTTGAAGTCTGGAATCATGACAAAAGCATTTTGAAATGAAAGGGTCAACACAGATTCCTCTAGATCCTTCCCTCTTTGCCAGAAAAATCCATGAATAAAAAAAGCCTTTGCCCATCTGGCATGGAGGCACTTGTTCTATTAATCCCTGTGCAGGTATTTTCTGCAGAATGGTATCAGGTAATCCTAAACCACCTTGTTCTTTAAGAAGGATCAGCTTATCCTACTTGACCCTTGCCATCTTCCCCTCCCAGATAAAATCCTTCAACTCTGTTAGTTACTGTCCACAACTTCTCCTCTGTTTGATAAAAATATGCTTGACCTATATATAAAACCAAAGGGACTAAAAACATTTTTACTGATTTTACCTTGCAATCCATAAACACGAGCTTCCAATTTCTCAGTTTTTGCATTATCTTTTCACATATCCTTAGCTGCCATACATAATCCTTCTAACCCATCCTCCTAAATACTTCGTTTTGCCATATTCTCATAAATATGGGTATTGTTGAACCAATTCATAGTTTACAGCTATAGCCTTTGATTTATAAATTTTATATCCCAAAAAACTTTAATGTGTCTAAAATTTTTTCATAACACTGAAATGTCCTTTTCTGGTTTTATCAGGTACAAAATAATATCATCTGCAAATAAAATCAACTTTTCATGATTACCATACCAATTATATCCTTGAATTTCTGAGTCTCATATCTTCTTTGCCAATAGCTCTAAATATAACACAAATAATACAAGGGAAGAAGACACCCCTGCCTGGTTCCTCTGTTCAGACACAAATTATCAAAGAGGAACCCTCCCACTTTAAATTTTACCTCCGATCCTACATATATCCTCCTAATTAACCTCACTATTGCATTAGGGAATGTAAATGCTTCTATTGCCCTACTTATAAAATCCCAGCTTACTCCTTTCATCACACTTCTTGAGCACCTCAGCTGTTGAACGGCCAAAAAGAACTTTGTCTAAGGGAGAATTTAAAACTTCAGTGTCAACATCTTCACGAAGGCTTAGAGAACAAATCCAAGCCAGTCTTCTCATTACTGGCCCCAAAGCAGCAGCTCTGGAGGAAGAATCAAAAGCATCATTTAAAATGTTCTTAGTAACATGAGAAGCAGATATTAAAATACATTCAAATTTGTTTTACCTTAGAAGAAGGATGATTAAATGTAAACTTTTGCATGTTCTCAAAAGAATGAGGAAAAAACAGTTAGAAACCCTTAAGTTAAAGTAGCAGAAGAATATACTTTCCTTCCCAACTTGACAAAAGCTTTCCCATCATCATCAGATGGAATGGGTTTACAGTAGTCTATTCAGTTGGAGCAGTTTTGGATAGAGAAAGTACTGCTAGATCTGCTTTAGGATTGGAAAACAAATACATTTGAGTATGAGTTATCTTGTATATCCTGTCAGACTTCCTGTAGGCAGGAAGTTGATTGTCAGACAAACTAGAAGCGATGAGAAAAGTATTCTCTAAAGCAGGTAAAAAGGAAGAACATCTACAGATTTAGGCATATCCAACTTTAACAAATAATTTTCTGTGCAATAGTGAATTCATTCTGCTCCCATTGAAATACCTCATTCATCTCAGATAAAGTGTCAGAAAAAGATAAATATTCAATAAGGAAATCTGATGCCATATTTCCTTCAGAATTAGAATTTTCCATATTGATAAGAAATTCCTGAAATACAACCATCCCACTGCAATGCCTGTTCGTCTGACTGAAAATCAAAGTACAAAAAGAGGGGAGACTATTTTTTTGTTTCCTGCCTGTAGTAGTTGGCAAGGAAAAGGCATTAGTGAGCTCTTTAACAAATGCCAGCAAATCTTCCCTATCCTTAACAATAGAAATATAAACAGGAGACAAAACTTTCTCACTATGTCAACTTTTCCTGGGAAATGGTGGACCTTTTGTAGGTGTACTCATCTCAGATTCAGGATCCCTATCCTGGCTGAGTGAAGAATCTTCATTTGCCATCTCCCCTAAGACTGACAAGAGTGGTCCTCCCTTGTCCACCAAGGGCATCTCTGCAGCCACAGAGGGTGTGGCTATCCTCCAGTCCTTAGTGGCAGTAGCTGAAACAGGGGTACTGGTAGAAAAAGATGAGTGGCCTGAGTAACGGAAAGTGACCATAGCAGAGTCACCCACCAGTGGTTGAGGCACAACAGGAGCCTGACATCCTAAGACTCCCTACCAACTTTCTTCTTCTTCTTCTTCTGGCAGACAGGGGAAGGTAAAGAGAGTGGGAGGGGTTATATTATTTCATTGAATGGCCACATTGTCAAACAGCACTTCATTGGAAATGCTTTTCATTGAACCCTCTCATATTGGGGGCTGCTACCCCCATAGCCCCTGATAATTATATATACCAACTCTGAGATTGCACTACAGTGATGAAAGGGCAAATTTCCTGATCCCTACTGTAACGAGATCTCAGTCAGAATGGTTTGACGAAAGTCATTTCCGATGAAATAACATTTGACAATGTTGCCGTTCGATGAAATAATAGGGACCTGAGAGAGACTGGCAGCTGCTCAGTAGGTTAGCCAAGAATGAGAACTCAAAAGCAGATCCTTGAGCCTGGACAAGCCAGAAAAAGGTAAAGTCAAGAACAAGAGATACTGTAGTAAGAAAACCACTGACAGTCCTGCACAAGCACAATATCAAAAAGACCCTGGATGAATGGATGGGGCACTGTAAGTTCTTACTGGGGATAGCACTCACAACTATCTTGCATATGGGCAGTCATTACTAAATACAATAATGGGTACTGACTAGTGTATCTATGGTATTACATTGGGTTGAAAAGGCTAGGCTTGAAATGACATCTGGTTACATAGCCTAGTAAACTCTCATGATCCTATGAAATGTTCAATACTACAAAATGTATATGGAAATTCTGTCAAAAATTTGATTTTTTTTACACAAAAAGTTCACATAAGCATTTATATACATACTACCTTAGATAAACGCTGATAGTCCCTGAAAAACATTCAGTTTAGCACACACAACATTTTAGTCAGAAAAACATAAGCATTTCTCAAAAATAATTTTAGTAGAAGGTTTTCCCCAAAAGGGATTGATCCACTCAGCTTTGAAGAATCATTAACTGAGTGACAGTTCCACAGGGCCCCACCGAAGGGCATTTCAGCAGCCAAAAAGCTCTGACTAACTTGGCGCTCTGTCTTTATACTGGTACTCCCTTTGAGGTCCTGACAGTTAGAGCTTGTGTAAGGTGCCCATAAGTTATAAAAGCTGGCTAGTCACTGGGGTAAGACCCAAATAGCTTAGGCTACTGCAACAGTGATGTAACTGTTGAAGATCTACTGCTAAGATTTCATTGGTTAAAGGCAAGCAATACTTGTCTGAGAAGTCCACACAAGTTAGGGGCTTGGGGGGGGCACCTTTTCAGGTATCGCTGGGCAGAGATTACTTGAACCGTGAAGGCGAGCAAGGGAACAAGCAGGTGACAGTGTCTGATAATATCTTTGTGTTGTTTTAATAGGAAAGGACTTTGATGATGCAATACATTGTGTGCATGTGCTTACACACACCCAGGCATGGTGGTAAGTATATTGAAAGACAGCAGTAGCCAGACCCAGACAGTACCCACACATTCAACTGACGAAGATGATGTGAATACTTCAGAGGGGTGTTAGTAGCAATTACTCTGAACCACAGCTGCAGCTTTTGAAAGGTACTAGATTTACCTTGAAAGGGGAAGTTAGGTGGTGGTAACAACCCTAAATTTGAGGTACCATATCCAAAGATACCAGATTCCTTTTGGAACAGGAACATGGGAGGGTCACAGAGAAAGAGATGAGACAGGCTCAGTTTTCAGGTCGCATATATTACAGAACTTGAGGAAATAGTCAATGAGGCTCCTAATCCTGAAAGGGAGGGGATATTCTGTATATTGGAACTAAGGACTAAGGAGAGACATGACATGGTGGAAAGGTTTAACTCTGACTTAAAGATAATGTGAAGCAGGATTAGGATGAGTACCTGCCATCACCTCTTCTTTCCATATAGACAAGTAACACAAGAATCCACAATTTTTCCCCATTTGAGTAGTGGTATAATCATAGGGCGAGGCGGTCCACAGATTTAATTTGTGATGAACTGGAGAAATTACTCTAAGTCCCACAAGGGATCTATTGCTGAATTTGTCCTAATCATCAGGCCTCAGGTCTTAGGAAGATCATTGGGTTGGCACAACAGGACCTAGCACAGTCACAACAGCAGCAAAAGGAATGACTCATCAGCCAGGACCTAAGAATATTCTTCAGTGCAGAAAGTGATTATGCTTATTCCTGCTTGTGACAATAAACTGCAGGCAGCATGGGTGGCTCCTTTTGTTATTGTGAGCAAGCTAAGTCATGTTAACTACCTGGTAGAGTTATAGGCAGGAGGTAGAAGCATAGACTGTACCATAGTAACATGTTGAAGACCTGTCATGATACAGAGACACTGGTACTTAGTAGCTGCAGTGGGTTACTGTAGGAAATGAAGGGGGGACTTGTGTTTCACCTTCTTAATGAGTCTTGGTCTTACACCTCAGTGAGGCAGTATCACTTTCACTACATCTGTTTTCTACCAAGGTTCACCTGGGCAGCACTATAGGACTTTGTGGATACATATACTGGTAAGCCAGTTAGTACCTAACTGGTGGAACACCATGTCAACACAGGCAGAGCCATAACTAGCTTATGTAGTTCCCTGATCTGGCACCCATCGACGTTAATGTGGGAAGCAAAAAAGGCTCTCTTTGAGGACCAAAAAAGGCTGCAGTGATCTACCTTGGGCTAGGACAGCACTGAGAAATATTACCACGTCCCTGGAAAGTACTCTGTGTCTATGCATGTTTCTGTAGTACAAAGTACAGTGTATATTCAAAGTACAGTTACTATAGTAATAGCACACTGGAAGACATCAAATCCAGAGAAAAGCGAGAAATGGGCCCAAGAAACTCTGCCCTAAACTCCTTATTGTTTGGTGCTTAGTGTGAAGCTTGTTCTTGGGTGCTGATGGTACAGGCCCATAACTCAGGGCAACTGCTCATATTTCCTGCATGGTTTTTAGGTCAAGTAAAACTGAAGATATTTTTCGAATATACCCAGGCTTATGAACACTGAAGAGAAACTGATCACCAAAACAATTATGTGTGATACTTCTAAGTACAACTACGTCGCTAACTTGTGAGTTTACCCATGAATCATAGCTCTCTGGATTGATCATTTCAAGACTATCAGTTTATGTTCAGTGTTCGTAACAACTTTGTTGCGTGACTGAATAGTATGTTCTTTGTAATGTAAATGATTACTGCACCATAACTGAAATACAGTGAAACAGCAATTCCATTCTGTGATTAACTGCTGAGGGCTGAAGACTTTCATCTAGTGCACAGAAGAAGATGGCTTGGCAGTTATAAATGGTGGGTATAAAGCCATTATTGCATCTGTCCATCCACATCTGATGGAGTCTACTTGATAGAAATGAAAACACTGTTGTTTTAAATGTATATGCGTTAATGTATGTGTATTTCATATTAAAGCTGCACTAAGTGGATCCGTTTGGCTGGCTTCACCTTTCTTGGGTACCCTGGACTTGGTTTTGGTGATTTCTTGGTGCCTTTTGCTGTTTTTTGTGGATTATTAGCTAGAATAAATCCTAATGAAATAACCAAAAAATGTGGTGCTTGGACATACAGTGCATGCTGTGACAAGCAATGTAAGTGGTCCATATCAGACCGTTGGTTCTATATGCAAACTCTTAGATTAAAGAAACAAGGAACAATTCATTCTTTGTGCGAGGCGTTCAGCAAATGATAAAGTCTTTTACTTTAACTAGAACCCAGCATAACCCTGGAAGAAAATGTGAGTGTGGAAGCATAGGAGTGCTACATTTAGTAGTTAGATGCTATCATATCACATCAAACATTTCAGCTCTATTCATAGATGTGCACCAAATCTATACCCTGCTAAAAGAAAAACAGAAGAAACACTGCTGAACTGTTTTAAACATAATTTAACAGCATTTTTATCCTCCCAGTTCACCAACTCTTGTTTCAGTTATCGCTCCACAAATGACTGTTCAACCATCACTTGGTTTTAAAGGCCTGTATTTTCATTATTCCTTTGAAGACTTAGCCAAGTACAACAGACCATGAATAATAGTCTGTAGAGCTGGTGGAAATTTTGTTTATACCCGTGTTCCTGGGCTGCTCTAAATATATGATGGAACTATCTGGTGGCTCTGCCTACACACTTTTGTATGCATATGCACATCTTGCTGAACTTCATGCCACAATCATCCAGAATTATGTGATGTATAGTGACATGTCCCCCCCTTCCATCATCATGGGGGCAGGAATCTACAGAACCAACTTCTATATCATCCACACAAGATGGAAAAATTGGAATCTGTCAAGTCAGTATAACATTCTTAGCTGGCCACTGGATTCTTGCTCTGTAATGTTCGCTGAAACCCACTCAAGAGTGGCTCTGATGCCCTGCTCATGTCAGCAGACCAGAACACACACACAGAGTCTAGTGTTGACAAATTAAAGGAAGGGTAAAACTATACATTTATTTGTTAGCCACTACACACACATACACACACACACACACACACACACACACACACACACACACCCCTTTTGCAAGTTCCCCAATCATGCTCCATGATTCCATACACTTTGTTATTATAAATAGAATATTACTGTGGGACTGCAGTTGTTTTGGTTTATAAAAGGCTATCTTACACATTAGAGATAAAGGTCACCCATATTATTAAATATAGCATTTTTCAGTTATGCAGGTCTTCTACAACTAGCTTTGAATATTATTTATACAGCCCACATGTGCTTTTTACAACTGTTAATGCTTGTTCAAACTGGATTAAACTGTTCGTTCTGGAGGTGCATCTGAAAATAGGATGGATTATGCAGTTTGTTTTTACGTCTTGGAATCATATGGATAAGAAAAACAAAAAGAGACAAGGAAGGAATTAAAATAAAGCCAGAGAAGACAATCCTCCCCCCAAAAAGGAAGCTGATTTTCAGAACGTGTCTACTGTTTGAACAAAAACAAGCATCAGCTGCTTTTCTACAACTATCTAACAGCCCTCAGGTCTGTCTGCTAATTAAAATTGGTCTATATAGCTGTGATACATAACTTTAGCACTGAAACATCTTTTATACTACACCCAAATGAATAAAAAAACTGGAGACAGTCACTGCATCAGTATTTTTTCTACTGTTCTCTTTACACCATTTGAAACTGAGAATTCACCCACCCAAACAGCACAGTATACTGTCAGTGGCAATCTTTATCAAGTGGTCAGGAGTTAAAAACTTCTCCCATTTGGTATGCGAAACTTTCAGAATTTCTGCTGTAAGACTAAAATATATAACTTTACTGCTTGCTGCAAGCATTCATTAAACAATGGCATCTCTATGCAACAAATCGTCAAATGAACACCTTACATATGAATCTAACAATTTTACCTACTAGTTTTACAAGATGTTTTACAGTTAGTAATTTCAATCCACAAACTAAATAAAATAAATACACCAATTATTACACTCATATTTTTTTCACTTTAAGAAAGTTTACATGGCCAGACAAAATATATATTACATCACTCAGTAGAATAGGAAGAACCGCAGAATGATTAATTATACACAGCAAGTATTGTTTTAGCAAACAAAGGTTGTACAAGTTCCATACTGCTTGAATAGAATAACTGTGGTTTAACAATGTCTGCAGAGCTTGTAGTATGTAATCCTTTTTTATCTCACTCCAGTAAATGCATTGATATATAGGATTCTTAGGGCAATAAATACCTAAATAATTCTCAAACAAATGGCAGAATTTACTGGACTATGTCTTTGAGTTTTCAAAACTATTACTGAAAATAACAAATCACAACTTCTGGACATGTGCAATGATTTCTCACAATTGTCTGAAGATATACATAATATTCAGTCAGCCTAAAGCAGCTCATTTAGTGAAGTGAAGGGTTTGCTAATCCTGCTGCAAATACCAATCCACTAAGACAAATAGGCAAGCATCACTTAGGAAGACACTTCAAACATAAGATCACCACATTCTGGATATCAGAGAAATGATGGAGTTCAATCGATTAATGTTATAGACAGCAGAGAAAGTAAAGCTGACACTGATGTTTTAAATTATTTGTCCTTTAACAATACAGGGGCCTTTGCAATGTGAAGGAGTTGCATTAAATTTCTTTTTGGGGCAGTAGGAAAGGCCTCACAGATACTGGGACCAACTTTTCACATTTTGAGATCCTGTGACAGGTCCCTACTCCAGATCAGCAATCAAGAAGACTCAATCCTCAACGCTGACTCCAGTGAGGAACGGTCACTAAGAGCAAAGATGGATTCACACAGTACTTTCAGATGCAGCTCCCTGCACCAAGCACAATTTCCCTTAAATTCGCACAGGGAGCATGCTCCAGATCTGGGGGTGGACTGTCTTTCTCTCTCCAGGCCCACACAAACTTCCACACACTGACCATTTTGGAGCTCTGTGCCCCTGTTCCCAGTAGCTGACATACCCATTTGGATATTTGAGTTTCACACACATATACACACCTGGGAAAAGCTGGCACATATTTACTAGTTGTACCCCTTTCTGCCCAGACTCTGAGGTAATCATTAGGTTTACCCCGGGTATCACTTCTGTGTCACTGTTAGACAGAGGCACAGTATACTAACCTCGAAAAAGGGCATAGCAAAATTAATTTAAAATGGGTGGTGAAAGCCAAACACAAACTGGCTAGGCTTATAAATGCCCTAGGGCAGATAGCCTAGTATGAACCTATGAACCAGTCCGCTACCCTAAGGCTCTTTCAAAGGGTACCCAATTATACTGTGTAAAATTAATACTAATATAAATAGTAGGGTGTAACCAAAGCAGCAAGACTTTCAGGATTGGCCACAGTGTCTCTAAAACAAGCATGAGTACTCTCAAGATGTTGAAAGTGTTCCCTAAAGGGCCAGCCACAATAAAAGGCATTAAAATATTTAATGATATATAATAAAACAGAAAACAGGAGAATACTGAGATATAAAAAAAATACAGTTGGATAGTTTCTCATAGATGCAGAAAACAATACAAAACTATTCTCACTAAATGTCTCTGACTGATCAGAGAATTATGGTTGCATGCTGATGTGTGCTGAGTGTCTTACCACAGCAAAAGCCAGATGATGTCTTTGTCTGTGTGGATGTGTGATATCTAATCCTGTCAGAAATCTTTCCTGTCAGGTTCCAAAGTGCTGCTGCGAGAGTTCCAAAGAAACCAGATGCTGGTTAGAGGACAAAATCACCTCTGGTCACCTGACTCTGGTACGACACACACACAGAGCTTTGCTAAGATCTGTGGCAGCATGTGAAAGCTATAACACAGTTTCAAACTTTCCACCCTACCAGGGTTCTCTGATAAATATACATATTTGATAAGTTACAACAATACAACCTAATATACATGCATATATTCTTTCTGTCCAGCAGGAACTACTGTTGATGCATTTTTAACACAAGTAACTTTTCAAATATATTTTTAACTCAAACATCTGTACTAATCAGTGTGATAGTCAAATAACATACAATTCTTTACAAAACTCCAGCTGGCTATGCTGGAATATGTACACATGTACTTCCCTACTCTCCCTGGCACAGATGGCACTACCTCATAACATCACAGATCCTACCTGTTTTCAGTCTAATTTCTCCAAATCTTTTGGGTTTCTAATACTATGACAGGAATGGATCTCATTCCTAAGTCAAAGTACGATTACAGTTTATGAAATTAGAATTGTTTCAATCTTTGATGTCAGCCAGAAGTGCTCTTTGCAGCACCTGCAATGTGCCCAGTAATGACTCCTCCTGCAATCTGTATGGAGTTACATGTACTGGTAACATATCTAAATATGATTGTAGACACTTTTTATAAGACCCATTGCTCCTACTACTATTGGAACTGTCTGGGTATCTTTCTTCCACACATTGCTCTCGTTTCTGCCTGCAGATCCTGATGTTTTATGACTTTGTGTCTCTCTGTACACAAGACACTGTAGTCACTAGGTTTGGCAATTTCAATGATCAATGCTACTTTTCTCTTCTTTTCATGGACCACTATATCCGTTTTTCTAGCATCTATCTTTTGAACTCTTGGTAATGGATGACCCCATGTAATGTGGACTTCATCATTTTCTATGATGCTTTGTGGCTCATATTTCCAGTGTTTTTCAGCCACTTCACTACCCTAATGTTTGCACAATCCCCAGTGCAACAGTCTTGCCACATTATTATGCCTCTCAGTATACAGTCCTTCTGCCATTAATATGTTACAACCAGCAATGAGGTGTGCAGCTGTTTCCAATTCTGTTTTACACAACCTATATTTGTCTGTTTCTCCCACATGTTCAATGGACTTTGTAAACCAACATGTACACAACCCACTGTCTTGTGCCACCAATATTAACCTTTTATCGCTTGGTTTGAATTCACCTCTCCTTAATCATTCCTGCATTTGTTCCTGATCAACATGAGGTTCTTCCAGAAGTTTTCTATACTTGCAACTATATTTATACATTTTCAACATTTCTTGCCTTCTCATCTGGTCCTTTACCTTATAGTCTTTCTTTTTTTTGGCACATTCAGTTGCTGTCTGATTTTTATCTACTTCTTGTTTGATTTCTATTCCTGCTTGATGCCGATATGCTTCTGCTAGACTAAGCAAGGAAGTAATTCTCCTTGTGCTTCAAAACTTTCACTACTTTTGGGTTTTGTGAGGTCAGCAGATATGTGTGGAGTCCCACAATTGCAGATCTATACATGTAATCAATTTCAAGGAGACCCATCCCTCCTTTGGAACTAGAAATATAATCTTGGTATGCACTGATTTTTATAAATCATTTGGTGAGCATGAAGCATCTTTTTTGTTTTCCTGTCTAATTCATTCAATATGTTTTGGGGCCAGGAGGTCACTCCAAAACTGTAAGTTAGGACAGGAAGTGCAAATTGGTTTATAGTTTGGATTTTCTTCCTAGATGTCAATGCTGTTTTCAGGATTAATTTAAGTCTTCTAAAGTACTCCTTGCTAAGTTTTATTCACATGTGTTCATGTTTTATTGTTGCTCCTTCATCATTTCCCAAATATTTCGACACCTCCTCTTGCTTGAGTTCTTTTGCATCACATTCTTGTTTCAAACTGATGTTGTCTTCGTACTGCTGTTTTCCTGTTTAAAGGGTGCTTTTGCACATTTATCATCTGAAAACGTTTTGACAACTTGCAGTTGTGCTTTCAGTTCCTTATCTAATGAGCTATACAGTTTCAGATCATCAACAAAGAGAAGATGAGAAGTCTTTATTTATTTATTTATTTATTTATTTATTTATTTATTTATTTGCAGTTGTTAACCAGGATAGTCCATTGGGCCTAAAGAACCCATTTTCATTAGAGTCCTGGGGAGAAAAGCTCTACATACAGATAATACAAAGATTATAGTCCACTATAGTCCACCACTTTATACTTTGTTGTTTTCCAGGAGCCAAATTACAGCCGTGGCCTAAGCTGTTAAGTAGACATCTTAATGGGTTAAGTGCAAGGCAAAATAGAAGCAGTAACAGAGTCACCCTGGAACAACCTCCTTTGAATTTTTATCCCTGGAATAATAATTTGCCCTTTATCATGGCTTAATTGCAAAGTGGTCTGCCACTATTTCATGGTCACTGTAATGCAGTCGATCAGTGTAGAGTGTATCTTATACATTTTAAGCACTCTTTTATCCATGAATGTGGGATACTGTCAAATGCTTTTTTTGTAGTCATTCCATTGCATACTTAAATTCTTCCCCTTTTTACAGTTCTCTGCTATGACTTTAACAACAAATTATCCTTTGTTCCATATGACTTTCTTTTATTGCCCTTTTGTTCTATTTCCATAATTGAGTTGTCTTGTAAATGAAACTCTTGTTTGCATCAATTCCAGTGTATAGTTTATACGTCGTCAGAAGGCAAGTTATTGGTCTACAGTTTTTATGGTAGCTTGCAGGTTCACTCTTAAGTAGGAGCATTGTTTTTTCTGTTGTTAGCCAGGTTTGTGTCTGTTCGGGGTGTGCATATAAATAGTTCTTACTCATGGCTAAATCTTTGTGCAAAGATGTTAATACTTTTAACCAGAAGTTAGGTACTGCATCTGGGCCTGGGGTTTTCCAGTTAGAGGCTTTTCTTAACTTTGTTTCAATATCTCTAGCTGTTACTTCATTCCACTTCATATTTTGTACCTTTAAACTTCTTATTCTTTCTTTTACCTTTTCTATCCATTTAGCATCTTTGTTATGTTCCACAGGATCTTCATAGATACTTCTCCAAAAATGTATCTATTTCTGCTTTTTTTTTTGTGGTCTTTCAATTCCTTTTACCTTGTTTCCCAGTTCTCTATAAAACTTTTTAGGGTCATCAATAAATTGCTTATTTTATACTTTTCCTCTATATTTATCTGTGTATCTTCTAGGTTTTTCCACCTGTGCTGAGATTTTTAGTTTATTTGCAATAGTGCATGATAGATCCTGGTCTGTTCTAATACTGAGCACTGCTTTTATCACATCTATCTTTTTAAGTATTTCTGTTGATCTGTTCCCTCTTCTATGCTCTTCTAACAGTGAGACTTCTTGTCTTAATTTCTTTACAGTTTTCTGTATTCAGTACTTCCATGATTGTATTCATTTTCTCCCCTTCCTTCCCCTTACTACCCTGTGTTCCTGTGGTAGAACTTTATCAGTTACTAATTTACCTGCACAGTAATATATCCTGGTTACTTCTGTTATATCGCATGGATTTCTATGGACAGTCCTAATTACTGTATTCATTTGTTTTATGAAACTTCTAACTTTTTGGGTTTTATTGACCTTCAGTAGTCTATTTCTTTCATTGATCTTAATATGTCTATCTATCTCTATTAAATCAAGCAACTCTTCTATTAGCTCATTTTCTGCTAAGTTAAGGGCACATTTTTTTTGTTTTCCGTTTCCTGTGGGCATTCCATAGAAAGTTCTATTGCATCTTCCTGTGGCACATTCTCTTCAATTTCATCCTGTGCCATCCGTTGCTTTGTCATAGGGGAACTCACTGGCCTATCACTCCTCAACATTGACTGCATCAGAGTTTCCACGGTTTCCTGTTCTTTCCCTTGCTGTCCAGCTTCAGGTGAACATTTATACTGGTTTCCTGTGGAAGGCTCCAAAATATCTTCATATGGTACCTGACCAATTGCTTTCCATTCCACTGGTTTCCCCCAGTTTGGAAGTCCATTGCTCTATCCTGTTGTGGTGCTTTCTGAATGAGATTTTCTACACTGTATCCTTCACTTCGGAGGTACTCTATCAACTCAGTGTCTATTTCTTTAACTTCTCCATTACTAATCTCCATTTCTACTTTTCCTCTTTGTCTTCTTATTTTTTGTATTGTAAAATTTTCCATGTCTGGATTCCTTTGCCTCTATTTCTCTTCAAAAATCTTTGGTGTTGCTCTTTCTGTACTTAGTTTTGCTTTCTCCTTTACATAGATATTACGCCATATTAAATCTCTTTTTCTTTTACATGTACATATTTCTTCTTCAGATCTTCTTCTTTCTCCTTACTTTGGGTACTCATTCCATTATGCTATGATGTAACCTGTGTTAGACCTTCTACACCAAATTCTTCACTTTGCAGGCATTCCATAACTTAATTTTCTATTTTTAACTTCTACTTTACTAATCCTCTTTTCTACATTCCCTCTTTGTGAATTGATATTATTTTTTTATTGTGAAATTTTCCATGTCTGGATGCCTTTGCTGTATTTCTCTTTGAAGATCTTTGGGACTGCCTTCTTTATTTTGATTAATTTGTCTTTCGCCTTTGCATAAATATTGTACAATATCAAATCTCTCTTTCCCATGTTCATATTTCTTTTTTTGTACTTTTCAAAAATATCTACATTTTGTTGTTTACATTTTTGGACTTCCTCAGATGCTTCTTCTTCCAAACAGATCAAAGTTTCTTGGTCTATATACTGTTTTACACAAATCTGTTGTATTAATGACCACACATTTTTATTTGTAGCTTCTGACAGTTTTTCTTGTGGAAGTATTCTTCTTTCCTCTAATTTATCTCTTAATCTGTTTGTATATCTTATGTCTGGAAATTCTGGGCTTTTTGCATAATAGTAACAATACATCATTTCTTTCTTATCCTCAGTAGTCCACTTTATCGTCTTTATGGCTCTTCTTTGGCCAATCAGTTTTTGTGATTTTTGTGGACTACTACTTCGTTCTACAACAGGGGGGGCATCCTCCCCCTGAGCTTGCCCTGGCCCCAATGTAGGAATGTTTCCATATTTGAAAGATTCTACACTGTCATTTCTTCCAGTCCTGGCACCAGTGTGCCTACCAGGACTGGGCACTTTTTTATCCTGGGACTTGTGCACCCAGCTATCTTTTTTCATTTTTGACCTACTTCTGTCCATGATTTATGCTATATAAATATAGTCTATATATCAGTGTCATCTTAGTGAGATTTTCTGGAAAACAGGGTCCACCTCATGAAGGTACTCACCAAGACATGATAATGAATTCAATTTAAGCAATACTACTCTCCTTTGCTTGCTGATTTATCATCTCTCCATTCAGACCCCCAGATATAAGGGGTTCTTGCATTATTAGAGATTTTGGCAATGCTGTCAATAAACTGGAGCCAGTAAAAGGGATGCATGTGAGCTAGGTAGCTGGCAGATGGAAGACCAACATTACAGATCTTTACCATACACAACAAAAATGTAAGCACACATATACGCTTTCAGCCATATACTTTACAGCATTCAACAACTACCAACACTAGACAGAAAATGACATTTACAAAGAAAGGAAGGAAGGAAAAATCTATAACGCAACCAGGCGTTTTAGAATTGTATACCAGCTCCTACACTGCAATCATCACCCCACAAATGTAACCACCCCACCCCTTTCCACATACTCCAGAACTGACAGGCTTAAGCAAAAAAACACATTTTAGCCATACAGGTGCTTCAGACTGTATTACCATAAACTATGATAAATGTTCTTTTAAAAATACATTTTAACAAATTTAAATAAATAATTTAAAAAAAGCATATGTTGTGGTGCATGTGCTGCATGCCTGCCTGTGTTCGTGCTCAGATGCATACTTTTCACAGGTGTCATTTCTTCTGCTGAAACACAAATGCTTAAAGTTGTGCCAATTTGAGCACTGTGTCTTGAAAATGCTGCTCTTGTATGAATTCACTGATTTTTTTTTTTTATGTAAAGCCCAAAGTATTTATTTTTTCTGTATGCAACAATGACCTTGGACATAAGTAGCAGGGCAGGGAACACTTATTTTGGACAGAAGTCCAGTGTGTTCTTCTGATTGCACTTTTTGTGTATTTCTGATGCCATCCAATACTTTTTGGAAGTCCACTGAAATGGCACATATCTTTTCTTTTTTTAGACTATGCAGCAAGTAGAGGAGTCACAGAGACAAAAATCACTAATTTTCCATTTAAAATGAAGGCCTGGACTTTTTGCAGCTTCTTGAATTTTTAAAGAAATAAAAAATGAAGAAGATTATGTTGATTTTAAGACTAACTATACACTTACAGACGTATTTCACACTTCTCCAGTTGCCTGGTTGAAAAATGCTATTTTGACAACAGACATCAACAGCAAGTTAAATTCCAACCAAAGTGGTATATAATTCAGAAATATGTACTTCAGAGATATGCTGGAACTCAGAATGAAATAGAATATCTGATCAGTATTAACTATGACTGGACTTCCTTGCATATAAAAGTTCACCTCTAGAAGAGCTTCTTCATGCTGAAGCCTGAACTATATATTACTGACTACAGATTATTGAGACTACAAAAAAATAAAGGCTACATGTTTTAGTGATATATCTTGTGGCAAAATCTCCACGGGTATCCCCAGTGAGTTGGTTCAAATTTGAGGTCATTTTATAAAGGTTTTTTCTTGTATTAACCACAAATACATTACCATGCAGAACAATGGACATACTCCTAGAGTTGTTAGATTCTTGCCCTTTATGTTTAAGCTTAGAATCACTTAGTCTATGCTGCTCACTACAGATAACATGGGACAGTTATGCTTTTTTAAATAAAGAAATATTTCTGACAGCCTTTGTCCACTTTCAATGAATTTCTAAATTTGCCTCTGATAAACTCATGCCAGAACATTCACTGTATATCTTTGTGTTCTGACATCACTTATTATAAGACTGCAATGCAATCAGCAATTAGTAATTCATTATTTGATACTTCCTGAAACTGGGAGAAACCATACTTTTCCTGGCAACAGCACTTTCATTCCAAATCACATATACTTGCAAGGTTTTACATGAAATTCACATTTTTGGGGTTTCTTGCACAGCTACTAGAGCTGGAAACAACACCTTTATTACTGTGCCACTTGAATTTGGAAAACAGATTCCTGCTAGAATTTGGATTTTGTTCCCATATGTTGCTTTATCCTGAAGCAAAAAGTGCTGCATTTCATAAGTCTATGTGTGCTCTTGCTTTCCTAAATTTAATGTAGGCTACACTTTGCACTGCTCCTGGCTAGATTCCTTAAAATAGTCCTACATTTGTACCAGCTTCAGATACAACACTCTCAGTCTCCTCTAACACTCCTGCCTGCAAAAATAGTGATGTACCGCACTTAGAAAATAAAGCAAATTCTTTTGAATATTCCTGGTTAAGGGTCGCCATGGCAGATCACTGGTCCGCAGATTAATTGGCAGTGGTGTTTTTATGGTGTTGAGTTGCTAGCCCAGAGCTCAACCTTCACAGAAGGCACACACATACCCACATGCACCTACCTGCATGTCTTTAAAACTCACTTGACTGCAGGAGGGACATGCAGACTCTGCACAGAATGTGCTCCAGCTGAGAATCAAACCAGAGAACCTCTTGTTGTGAGGTGACAACGCTAACCGCTGCACCACCACAGCCATTCAGCACCATCACCATGCTTTGAAAATAATAAACTATTAAACTCAAATATATGAACACAAGATTTAAGGTTCTCTGTACAAATGTATAATTATATTTCTGTCTCTTTCTGGTGTTTATTACACAGTTTCATCATGTTCTTTCCAGTACTTGCCGTACACTATATAATATCATCTCAAAAGTTCTTGGCATTTCTGATTCCCTATATCACTTACAGAATTACATCCTGAAATATTTCAGCAACTGAATTTACCCCAAACATCAGTCTTTTGCATCTCATGAATCCATTATGTTGTGGAGATAATACTACTGCTGCTAGTAGGATGACATTCAAGCTGATGACAACATAAAGATCCAGCTTACTGCTCACTTCTGCACCACTGATGTCACTTAGTATGTCAGGCAGTACTAGTATCATGTTCTTTTCCCATTGTATATCTTTTAGTTGTTTTCATGTCTGCAGAAATCCTGACGTAGCTGTGATTCTAGGCTTATGTAGTACAAGTATGCACTAAACATGACATGGGGCCTGATACTTTTTTGTTAGGTCAGGTTTCTTGAGCTTTACAAGGCATCTTCAGCTTTCATTCTTTCTTTCTTAAGGAAAAAGGGAAGCCTGCTTTGAGTTTGGGTTGCAGAAGTCATACTTTGGTCAATGTGCAGTTTTACCTGGTAATTTTAGGGGGCTCCACAGGCCATTAAAGAAACATTTATATTCACTGAGCTAGCTATTTAATATATAGTTATTCGTTTCATTTAAATTCATTTTATTCTGTAGTCCTTTGGCTGGTGAATAGCTCAGCAAATTTGTTCATCATCCTATTGCACACTGAAAATAATGTTCTCACCTTCTCATTCACTTATAATTCTGTCATGAAACAACCTTTGTATTTAATAGATTTATACAGTTATAGGTTCATATTCTTGTGCCAGACAACTTTACTTCTAGCTTTAGTTTTAATATGCTGTAATCTTCCTTGGTTTTATAATGTCTAGGTTTCCACAGAAAGAGTCTCATATTATAGCCTTGCATGCTGTAGGTCACCCTCTATGACCCAAGAAACCTATCACTTGTACTTGGACTTACTGGAGGTTCGAACCATTCAACCCAACACCATATTCATGGGCGACTTCAACTATCCCAGTATAAACTGGAATACGTATATGATCCCAAACTTACAGACCCAGACATTCCTAGACTTTGTAAACACAAACATCCTGGACCAGATAGTCCATATACCCACTAGTGATGAAAACATACTCAACTTGGTGTCAAAAGCATGGGAAAATGCTGTACCCTCCTTAGTGTAGTGTCCTATCTGGAAAGGGCACACCACAAAGCTTTGTCTTCTGTAATAAAAATCAATTCCCTGACTGCAGCTAACTCCTTAACATTTAGGAACTATTCTAAGGCAAACTTCATACTACTAAGTGATAACTTGACAAAATTTCAAGTCCTCCCAAACACTGAGAACACATACACTTATGCACAACTGTTCACAGAAACCCTGTATCATGTCAATAAATGCATAGAGGCAGCTGTGTTCACCAAATATAAGCCCAGAACTAACTCAAAACAAACAACCCTGTTGAAATCCGAACATAAACAGGTTGTACAACAAAAGGAAAAAAAAAGTCATGGCCATAATTAGGGAGTGCAACTGACCCTGGGAACTACAGACCCATAAGTCTGACTACTCTCATTTGGAAGGCTATAGAAAGAATTATCATGGAAATGATCAATAAGGACACAGAAAACTTTCAAACACTGGATCCAACCTAGTTTGTTTTCATCAAGGGCACAGCATGCTTACTCAACCTGGTGGACTTCTTTGAGGGGGGTCACCAAGGCAATGGATGGGGGCAAAACAGTGCATAATGGTACCTTGACCTGGATAAGGCATTTAACACAATACAATACTTGGGCATTGTGAACAAAGTCATGGATATAGGTATAAACATGCTGGATAGCCGTCACATACAGGACCCAGGAGGTTAGGCTAGGGGAGACCACCTACAGAAAGAGACCAGTCACTAGCACAGTCCCTCAGGGCTCTGGGTTGGGTCCACTCCTTTTTGGCATAAGGTCAATGTCAAGCACCTCTGGCTGACCAACTTTGCAGATGATTGCAAACTAGGTGCAGTTATAACCCCCCACCCGACACTAACATCCTACAGGAAGGGCTAAAACAGACTGGTGCCACAGTCATGACTTAAAACTCAATGCCAAGAAATGTGAAATAACACCCTTTGGGACGTCATCCATCCTAGGAACTTGCCTCATTGATAACATACCTCTAACAGCAAAACCAATAGTCAGAGATTTGGGTATGTACATAGATAATAACCTGACTTCTGGCCAATGTGTGTCTAAGGCAGTAAGGAAATCATTCTGTGTCACTCAATGTATATGTAAGGGTATGGCATCTAAGCCCAAGGAAGTCAGTGTTCTACTGTATTCAACCCTCATCAGACCTATCACTGACTACAACTTCCCCTTCAGTACATACATGACTGGGCACATGCAACAACTGGATCATCCACACAGATTCCTCACAAAAATAATACGGGGCATAAACAGTATGTCTTATGCAGATCCCCACAAAGCTCTATCTCTATACTTGTTTCTTAAGACTGTTGAGAGGTGATTTATGCTTGACATACTTAGATACCACTCTGATGGAGCTTTTTCTTATTTGCAAAACAAGTAGTATCAGAATTACTGAATTTTAAGGATTTAAACTTGGCTTGCGACATAAACAGGATGTGTTGGAGGGACAGGTATGTGACTCAAAGAATTTCCCATTTCCGGAGCAGGCTTCCCATCCACATCTTCCCAAACCCTATTCAAGAGAAACCTGGACCAGTGGATGGGAAAGTGGTACTATATCCTGTGTCTAGCACCTATGTCTGTAATGGACAAAGGCAGCATGTAAATCTTTCCATAGTTTATATACACCCCTTAAAATAACCTCTAAGGCATGTAAACTTGCAAGATACATTTAGGAAGTCTGGTTAGACATACTAAGGCCAGCACATAAATTTGCATGATACATTTGGGATGCTTGTTTAGGCTTATAAATGCTTAGTATACACTTATGAACCTATAATCTAGAATCCATCATGTCTATAATCATATCTATCAATGTTCTCAGTATTCTTATTATGAGCTTGAACTTCTTACTTGCATTATCAGTTGTAGATATATAATCACCATGTTTTGCTTTATTCATCTCTGTCTTTCTCTCTTCTTTATTTGTTTCTCTAGCAAAACTTTGTGACACACTCTTTACATACGTTCTGCAACTCTATTCCTGTGCATTTTTACTTACTACTTATATTTCTGCTTCCATACTCAATAGCAAATTGATCATTTTTCTTGTACTTCACCCAAATCTCTCCAAGCGTTTATCAATGACTCTCATGTGAATACTTCCTGCCACTTTACCTACATTGTTTCTTGTAACACTCTCTCTTTTCTGTGACATTTCAATGTGCCCTTTTATCTGTTTTGTTAAATTCCTCTCTACATGTCTCAGAAGCCTAGCTGACTTAACCACTGCCTTCTGCTGAACCCACAAACTAGCATGCCCCAAGCTCTTCAAGTGAAGAGAAAAAAACATGTTCTTTCTACTGGCACACCAACCAGGTGGCCAGATGCATGACATGCCTTCCCCCTCCTATCCCAGACATTCAGGTCCATTTAACAGCCCTGTCCCATCCTCATTCCTAACAGTGCAGCAAAAAATTCCTTTCTTTTAAACTGTAGCATTTAGTTGCTACAGCTTATATCCTGCCTGTAAGGAACACTTCAGCACCCTGGTTTTAGTTTAAAAAAAAACGTTGATCTTTTAAACTGTCACAAACTGCTTGCTACAAATGTAGCAAATAGATGCTACAGTTTATACTCTTCCTGGGCATAGCGTTACGGCATTCAGGTTTTAGTTTAAAAAAAATTATTTCACTTTTTAAACTGCAGCAAGCAGTTGCTACAGTATAGACCACACAAAGAGTGCTACAGCACTTAGGTTTAACCACAAATGCAATGCTGTCTATTAAAAGCCAGTACAGCACTAAAGAGCAATTAGGATGATGAATGTCCCCGATTGTGCCCCCTAACATTTTAAGCCCAGGGCAGTTGCCCCTCTTGCCTTGCCTTAGTTACTCTACTGATGGGTTCAGCTGGTTAAATCCTTTATCTTTACACCATTTCATATTTTTGCCTAAATTTCTGAAATATCAAGGGATCTTGCATACTCTAACAATATATATAGGGATGCATTTGGCCCAACCAGTGTTCTTCTCTGAAGTGTGTCATTGTGGCTCCTTTGTATCATCTCTGTCCATGCATCTCTATTAAGGACAACAAGCCTCATAGCTTCTAGTTAGTTCTCTCAGCTTAGAGCACAGCACAGACTCCTCTACTTTCGATCTTGTCCTTCTGAACTTACATATTTTGTTTTTATACAGTCTACTTGGACATAAAGTGTCTGCTTAACCTATCTAACACCTTTTTAAATCTGACTCCTAGTCCTGCTACACACACACACACACACACACACACACACACACACACACATATATATATATATATATATATATTTATATATTTATAAAACCAACTCCAGGACTGCACAACAGTGAGGAAAGAACAAATTCCCCTTACCTATATTTTGAGTTTTCAATATTTTTGGGCCTCAATAGTTGAGTTTTTGATCAGATTATGTATTTCTCATATATACATATATATATATATAAATATATATATATATATATATATATATATATATATATATATATATTCACTTCAGAATCTCGAAAGCCCAAAATCTTGAATTTCAAAAGACTGAGACCAAAATCTTTAAAGTTCAAAAGACTGAAAACTCAAAATACTGAATCTCAGAATAGTGAGAACACACAGTATACCAATACTTACTATATTCCAACACAACTACATACAGAAACAAATAAAAGATAAACCATTTACCACTTCTCCAAGTATAAGCAGGGGGTAAGCCACCCTGCACCCCCATGTGGGGGGGGTGCATCCCCCACACCCCCTGCTACTTAAATATATCAACTCCGAGATCACACTCCACAGAACAAAATGGCAAACATACCATTACGTGTTTCATTACTGCCTGTTGTAACCTTAGTCATGTTCCCTTTTAACTTGCTATAATACAACATAACTCATGTTAGTGTAGTGAAGTGCAATCTCAGAGTTGATACATTTAAGTAGCAGGGGGTGTGGGGGGCACAGCTCCCCACATGAGGGGTGCATGGGGGGCTTGCCCCCCATTTTATACTTGGAGAAAAGTAATATGGTTTGTCTTGTATTTGTTTCTGTATCTACTTCCGCTGGAATATAGTAAGCGTTGGTATCCTGTGTGTTTTCAGTATTCTGAGATTCAATATTTTGAGTTTTCAGTTTTTTGAAATTCAAGATTTTGGGCTTTTGAGATTCTGAAGTGAATCTATACATATATATATATATATATATATATATATATATATATATATATATATATACATACATACATACATATAAATAGAGAGAGAGGTAGGGGAGGTCTGGTGGATTGAAGGAGTTGTATGAAAGGTTTAATTTTTCAGAAAGGGAATTATTGATGCATCTTGTTGATTCCTGTTTTGCTGCTGTGACACTGGTGTTTTTTTGTGTAAAAGATCAGTGAACAGTGGGGTTAAGGATGTTTTTCATATTTTCCTCTGCTGTGTAATCACAGATATTTTTAAGTAACAAAGGTGTTAGGGGTGAAGGGGGGCTTGCCCCCCAGTTGCTTGTGTGCTTGTTTGTTTTTTTACTTGCTTTTGATGAAATATTCTATCAGCATAATTTTATCGATAATATTCATCGAAATAGTGAATTTGCCATTTTAATTCTTTCATGTACAATAATATAGCATAACTTTGGCACAATTCTAAAATATCTGGCTACCCACTTCCTTTATTGTCAGCTTACATTCTTCTCATTCAAGCCTACATTTCTGGAGACTTCCTCTTTCAGAGATGGTTGTTTTGCTAATAACGAAAAACACAAACTTTTTTTCATTTAGGCAAATAAATGAATGCTTAAATAGTGAATGAGAAGAATTGTTGTGGCAGCTTGGATTCAGTGCTTCAAAGTTTCCAGGAATTTATGACAATGTTTCTATACTGATGCTGAAACTAAAAACCTTTGCAATACTAACTACATGTTATACTGCACACTCATATGTGCAGCCTCCGCTCTTTCTAAACTCCAAGAAATAACTCAAAATCCTTTACAGAGGTAGAATCTTGGCTCTCTGATGCTCTCAGTTAATCCTCAATCCCAATAAAAGTAAACTTATTATTTTCTTGCACAACAAACCATCAGACCTCCTGTCCCCCTTCATGATACATTCTTCTAATAACACAAAAATAGAACGCATAATGAGTAACATTAAGCTTCTTGGTGTTACAATTGATAACAAGATGAGATTTGACACATTACCCTAACTATAAAAAAAGGTTGTATTAAATTAGGCTCTCTCTACATAGTCAAACTCTTCCTCATCGACTCCACAAAACAAATATCTAATCTCTACTCTTCTTTATGCCTTACCTATTCTCACCAACCTGTACAAAACAGACCTGGCAAAACTAGATGCCTGCTACATCAAAATTGCCAGATTCATCACCAACTCCCCTCATAGATCAATAACTTGAACACACACCAAAAAACTATGAAGTACAAAAGAGGAGATGAAAGAGAAGTATTTTTCTTTTAATAATCCACAAATTAAGAGCTTTCATCCTGGTACAACGGAATTCATCAGAATACCAAACACATGAATTCACCCTCTTTTATACATCACACAAGGCTATAGCAATTAACAATCACACTAATTCAATTAATAATAAGTACTTCTTAAAGTAATAATATTCCTGTTTTAGTCAGAAATGTATTATGTATGTATAAGCCAATAGCTTCCAACAGCTTTCCAACAGCTGGAAAGACCACAAAAGTACCGCACCAAGAGGATTACTGGCCTCAAACATATGTCCTATGAAGACCGACTGAAAAAACTCTGGCTGTACTTAGTGGCATATCGCTTACTCAGAGGTGATCTCAACCTGACTTACAAAGCCATGTCCAACTCAGAATTGTTGGACATGCTCCACCTAAAGAAATCCAAGTCACTGCAAGCCACGTGCTCTAGTGAGCTAAACCTCACCACAATAAATAGAACTTGCTGGAGGGACAGATTCCTGTCGCAGGGACTCCCCATGCTTTGGAACAAAATTCCTATCTACATTAGGCAGAGCCCCTCACTAACACTCTTCAAGAGAAACCTTGACGAGTGGATGGGTAACAGAAAATACACCCCTGGGTTCACTTCATTGGCTCTGCTTGACAGAGGCTCAGTTAATTACTCAAAGGGGCGGCGAAAGCCGACACACTCTTGCTAGGCTTATAAATGCCTTTGGGCAGATAGCCTAGTACTTACCTATGAACCTATAAGTGAGGGTGAATTAAAAGTTTTTATTACTTTAAGAAGCACTTGTTAACTGGATTAGTGTGATTGTTAATTACTATAGCCTTGTGAGATGTATAAAAGTATATGTGAGATGTATATAATTCACGTGTTTGGTATTCTGATGCAGTCCATGTTCCAGGACAAAAGTGCTTAATTTGTGGATTAAACAAACTGGTAAAATGATAAAGAAGCCAAAAACGAATCCAAAAGTTTTATTTAAGCGCTTTTGTTTCATCAATAAGAAACTTCATCAGAAAGTGACAAAAATGCATACTACCCAGCTTAAATACTCCCCCTAAGTAGCCGTTTAAAGTACTACCCACATTTCTTTAAAAAGAAAAAAGAACTATAAACATTCCACAACTATAGAACAATACAATAAATAATACTTGTACATCCGTCCTAATACCCCTTAATTCAAGAAACTATATCATATAATTTATAAATTTATATAAAAATATATATAAATAAATATGGTTTTCTAAAAAACATATATGTATATATGTATATAATCAACAATCGCAGAGAGCAATACAAAAAATGTCCCAAACCCAACTGTCCTTGGCAATAAACCAATACGCAAATACAACCAAAAGAACAATGGGGAATACACTTTTATAAAAATAATTCAGACCTCAACCTAAGTACCGAACTTATAGATAAGATACTGTTTAGTCCAGGGTTTACACTAGCATTAGTTCTTAACTGCCACTTTAGTTCTTTTAATTCAGGAAAATCATTTACTGGACCACCTCGCTCACCGGTACATACTTGTTCTAGTATAATAAACTTAAAATTGTGCCCTTGATTTTCCATAACATGAACTGCTAGGGCACTTTTTATTTCATTATATAAAGTGTCATGGTTATGTTGGTACACCCTGGTCCTAATGGCATTGATAGTCTTGCCAATATAAAATCTTGGGCACTTGGTGCACACAGCTAGGTACATCAATGCCTTTGTACTACAGTTAAATTTCCCATGCAAATTAACTTTACCATAATTGGGAATAATAACTGTATTTCCTTCCAACATATGTTTACATTGTCCACAGTAACCACATTTTGACATGTTTCCTTTCACCTGGTTGTTATTTGGACACCTTTCAATAACAGATTTAAAGGTGGTGTTCCTTCGGTACACTATTTTTGGCCTATTACCTACAATGTTAAGATGTTCTTTATTAATTTCAAATACATGCCAGTTTCGATAAATAATCTCCTTACATTCTTGAAAACCGTGGTTATAGATAAGAATTAAAGCATTATTAAAGTCCGCCTCAGCCGACTTCTGTTGTCCCATAACCATGTAGTCTGCTTTTCCTAGTAGGGGAACAAAGATACCCCCTGATCTTTTATTAATAACTTCCTTAAAAATAGTATTTAGAAATTCCACCATGTAACCGCTTTTCACTAACATATTTTTTAAGAAGTCGATCGGTTCCACAAATTCTGCCTCATCACTGATCATTCTTGCCAACCTAACATTCGGTCCCTTCACCAAAGATTTTTTCTGGTGTATAGGATGCCAGCTATCAAAGTGTAACAGACTGTTAGAATAGGTTGATTTCCTATATATAGTTTCTGAAAACACTTCTTGATTCTATCCTTAATAATCAAAATATCCAAATAACTAATTTGGTCAGCATTTATAGTAGAGGTAAACTCTAAAAACCCAGTGGTTGTCTTTAGATACTCAAAGAATTCCATCAACTCTACCTCATCCCCCTTCCAGAACACAATGATGTCATCCAGGTACCTCCCGTAGAAAGACTATTTTAGAGAATAGGGACTATTCAAAATAAATTCATTTTCCCAAAGTGCTTAAACAATGTTAGCAAAAATAGGGGCGCACATAGTGCCCATTGCCACCCCTTTCTCTTGCTTAAATAGTTGTTTTTCAAAAGTAATAACATTACTCTCCAGCACCAATTCCATCAAGGTTCTAATTGTTAAAATATTCTTGTGGTCTAATTCAGAATACTGACATAGATACCTATAAAACCAGTCCAATCCCACGGCATGTGGAATGACAGAAAAAAGGTCTTTAATGACTATTGTGACAAATATTAAACCATCGGTATACATTTCTTTAGATATTTTCATCAGGAGGTCCTAGGAATCTTTCAGTATCCAATTTTTCCCTTTCAACACATTTTTAGTATGAAAATCAATGAAATTAGCAGTAGTGTAAGTTTTAGAAGCCCATGCATCCACAATTGGTCTTAAAAGAGGGTCACCTAAATCCTTATGGATTTTGTTATTCCAAAAATAGTGGGTGTTCTACTGTTTTTAGTCGCAAAAAATTTATATTCATCTGAGGTGATCTAATTATTCAAAACTAACTCTTGTAATGCAATACCTATTTTTTTTGTAGATATTTTTCTCATTTAAACTTATTTCACTATATGTATCTGTATATACCAGTGAACACATCTTGCTGATATAATCAACACTATTCATGATTACCAGGCCCCCTGCCTTATCCAGTTTCATAATTCTCAAATCATTTCTATTGCATACTTCTCTGAGTAAAATGGTTTCTTCTATACTAAGGTTAGACCCATATTGGTGTTTATTTTTACTTAACAAAGTTCTCATATCCTGTTCACACAATTTCTCAAACAGATACACAGTTGGATGTAAAACAGGGTTAAAAGTACTTTTTCTCTGACAAACATCATTAGTGGTCCTTCTAACATTTTTGTCCTGGAAATAAAATTGTAAATTCAATTTTCTGGTGCAGAGTTTCAAATTAATTAAAGTATCATCCACCTTTGCTCCCCTACCTGGAACATTGGTCAACCCCTTATCAAACACATTGGCAATATTCCTATGTAAAACCACATCACTATAATTATAAACATTAAAATCACCATGGTCATTAGTCAGAATAACATAAGGTACATTTAATGTTGATTCCAAACATTGTTACTGTGGTACTGGCCCTTCCCCCTCCCTCTCCCTTTCGTAGAGGGATACTGTTGTCCATTGTAATAATTCCCCCCCTTTGGTTCTTCAGTCTCTCGGACCTCTTCAGAGGGGGGTATTTTAAAGGGTCAGGGCCATCACAGTTGTCCTCACAGTCACCATTGTTTTCTTGCCCTCTGCTTTGTTGAAATGCTCCCAATATTTGTTGGCCCAATGGGGGTGGTGGATATGCCCTACCCTCCTCATATTCAGGATTGTCCCTTATCAATTTGTTAAACTTTTTAAATCACTAATAACAGAATCAGTTTTGTGAAAAATATTGTAATTTCTTTTGTTCAAAAAGCAGGTCAGTGTGAATTTTACTGTCCAATACTTTAATTTCATTGCCCAGTTCATTGATCTGTCTATCATTATATCTGATAAGGCAGCTCAACAATTTACAACCTTGTTTGTTAAAAAGAGCTAAAAGTTCTTGGTGAAGCATAGAGTTCCTTACCAGTCTAGACAGATATTTCCATACTCTTAACCCTTTTGGAACATGTTCCACCCTTAAACATTCACAAAGATAATTGTTCTCCAATTGCAGTTTACGGTATCTTAATGTAGACTTTTCAAACTGTAAAATCATGTCGTTCAAGTACTTTGGAACTCACTGGAGATGTTACCAAGTTTATGCCAATCGATTTGCCTCTCCTCAAGCCATTGCGATAATGTGTTGTTGCCATTATACGAAACGTTGTCTCTCAAAGATCCTCCAGGCAACTGTAAGTTGTTCTGTCCTACCCCTGGTTGACTGGGGCCTAATAATACTTGTACATCCGTCCTAATACCCCTTAATTCAAGAAACTATACAATATAATTTATAAATTTATATAAAAATATATATAAATAAATATGCTTTTCTAAAAAACATATATGTATATATGTATATAATCAACAATCGCAGAGAGCAATACAAAAAATGTCCCAAACCCAACTGTCCTTGGCAATAAACCAATACGCAAATACAACCAAAAGAACAATGGGGAATACACTTTTATAAAAAGAATTCAGACCTCAACCTAAGTACCGAACTTATAGATAAGATACTGTTTAGTCCAGGGTTTACACTAGCATTAGTTCTTAACTGCCACTTTAGTTCTTTTAATTCAGGAAAATCATTTACTGGACCACCTCGCTCACCGGTACATACTTGTTCTAGTATAATAAACTTAAAATTGTACCCTTGATTTTCCATAACATGAACTGCTAGGGCACTTTTTATTTCATTATGTAAAGTGTCATGGTTATGCTGGTACACCCTGGTCCTAATGGCATTGATAGTCTTGCCAATATAAAATCTTGGGCATTTGGTACACACAGCTAGGTACACCACTGCCTTTGTACTACAGTTAAATTTCCCATATAAATTAACTTTACCATAATTGGGAATAATAACTGTATTTCCTTCCAACATATATTTACATTGTCCACAGTGACCACATTTTGACATGTTTCCTTTCACCTGGTTGTTATTTGGACACCTTTCAATAACAGATTTAAAGGTGGTGTTCCTTCGATATACTATTTTTGGCCTATTACCTACAATGTTAAGATGTTCTTTATTAATTTCAAATACATGCCAGTTTCGATAAATAATTTCCTTACATCCTTGAAAACCCTGGTTATAGGTAAGAATTAAAGCATTATTAAAGTCCGCCTCAGCCGACTTCTGTTGCCCCATAACCATGTAGTCTGCTTTTCCTAGTAGGGGAACAAAGATACCCCCTGATCTTTTATTAATAACTTCCTTAAAAATAGTATTTAAAAATTCCACCGGGTAACCTCTTTTCACTAACATATTTTTTAAGAAGTCCATCTGTTCCACAAATTCTGCCTCATCACTGATCATTCTTGCCAACCTAACAGTCTGTCCCTTCACCAAAGATGTTTTCTGGTTTATAGGATGCCAGTTATCAAAGTGTAACAAACTGTTACAATAGGTTGGTTTCCTACATATAGTTGTCTTAAAACACTTCTTGATTCTATCCTTAATAATCAAAATATCCAAATAACTAATTTGGTCAGAATTTATAGTAGAGGTAAACTCTAAAAACCCAGTGGTTGTCATTAAGAATTCCATCAACTCTACCTCATCCCCCTTCAAGAACACAATGATGTCATCCAGGTACCTCCCATAGAAAGTCCACTTTAGAGAATAGGGACTATTCAAAATAAATTCATTTTCCCAATGTGCTAAATGGACAATGAAATTAAAGTATTGGACAGTAAAATTCAGACTGACCTGCTTTTTGAACAAAAGAAGTTACAATATTTTAATATTTTTCATAAAACTGATTCTATTATTAGTGACTTAAAGCATAAAAAGTTTAACAAATTGATAAGGGAGAAGCATGAATATGTGCAAGGTAGGGCATATCCGCCACCCCCATTGGGCCAACAAAGATTGGGAGCATTTCAACAAAGCAGAGGGCAAGAAAACAATGGTGACTGTGAGGACAACTATGATGGCCCTGACCCTTGAATTAAGGTGTTTTCGGACAGATGTAAAAGTATTATTTATCATTGTATTGTTCTATAGTGGTGGAATGTTTATAGTTCTTTTGTCTTTTTAAAAAAATATAGGTAGTACTTTAAACAGCTAATTAGGGGAGTATTTAAGCTGGGTAGTATGCATTTTTGTCACTTTTTGATGAAGTTTCTTATTGATGAAACGAAAGCGCTTAAATAAAACGTTTGGATTCGTTTTTGGCTTCTTTATCATTTTACCAGTTTGTTTGGACCTGTGTTCTACATGTGTATTTAATTTGTGGATTATTAAACATGGAAAAGTACTTCTCTTTCATCTCTCCTTTTGTACTCCTCATAGATCCCATCACTGCACTGCCCTATTTCAACTAAACTGGCTTGAGCAACCCAGTTACCTCATATACTCCCAACCCACTATGGCCCATGGCATACTTTACCTCCCAGACAAGCGTCCTACACTCCACAACCTACTTCAACCCCAATCTAATAAAAGACTGCTTAGATCTTCTGACAAATTCCTCTTACAAGTCTCAAAAGCTAGCAACTTTTCTTGCTTTTCTCTTTATTCCAACCACATAGCCAGAACATAGAACTCAATCCCCCGAAACATACTCACCTCACCAAATCACCTACAGTTCAAATAAGTTGTCAAATCTCAGCTGTCTAATTCTTGGCTCTGCTTCTGCCTTACTCCTGGTTGATTTCTTCCCCCCTTCCGGCCATCTTTATAGGCTTTCCTTCACTACACCTCATTGTTGATCTTTACTCTCTAATCCTGATAGGAGTCTCGCTTTCCGTTCTAATTCCCCGCTAATACTCCCTCTCTAGATTCCCGGTCTATTCCTCTGTGCCTCATCCTTTCTTCTCTTTCTTTCTGAATGTTTCTACTACATCCTACTCTATTTGTACTTCTCTTTTAGTCATACCCATCTAAACAAAGAAATATATCTACGTCCTACCATTCTTCTCTTGTATAGTCAAAATTTTCTGTCTATTCTTGAATATCTCTATTTATATCTTGTAATCCTTGTATGTACCATTACTATATGAGCTTATGTACTGTATAATTTATTTATACCAATCTTTATTCTGTTTGGGGCTTTCCCCCTGGGCCTCTGCTGAAAAAGGGCATGTGCTCAATCGGACTTTCCCAGTAAACGAACATTAAAGAAATAAAAAAACAAACTAAATATGTAGGTACATATATTGGTACAACCGCAGTATTATTTTAGTGTTTCATTACTTTACGTTTTTCTGCATGTTAATTTTACTTGCTGACTTTGATTAGCTAATGCCTGTTACATAAGTGATACTCAGTTTTAAAGTGAGGGTGGGAATGGTTTTAACAGTTTTGATAAAGTCTGTTTGATATAGGAAGAAAGTTGTCAACTGTTTTTGTAATAAAACAAGTTTTCTTGTGGAGACAATTACAGGAGTTTCTTTTGGTTGCTAGATAATCACTAATTCCTTTTTATGTTCATGTACAAGATTTTTTTATCAGTACTACTGCTACAGACATCTCAAAAATATCCTCAGGAGGATATAGTTTGTCTTTATTGTCAGGAATTACTGATATTTCTTCAACAAGTTTATATTTCGGTCAGCTGTGTGTCTTAAATTCAGTTAGAGAGAGAAAACATTCTGTGCCATTTTATCTTGATCATTTGTTGTATGATGATGCTTCTTTCATTCATGAGTAACTGATTTTATATACCAACGTTTGTGCTCCTAAAAGGTAATAATTGGTAATAACTGGGTTTTCTGAAACTCTGGTCAGTGTTTCCTCTATCTTAATAGTAATGACTGATCTATTCTCCCTGTATCATTATTAGAAGTATTGGAAATAATGTCATTATTCCTTTTGCCACTGATTCTTGTTATTCTAATCTTTTTTCGTAAATGCAATATGCTTGCTTTTACACTTTTTTATTAGACAATTTATCTGTAATCATCCTATCATCATGAGTGTCACTTAAGGTCACCCACGGCTTAATGTGGCATTATTTCTTGTTATCTTCTTTTTCTTTAGTGTGACATGCTTACATTTGCACCTTATTTTTTGCTGGACAAGTGATTACCCTTTTGGGCTACTTTGACATTTTCCTGTTATTCTTTCTTTCTCAGTGTCCTTACTTTTGTTAGCAGGGGGATACTCCCTTACAAAATCTGCATTAACCTTCGAAGTAGTTGCAGTACTCTCCTGCTACTCTTTCCAATTGCCAACAAGATCAAACATTATGATGTACCACTATTAAAAGAACAGATCCATCAGTCTTTTTATTTATTTAACATTCATTAACTGGTAAGTAGACTGGTCTAAACACCCTTTTCATATATAACCTCGGCCAAGATTCTAGTATTAAGGTTAGCTCTACTAGCACCATGCACCTTCCTATAATATTTGTACAATTTGCATTCTGCCAAAAATGTCTACTTTTAAGATCTTCTAGCTCATATTTGTTTAAAAACTCCATGCTCAAGCAGGTATGTTATCCACATGTTTAATAGTTAGACAGAGTTATCCTTATCTGTGCTTTACTCAGCATTGAACGGTTTCATACTATAAAATGCAACCAGTCAAGATGCCATAGTGGAAAAACACTCACAAACCCAGTACAAATCTGATTTTTCCTACTAATAGTTACACAACACCATTTAATTTGATTTAATTTACTGTGACAACTCTGATATTCAGGATACACAACATATAGCTAATCACAATTTCCTTGTTAAAAGTACCTAAGAACAAACTGTACAGAATGTATAGAACACTGTTCTGAGTAATACCTGTATATTAAATTACACAACAGCCCAGCATCTTTCTAATACATTGCAGTCCACTGATTTCTAAATGTATTACAACTGCCTGTCTTACAAACTGTGAACTCAATTAGAAATATAGAAAGTGGTGAGACCTTTTTTCAGCAGAAAAATGAGGGAGCAGCAAATAGCTCATTCTTAGATGTTTATTATAGCTTCACTAGACTGCTGTGTTATTAAAAACTAAATTGTTCACTAGCACTGGCCTAACTCGTAATACGAATAGAACACTGTTATTGGACTGACAGAGACAGTTTTGTAGTCTGGATATTACTATGCCAAATGCAGTCTCTAATTTACTTATGGCATCATGAGGTACATGTAATGAAAGGGTGAAACATGTCAGGTGGTGAGAGGGGTTATACACCTTCATTAAGGAGCTAATGGCAGGATATTTACTGACATAATAAAGAATAGTGTTAGAAGCTCTTAGATGAACCACTTACATTTTCTGAATTGTATCCTTCTTAAGAATGTATATTGATGGGTTCTAGCAGAGAATTAGTGTATTCCTGCTCCTGGCTAGAGGACTGGATTAAGTGAATATGTGTAAGAATGCTTGAGACAGTCCGGGAACAAACAAAAGAACAATTTTGACAGCTAGTAGGCTGTGTAGGTGAATGGGTAGTAAACACTGTAGGTACTAAATGATGACTGGCTGGAAAAAGAGAATAAGATACATACTCTGTTCAGTTTATTTGTTGGTATCAGAGATAGGAAAACTGATGTAGAGCAGGAGAGGCACTGTGATAAGGATATTTAGGAAGAGCTGTTGCAGCAGAATACACTTGTTCATGTAATCATGGGAAGTACAAGGAAACTGATTCAGTGGCACTTGCACCTTACCACTACCCACCCTTAGACTCTTTCTCTTTGTCACAGAGCGACAAGACTAGTTATGGCAGGGGAAAATGTATGAATACCCATCCAGTTGTCTTACTCCTTTTTGAAGGAAGAAACTGTGTCACACTGCATAATTTGGAGAGAAAGCTTGTTCCAGAAAAGAAGGCATTGTTTGGTGATTTTTTTCTCTCTCTCAGTGATTTCATTTTTTACTGAATTAGGTTTAGATCCCAGGTCCTAGTGTTTGTGGGACATTTTGATTTGTGGAAATATAAGAGGTCGTGGTGAACTGGATTAGTAATGGCCCAAAGGGCAAGGCTCAGATCACCCCTAAGGAGTCTACAAGACACAGAATACAGGGACAATGCTTCCAGTCTCTCCTAATAGTTCAGGTCTTTTAAGCCTGTGATCTTCTCAGTTAGGAACCCCTGAAGTCTTCTAGTTGCACATGTCTACTAAGATATCTCCCAAAGGGGGCATTGTACTTGACAACGGACGTATCAATGCTGAACACAGAGAAGTAAGGACTTCTTTGTATCTAGACAAAATACCCTTTGCAATCAGCTGCTCTAGGTAGAAGGATTTCCTAACCATTGTTACTGCATAATGGTCAAGCTAGAAGGAATTATCTATTCATGTTGAATGGTGTCTCACAACACTTTTGTTTTAAAGTAGGGTGTTGTCTATAGTCGTACTTGAAGGAGGGATTGTTTACTGAAAAGAACAATATTGCACTTTTTACATTTAGCCTAGCCTATATTTGTGCACCAGTTATTTACATGTATAAGTTCAAGTTTGAGTTTCTGCATATCAGAAGGGAAACTGAGGAAGACAGGCAGTTTACAGTCATCTACAAATTTTGTTAACAATAGATCCCCATTTGTAATTTGGAGAGCTGCAAAGTAGATGCCAGACAGTAGATGTCCTCTCTGAAGACACACCTATCACCCACACTATGTGGGTTCTGTCACTCAGCCAATCTGCTATCCACATAACTACATAGGGTTCAGTCTGGAGCTCAGTTGATCTGTTAATTATGTTAACATGTGCTATGGTATCAAATGCTTCAGTGAAGATGAGACGTGCTGTATGCCAGCAAGACCATTATGCATGGCTTGTATTCTCCTTTCAAAGAAGTTGACCAGACAAAGCCAAACAGCTGATGGTTAGGTCTTATAAGACTTCTGATGTCACAGTTTATTAGATCAGTTATGACATGTTCTGCCTTCAAAAAATTGTTAAGCAGCACAGTTAGGTTTTGGTGTTCAGCATCCCTCTTGGAAACTAGGACTGTATAAAGACTGCTTCCAAAAAAGCTACAAGTGAAACATTCTTTCTTTCTCTATTTGTTTTTTATTAGATTATTTAGTAAGAGATGTATCACAATAAATTTATATAGAAATTGCATTAACACACAAAAATTAACAATCAACAACAGAAACATTCTTTCTGAATATGCCAAGATGTTGCAAAAGGTTCTATTCTCCTAAGATAAAGTTTTAGACTCAAAAGTTTCTAGTCTCTGAAAGATATTGGCACAAAATGGTAAATGTGGATATCCTTATCCAAAATGATACATCAGGTGCAGAGAAGAACTGAGTAAGACAACAATGTGGCTACTCCAGCTTATCTCTATCAGTGGCATGCAACGTTTTTCAAAATAAAAACTGTACATCTTTGTAATTTTACACAAATTATTTGCAGTGTTGAAGAAAAGCAAAATACTTATAAATAAGGTCTGAGAAGTCTAGAAGGCAACTATAAATGGAGATCTGGAATATATGAAAGCTGTTCAGTCAGTGTGCAGAGTTGTAGCAAAGGGGTTTGGCGACCTTGTCAACAGACTGTTAGTCCTCCCTCCCTCAGTGTTGTCCATAAACAATCATGGTCATGTAATGGCAGCTTGTAAACTGTTTAACTTTGTTTTAAGGTAGCAATGAGGAGTTATTAGGGTGCTACATTAAAAACATGTTTTTGTAATAAATGTATGTTTATACAAAAAACATGTCTGTTAATATAACAGATATTTTACTATCTTTAAAATAAAAACAGTTTGACAGTTTGTAACCTATCATTAAGCAACTGTGATCGCTTCCAGATAGCTTGTAAGCTGGCAAACTGCTCTTTTCTGCTAAGGTGGTATATGCGAAACAACAATTCCTTAGACGCTGACATGTGGCAGGCACCCCATGGACTTCACCTTTCCAACAGCTCTTTCATTTTGGGGAAAAAATAAGAATCTGTACAAAATATGAATAGGTAAAGACAGTAAGAACTGAAAATTTAAGAAGAATATAAGTGTATGGTTGGACATGAAAATGTATCAGATAAGACATTTTTAATAAATTATGTGACCAGGAAAAGTAAAATTAGGATATTTTAAAAATGTGAAATTTATAAATCATTAAAACATCCAACCAAAAATAAAGGGAAGCAAGTGCCGAAGTACAAAGCTCAAAACCTGAATGAAAGGCACTGAGAGACCGCCAGCAGTTCCAAAAATCCAATTTACTCAGTAACACAGACGGTAGACACACATCCAAGAAAAAACATTAATGCCAGAAACAATTTTTTTTGTTTTCATCAGTTTGACTTTATCAGATGCAGAATGGAAGTGAAGTACCATGTATTACAATATATAACCATTAAAACATGCCGATGTCACCAAAGTTATCACGTCAAACAACTGTAAATCGCAAATATTAAATTCCTTTATGACACAGAAATATCAACAGAAAATAAAAATCTCTGTGATGGAAAGGTAATCATATTTAGAGCCATTCATGGTACACAAACAATGTTTTAGATGCCATGGCAATTTCAAGGCATTTACAAACAATGAAAATAGAAATTGTTAATGAGATGAATATTTGTTACATTTCAGTTAACCAAGGAAATTAAGAATACACATGCCTTGTCCAAGTGAAAATAATCAGTAGAAATTGTCAGAATCATCAAAATTGTACAGTTCTTCTGTTATAAACTCTCCTATTAGACAACTGCAGTCTGTCAAATATTCAGGGTCATATTTGATGACTCCCTAAGTATGTCCAAGTATATCATAGTCTTCTTGACACCTTTGTAAGAATCAAACTGGCTCCCACACTAGTATTATCCAAAACATTGTTCAATATAACCCCGTTCACCAACCTTTGAAAACACTGTTGAATAAAACATAAATCATGACATAAGACTGAATATATATTTAATTATTTTATGTCTAGTTTATATTGAATTAAGATTGTGCAGGCTTGCACTGAAAATAGGCTTTGGCACAGTTAGACAGCCTGGTGATCAAAATATAACATTCCACTAACATACCACCGGACAGTGCAGTAGTGCAGCATTAGCATTGTCAGCTCACAGGAAGAGGTTCTCTGGTTCGATTCTTGACTGGGGTGCCTTCTGTGCAGAGTATGCATGTCCTCCCTACGTTTGTGTGGGTTTCTTCCGGGTGCTCTGGTTTCCTCCAACATTACAAAGACATGCATCTGGAGAATTTTTCCCCGGGCCTCTGCTGAAAATTGGCTTTGTTCCAAGTCAGACTTACCTGGTAAACAAATAATAAATAAACGTGCATACATCCATACAGGCATTCTGTAACTGGATCCAGTAGAATTCATCATACGTTACTGTAACAAATGAGATGAAAACAGTAAAGAGGAGAAAGTTTTAGGGGGAATTGCTCCCACCCACAAAATCCCCCATCTTATTATAAATGATCTCTTTTATCATGAGTTCAGCTTAATGTGAGCTGAATAGTACCTCTATAATGTCCCTCTAACACCACTGCCAGAAATGACTCTAAATAAAAATAAATTGTGAGCCATGTATCAGAATAAATTATGTCAGTCTTAGCAACAGTGGATCATCACCTAAAATGTACATAAAAGAGCTCACTAAAAACATTTTTCTTGTGAAATCCATTAATTACTGAAATTCAGTTATGAAAATAAGGGCATAGAGAAATTTAAAGGTGAAATTCACCACTTAAGTTTCAACATACACTGCTGAGTAAAAACTGCAGAAAAGGTTTTCTTTAAAACATATTTTCATACTAAGATCACCATGGATACAAAAAAGCTTCTAATTTACTTTGAAATGAAGCAGTACTTCTTATAAGTTATTAGCTTATATAGGTCACAATCCCCTCCACCCCACCCTAACACAGAGACAGATGTCTACATCATTTTCTCAGCTCTCTGAAGTTAGGAATTAGAAAAGATGATAGGAAATGAAAAATTTGGTGGGGCTGGCAAGTATTATAAAGCTGGGATGTTGACAATGAAAGTTACAATATGCTCAGAGCAGAAAGGTCAAACAAATCCTACTGTACCTGTTTATGTGAAAGAAAGATACAAGCCAGGAAGAAACTTTTCAGAACTTGATAAAAGTTGTAAGATACCATGTATGCTACTGTACCCTATTTTATCTTTATATCAGTGCCATTGTATTAGAAATCCAGGCCAATTACAACCCCCCTCCCAAAAGTGTGAGTAAATGACGTACCAATAGACGTGTACAACAAAATACAACAATCAAATAATGCTACCAGACATCAATGTTCCATACTGGAGTTCCTTCTAAAAACAGCAATGTTTGCTGAAGATACGCAGACACGTACACACACACACACACACACACACACACACACACACACACACACACACACACACACACATTTCTGCTGCTTGGGGGAGCCAATTTTTCTGTTTAATAAGTCCATGATTGAGACAGAAAACAGCAGCTGCCCCACGTCCTCTTCCCCCTTAATTTGTCCCATGACCTCCTGAAGGCGTTTGAAGACTCTCTGAGGCTCCCACACATTTAGTTAATGAATTCCACACCCTGATTTTTCTGTAGAACAGATTTTTTTTTCTGACCTAGGTTACAATATTTACCTTGTCCCTCCAATATGTGTCATTTTGGACCTTCAGCACTAACCTGTAACTATAATAATAACTACTATCCAGTTAGTAACTAAAGGCTCAGGCATATTGCACGTGGTTATTGTTATATTAGATTGGGGAGGAGAATCGTAGTGTGAAAGTGTGCATCCTTTTACTGTAATTGCAGTGGAATACTGCTGTATGTTACCAGGAATTCTGGGAGAACATCTCATTAACATTAAGAACAACAATTGAATGAGTCACTACAGATGGGTTAAGGGAAACTAAATGGAACTGGACATACTAATTCCTGTTTGAAATGTTAGGGAACACTTGGACACTCATCCAGTATGAGAGTTCACTACTTAAAACAACATTCATTACTAAAGCAACGGTTACAGTGGATATAAAAAGTGTACACACTCCTGTTAAAATGCCAGGTTTTTGTAATATAAAAAAATGAGACCACAATACATCATTTCAAAACTTTTCCCACCTTTAATGTGACCTATAACCTGTACAATTCAATTGAAAAACAAACAAATCTGTTAGGGGAAAAATGCAAAAAATAAAAAACTTACAATAAGCTGGTTGCATAATTGTGCACACCCTTAAACTAATACTTTGTTGAAGCACCTTTTGATTTAATTACAGCATTCAGTCTTCTTGGGTAGGAGCCTATCAGCATGGCACATCTTGACTTAGCAATATTTGCCCACTCTTCCATGCAAAAGTGCTCCAAATCTGTCAGATTGCGAGGGAATCTCTTGTGCACAACCCTCTTCAGGTCACCCCACAGATTTCCTATTGGATTTAGCTCTGGGCTCTGGCTGGGCCATTCCAAAACTTTATTTCTTTTCTGGTGAAGCCATTCTTTTGTTGATTTGGATGTATGCTTAGGGTCATTGTCATTTTGAAAGGTGAAATTCCTCTTCATCTTCAGCTTTCTAGCAAATGCCTGAAGGTTTTGGGCCAAAAGTGACTGGTATTTGGAACTGTTCCTAATTCCCTCCACCTTGACTAAAGCCCCAGTTCCAGTTGAAGAAAAGCGACCCCAAAGCATGATACTGCCACCACCATGCTTCATTGTGGGGATGGTGGTCTTTTGGTGATGCGAAGTGTTGTTTTTGCTCCAAATGTACTATTTGGCATTGTGGCCAAAAAGTTCAACCTTGGTCTCATCAGACCATAACACATTTTCCTACATGCTTTTGGAAGACGATGTATTGTTTTGCAAATTTTAGCCGGGCCTGGATGTTTTTCTATGTACAAAATGGCTTCTGTCTTAAAACCCTACCCCATAGTCCAGACAAATGGAAAATACAAGAGATTGCTGTCACATGTAGTACACAACCAGTACTTTCCAGAAATTCCTGCAGCTCCTTCAGTGTTGCTGTAGGTCTCTTGGCAGCCTCCCTGACCAGTTTTTGTCTTGTCTTTTCATCAACTTTGGAGGGACGTTCAGTTCTTTGCAACGTCACTGTTGTTCCATATTTTCTCCACTATTTGATGACTGTCTTCACTGTGTTCCATGGTATATCCAATGCTGTGGAATTTTTTTTGCACCCTTCTCCTGACTGATAACTTTCAACAATGAGATCACTTTGATGCTTTGTAAGCTCTCTGCGAACCATGGCTTTCGCTGTAGCAGGCAACTGAGTAAATGTCAGGAAAATCCTACTAGGACAGCTGAACTTTATTTGGGGTTAATCAGAGTCTCTTTAATTGATGGCAGGTGTGTACACAAGAAGACTGAATGCTGTAATTAAATCAAAAGGTGCTTCAACAAAATATTAGTTTAAGGGCATGCACACTTATGCAACCAGCTTATTGTATTTTTTTTTTATTTTTTACATTTATTCCCCTAACAGATTTGTTTGTTTTTCAATTGAATTGTACAGGTTGTAGGTCACATTAAAGGTGGGAAAAGTTTTGAAATTATTTATTGTGGTCTCATTCTTTATATCACAAAAACCTGGCATTTTAACAGGGGTGTGTACACTTTTTATATCCACTGTATATAACCAAACATACTTGCACCATCAAATCTTATTTTTTTTATCAATAGTCTGCCAAGGACAGAGACTCAAGAATCACTAAAATCACTGCCTTTATGGGCTACAGTGAGACCTTTGATAAGGTAGAGCACAATAAACTGAACAGAAGATGCACAGCTTGGGTAGCAATGGCTATCTCACAGAGTGGATTTGGTACTGGATCTACAAGAAAGTGAACTAATAATAAATAGTAGTTTAGAGAAAATGAATAAAGAAAACAACAGGCTAAAAGAAAACCCACCACAACAGCACTGTCAGTTTATTTAATTTATCCTTTGTTAACTAGGATAGTCTCACTAGGCTATTTTCAGGGGAGACTTGAAGTGATATTTATACTTCTAGGGGAAATTTGGCCAGGGCATTGGGGAACTTTTTCTTATACCTTTCAATAGGTGCTATGGGTTCTTTTACATTCACCTGGGCGACCACCAACTTAGGTAGACGTGGCCTTGGTTTAACACCTCATCTAAAGGATGACACATTCAAGAGTGCAGCAATGCCTTTATACAACACTGCAGAGTCAGCAACTGATCTCTGTGTTGTGAAAATAGAACCCACTGCCTTCTGCTCCAAAGATGAGTGTGCTGCCTGTTACAGCACTGACACTGTTGATCAGCTGATAAGTGCATGTCAGGTAGACTGAGGCTTGAACTGCTTCTAAACTGCCACTTATTCATGGTGTAATTGTGCGCTACTGACAGAATTCTCTAGACTAAACAATAACAGAAGCTGGAGGGGCAAGAGACCATAGTATTTAAATTAAAGTGTCTTATAGCTTCTGTTTCTTTACATGTTATTTCTAATTGTAGGAAAGGACTTTTTTCAGCTACAAAATGCTCTCCAGGTACACCTTGCATGGTAATGGCATGACTTTCATTATGTTGATGTGTTTTCTTGGTGTTTTAATGGCTCTTCAGATTGTTTTACTTGATACATATTTTCCAAACAGAATACTTTTCTAACCTGGAATGATAAGAAACCATGCTATACTAATGTTTCAACAGAATCTTGGTACAAACAGCATAAGGCAACTATGACACAGTTACTCATTTATTAAAAACTACAAGAAAAACATAGCCAAGCTAAAGTTTTCGCTGTGTGATACTAACTGGTTTATCTGTCTAACCTTTTTCTGTTTGATTTAGTTGTTAGCTGGGTATTTTTGCAGACACCTTAATGGTTATGGACATCAGCTAAAGACCCTCCCAGGGATTCATGAAGCTTGCGCCAGGTGCAGGCAAAGCGCCGGCGTTCTAACACCAAAGATGGCTGCTGAGCGATTCAGGTATGAGCTGTTCCCACATGCACTACCTGCGTCCGCTACACCCGCACAACTCATGAGCCCTGTATTCTAATTACCCCATGTGCAGCAGTGTAGCATGCAAATGAAGGTATGTAGCGATTCAGGAAGTGGTGCAGGTGTAGTGTAAGCATGCAGAAATGTAAACCGTAGAAAACGGTTTACATTTTTGCAAACATAAAATTGGAGCCATGACAGCCGACCAAACACATGTATTATATTGTTAATATATAGCCATTGGCATAAAAAAAATGTAATAATATAAAATTAACATTTAATATATATAGTCGCATTATCGTGACGTGGAAGCGCAGGGTAGCGGTGCACAAAGGGGATCGCAAGGAATATATAAAATATAGAATAAAACCGCAATGAAACACATATCACGATTTCCCCATAATAGTCAATGGCAGGCATGCTACACCATACACATGGCGCAAGGGTTGCTAAGGGGCAGTGACAGTGTTATGTGCAGTAGCTAGGAATTAGTAGGCAATGCCATGCAAATGAGAGGAGTAATACTGAATCACAGATTCCCTGCTGGTGTAAGGATGCACCTCACAGCATAGCATTATAACACCGAGGTGAGCCCTTGAGATAAAGATGACATCAAGAGAGGGGTGTGTCGCCATTGCTGCAAGCACATTGGAGCATTGCTAAACCAGTCTGCCCCTAGCTAGACAAAGCTGCAGGATAGGGGTGTGTCGAATTGCCCATAGCTATGCTTAGCTGAGAGTACAGAAGGTAACCGAGTATGCATGTGAACGGAGATGAAAACGCACATAAACCCGGTAAACGGGTAAGCGCGGCGCGCACTGCAGCTGAACCAGGAAGTATATAGGAAAGAAATAAGGAAATGCTGCAGCAGTGAAATTGGAGTACAAATGTCTAATTAACACCTAGGAGCCTACATTGGGCCACTGACAACAGCGAACAAGGCTGCAAGCAGCTACCTGCAGAACAGGAAAGGGGAGGGGCTGTACTGCAAAGAAAAAAGCAAAGTGTCAAAGCAGAACAAAGGTGATATGCAGTATATCAGCTACAAGGCACATTTCACCATGACTAGGTAGGGAAAGTACAAAACAAGAAAGATGGCAGGTGGATGCATGCCTGATAATGGGAGGGGATCCAGGTCTAAAAGTGAATTAAAGGGCAACAGATTAATCAAGGCAGGCAAGTAGATCTCCATAGTAAAGGCCCCACACTCGCAATACTCACTGCAAAACCCATAATTAAGACATGCAGCAGTTAGAATAGCTCATACACACCCACTTACATCAACAGCATCCATAGCACAATACTATAAAGTGTGAAAGCACCTCAAACACATTTGTGTATTCCCATACACTCTGCACCAGTGGGGTATACAGACAGGGAACTTTTATTATGTACATGTTAGGGGCTGCCATAGCTTTGATCCACCAGCATGTGTTGGAGACTGAAGGTGGTGTGGAGGATGATGCACATGACCACCACAAGTACCAGAGGAGGAGGAGAGTGTTCAGACCCAGGGTAACCTACCAGGGGTTACATGATCTGGAGATAGTACAGCGTTACAGGGTGGACAGGGACACCCTACAGCAACTTGTGGAGCTGTGCTGGCCACACCTCAGAGCCAGAACAAACAGAGGGGAACCCATCCCAGTGGATATGAAGGTATGTGTAATCCTGAGAATACTAGCTACAGGTACCTTTCAAAGACCAACTGGGGTATCATGGGTATCTCACAGGCATCAGCATCCAGAGTACTACACCAGTTCCTGGATGCCATGTTACGACATGCCAATGAGCATATATACTTCCCCCGAATGCAGGAGAAGTTGGCCAGCAATATGCTTCTCTTCCACCGTGTGGCAGAATACCCGGAGGTACTGGGTGCAGTAGACTGCACGCACATACACATCACGTCACCACCCGGTGAGCAGGGTAGGCGCTACATAAACCGCAAGGGATACCCCTCCATCAGCTGCCAGGTCATGTTCAATGCCCAGGGCATTATCATGGATGTGTGTGCTGGCAGCCCTGGAAGCTATCACGACTCCCACATCTGGCATGCCTCACAGCTGTATTGGTTATTTGCCAGGGGGGACATCCCAAATGGCCACGTGGTGGGGGATGCTGGCTATGCACTGGAACTGTGGATGACGACTCCCATCAGAAATGCACACACACCCATGCAGGAACACCATAATGAGGCACATGCACAAACCAGAATCATCACAGAGTGTGTGTTTGGGATGCTGAAGGCACGGTTCCATTGCTTGGACATATCTGGTGGAGCCTTGCAGTACTCTCCAGGCACATGTGCCCACATCTTCATAGTGTGTGCCATGCTACACAATATGGTCCTGTGGAAACAGCTGCAGTAGGGACAGAATGGTGAATGCCCTCACAGCCCACCACCATTGCCAAGGGCACCACAGGCACAGAGGTACTCAGACCACGAACACCCTGAGCCAGCCCCAGTAGGCAGATGGAGGTGTGCCCAGTATGCCCATGCCTTGGCAAAGAGGGAACATACAGCACACACTGATAGTGCAGGCACCTAGGGACTGAAACCTTTCTCCACCTGCACACACACAGTAAAAATGGATGGCACACACACAAAACTACCTGTAAATTGTCATGTATAGGCAGTCTACTGTGTGCATCCAACATAGGCAGCCCTCAACTATTGCACACACAACAGCCATTGGCACAAGGTAAGTCAACACCTGAACAGTAAATTAAGCTATCAGCATATGCAGATACTGTATGTATAGATTCATAGGTAGGTACTTGGCCAACTGCCCGAGGCCATTCATAAGGCCAACCAAAATGTGTCAGCTTTTGCCACCCCATTGATTCATTAACCATCCCTCTGTGGAGCAGAGCCAATGGCGGGATCCCTGGGGTGCATCTACTGTTCCCCATCCACCCTTCAAGGTTTCTCTTGCAGAGTGTTAGTGAGGGGCTCTGTATAATGTAGTTAGGTAGATAGGGATGTTGTTCCAAAGTATGGGGAGTGTCTTTAACAGGAAGCTGTCCCTCCAGCATCTTTCGGTTATTGTTGTGGCAAGGTCAGCTCATTACAGTGTGTGGCTCACTGTGACATGGATTCCCATAGGTGGAGCATATCCATCAAGCCTGAGTTCGACATGGCTGTGTTGGCCAGCGGAGATCATCTATGGGTAAACAAGATGCCACTGAGTAAAGCAGGAGTTTATTCAGTCCGGCTGCATAGGCCATATGTTGGAGGCCAGTATTCCCCTTGGTGAGGTACATTTGTGGACCCCAGCTGTTGGACGTGTCCTCTGAGGTACACCCCACATGGGTTATTATACCCTATGATGGGACTGATGAGTGATGAGTAAAGGGGCACTATAACCCCAGTATGTCTAGATGGGAATCCTTTAATAATCAGATGGCCTACATAGAAGGATGTCCTAACTACTGTGGAGATATGATTGTCAAATGGGAGATCACTTATTCCCCAGATACCCCATTACCTCATCTGTATTAAAGTGGCTGCCACTCATGTGTTAATATGTGGGTGCCAATTCCACAATGGAATGACCATGCAGTTAGTGACACTTGGCTAGAGGCTGTATTGTTGGCACTCTATGACGTTCTCTGTGAGGCCCCTTGAGGGATGCCCGTGTCAGCTGGACTATCAGTTATGGCTCCCAGTTTGCAGTCATTGCAAAACATGGTCTGCCGTAGTCCACCTGTGTTTGCCTGTACATCTGAGATGTATATGCCAAACAGTAGGGCTCCCAGGACTGTGTCCTGTGGGACACAAGTTGTGACTGTTCAAGAGTTGGACCTGGAGACCACTAGTCGTACCATGTGGGCTCTGTGTGTAAGCCCATTGGCAACCCAACCTGTGATGTATGGGTGAATGTACAGGCTGGTGTGTTTATCAATAATACCTGAGTGGGGCATGGTGTCAAAAGCCTTGGTGAGGTCCAGGTAGTATGGGTGAACCACCTCCCCCCTCATCTAATACCTTGGTGACTGCATGTAAGATGTCACACAGGTTCAGTAGGCATGAACTGCACTCAACCAAGCTGACCTGGGTTGGGTCACGTGTTTGAAGGTTACAAATGTCATTGTTAATGAGTGCCATGAGGATGCGAACCATACCATTGCAGACCAGGCTAGTCAGGCTTATGGGGTGGTAGTTACTATGGTCAGTTGTGATTTCACCTTGATGGAGTGGAATAACCATTGCCACGCTCTGTTGTATGGGCATGTAGCCTGTGGAGAGGCTGAGGTAGGAATGCCTAATTAGGTGGGGGGCAGTTGTCTTGTACAGTTTGCAAGATGCAGTCTGGGTCAACATCTGCCTCCACTGATGCTGTGTTCTGCTGTTAGAGAGGGCCATTTTCACCTGTGTGTCTCTGATGGTTGGGATACTGTACCTTTCGGGTAGTGTTGTGGGCTCTTTAGGGGGAGAAGTATGCACTGAATGTATCTGCAAGGAAGTTGGCAATATCAGTAGGGTCAGCATATTTTGTGCTATATTTCACCGGCACAGTGCAAATCTGTGTGTCACCATGTAGATCCTTGACATAGCCAAAGAAGGCTTTGTGGTTATCTTTCTAATCCTTGCGTATTCTCTTGCTGATGTTAGCCTTGGATGATGTCATGAGGGACCTACGTATTATACTAATAGTGGTCATGGATGTCTGCCCTCTGTTGGATTTGCTGTGTGTCTGGAACACTGCCCTACTTTTGTAGTATAGCCTGTTTATTGCAGAGGTCCACCAGACCGGTGTCCTTGTCTAGGAGGAGTGAGTCTTGGTTTACCAGTGATGGCATGATCCATACATCCATGTAGGTGCTTATAGACTGCATTTGTAAATCTGTCTGTATCTTGAGCAGTGTTTCCCCTTAGCATGGGGGCTGTGAAGCCCCCCACCCCTGTCACTAGTAGTATAAATTTAGCTGTAGGAAAGGTATACACTGTGGTATCCATGGGTGGGGGAGATGCTAGGGTGTGGAAACAGTGAATAGTTCTTGGTCAGATCTAACCAGTGACCGGTTAACCTCCGCTGTGGTGCACCTGTTGCCCATGTTGATGATGACCACATCTAGTAGTTTCCTCCCCACGTTAGGGAGGTTACCACCTGATACAGGGCATATGAGGTGATACATTCCAGGAAGCGCTGGTCCTGGAAGTGAGTACCGGAGTACGTTTCCCAGTTAATGGTATGGTAGCTGACATCAACCAAAGCCAGGGTGTGTGTTAGGACTGTCGTGTTCTCCACTGTCTCCAGGTAAGTGGAGTGGAGGTCCTGGGTCATGGACAGTGATCTGTAGCAGGTCACATTCTACACTGCAGTTGTGGCTGATGTTAGCTGCACATGGATGATCACAGAGGTATCATGCTGCCTCACTAACCTGACGGTGTAGGTATCCCTGATGAATATAGATACAGCCCCTCCATGTCTGTCAGTCCATGTTCTGTGGCTGAAATGTGTGGTATAGGTTGTAGTCTGGTAGTGCTGGTGTGCTCTCAGGAGCCTTAAGACAGACTTCAGTTAATGCACAGATGTTGATGTTGTCCATCCTGAGGAGTGCTGTGAGTGCATGCATGTTGTGATCACAACCCCTGGTGCTGAGTAGCATAATCCTCATTGAATCTGCTACTGTGCTGTTTACGGAGCTGGTATTCACCTTCAAGACTCTCCTAAATAAGGCACCATGGGGGCCCCAATAGCCTTGGCCAGTATTCCAAAGCGTAAGGCTGACACATAGGCTGGTATGGTATCATTGCATGCATGTTCCCCATCTGTGCTTGTTTTTCATCTCCCCTGTAGGTAACCTACTGGTAAGTAATAGAAAGCCTTAAACCTATACAAGTCTTCTAGCTTCCAAAATAGGCTTTTGGAGTGACTAAGTATCAGTGTTCTGTATGTTCTTGCTGTACTCAACTGTTTCCTGACTACATGGTGAGTTCACACTCTATATTGTGATTTGAAGGTATGTTTACTCACATATTATGGCTGTAATGGCCTGCATGTTACAGGTTCACAGATAGCCTACTACCTATCTGCCCAAGGGCAATTAAAAGCACAGCAACAGTGTATTGGCCTTCCCCGCACCATTGATGAAGTAACTGAGCCTCTGTCAAGCATAGCCAATGAAGCAATTCCAGGCAGAGTTGCTGGAAGCTGTTGAAGACTGGGGTTGTGGAGGGTGATAGGGGCACTTAGTGATCTAAAGAGGGCATGTTAATGTGGCAATTCAACACTATTCAATTCCCCCAACAGGTCTTGCAGCTATCAAACTGCACAGGCTCCCCATCCCCTGGCTGTATGGTTCTGGGACACATGATCCCAGGAATGTATAGTCTGTTACCCATTGAAGTGTGTCAGAGAGGGGCTATGCCTAATGTAGTTAGGAATGTAATGTATTGTCTCACAGAACATTTTTTATATGTTGTTATTTCAAGAGTATGTGAACCTCAGTGAGTTTGGGGGCTCCCGCCCTTTGCTTAGCCTAGCTTACACATAGAAATCATCTAAATAGGAAATAGGCAGAAGCAACGTTAATGTCAACAGTGTAATGGCTACAGCATCCGCATTGTATCTGTATGTTCGAGGTTACAATCCCGATAAAGGCAGGGATGTTTACCATGTGCAAAAGTATACCTTAACCACAGCTTGCATATATAGGTAGTAATCATCTGTATAATAAACATTCGAATCACCCATTTAAACCCATGTGTGCAGGAGAGTACAGTCAACAGAGAATGTAATGTTATGTCAGCAGATAGTGAGATGTTATGTCACTGACATGTATATATCCGGAGTAGTTAGTGGATGTCACACAAACACATTTAAACATGCTTACAACTGCTTAAATGAGCCTTATTATGCAGTAAAAAACATTCGTAAAGCATTGCAGGTGTCAAATCCTGGACCATGCACACAATAGTCATGGGACATACCACTAAGCCATCCGAGGTGTACACAGGTTTCATGGTCTTGAGACTACACCTTATACCATATGCATTTCACTATAATGATCACAAATGGGACAGTGACTTTGTGTACATATGTACAGTACATTGTAATGTACTGTAGTTTGTGAACCAATACATTCCAGTCTACAGATGTATTATGGTTACAAACTAATACAATATATATACATATATATATATATATATATATATATATATATATGGCAGTGATGTCTGCACATATATATATATATATATATATATATATATATATATATATATATATATATATTATACATTTACATCAATAGCCATATATATATAAACATCTGTGAACACACTTTGTGACACAGGAGCACTCCAAAGGAACTGGAGTGTACACAAAACAGATGCAGCTCTGGTATAATAACAATTAATATTAAAAAAAATCACCACAGAAGGGGTGGTTGTTGTGTATGTGAAGATTGGGGTGGGGGAGGAATGATGGGTAATGCAATCATGCATCAAGGAGAGCCTGGGTCAGATGTCCAATAAGTGAACTGGAGGGGCATACATGGAGTATGGGGACAATATAAAAAGGACACAAAGCAAGAACCTTAATCATTCATAATACACCCTGTCATGTCACATTGCATCACCTACTTTCACAAACATATGAACATTAACATGTATCAGACATATGTACACCAACTGATTGTCACATTTGTTTTCAGTAGTGAGGAATGTCTATAGTACAATGTATATTCTAAACACCATAACATTCATGCATATCTCAGATGCCTCAGTGGTAAAGTCAGTGACTGTGGTGTTCATGGTCCTGGGTTTAGGACCTGAAAGGGCTGATAGGTTATTTTGAGGGTCAGAATAAGGGCTTTTGGATGCAGGTGGATTAAATCATTCTTAAGCAGTTGTAAGTGAGTTTCCACATGTTTGCGTGATGTTAAGCGGTACTGAAACATGATAAACGGAGAAGCGCTTCACACATTTGACCTCTGCTTAACGTCACGCATACCATGGGCAAACCTGCTCACAACAACGTAAATGTGCGTTATTTACACCTTCCCTACCAGTGCCTACTCTGAAAGGTAAAATAGTAACACCTTCCAGGAGTAGAACCCGCAACCATGTACTCCATCCTAAGAGTAACCTAACACTAAGCTACCTGGGCTGTACCTATCCCAGTTGTGTATGCAGACAGGTTAAAACACAAAAGGGAGGAATGTGTTATAATAGGACAACCCACCATGTACCCAATTAAAGGTGTATGCTCATATATAGATATATAGATATATATATATATATATATATAGAGAGAGAGAGATACATAGAGACATGTCGATATATACAGGTCTACATATATATGTAGATATATAGATAGGTTAAAACATCTACACATCTATGGTGGTACAGATAAATGTATGCAATAATGTATATATTTGTATACATATACATACACAGATATATATATATATATATATATATATATATATATATATAAATATATATATATATATATATATATATATATATATATATATATATATATATACACACACACACACACACATATATTTATATATGTATATATATATATATATATATATATATATATATATATATATATATATACACACATACATACATGTCTGTAGACGGCATCCAAAGTGGTCTTATCTGAGTATAACATGGACCATAGCAATCACACATTCCACCCCCCCTCCAAACAATATGAACATAACATATGAAGAGTACATGCCAATACACTATTACAAATATGTTCTATGGACACACTCACCAGCACAACTGCAAAGACTGCAAATATCCATGACAGAATTACACAGACAGCTTTCATTTTGCAAATATTTATTACATTCCGATGTATTGCCAAAAGAATTCAAGGACTAACAGTACCTGCATGCTATACAGGAAGCATTTAATAGTGCCTTAATGAATCAGCCTGCAATTACCATAGTATTAGTCCACTAAGGGATAGGTGTTCACATAGGGAAAGAACACCCACACACATATAGACATTTTATAAAAGGGGTTCCTACACACCTGCATGTGTTATGTACACCCACCAACATCTACCCCACAACCGAAATAATTACATCAATACATACTGTCATACCATAACCAATTATACAACTACTGTACAACATCTGCTGCAACCTTAACACACCTGGACACAGACACACTAACATGGCCCTATGTGAAATAGTTGCCGTTATACAATTGAACAGCTGCTGATGTAACAGGGATTGTATGAACTAATCCCGTTTCAGAGGGTTGAAAGGTTTGTACACCAGGAAGTTTTACCGAGTACTGATTATTAGCACAGTATGATACACAGTAACACCAAACTAAATATGTCTGGTAGGCACACTGTAAACCCCCTTACATTATATGCATAGCTATGCAGTTTCAGCTGGTAAAACAACCTGGCCAGACTGAAACATATGCAGAAGTATTAGGTACAGACAAACCCTGCACAAGTAGCAATGTTCAGAAATATAACAGCAGTACTCACGTTTAGACCAACTCCTCTAGGCATTACACACAATATATTACTGTTCATCTCCATACACCTGTTGCAATAGATTCCAAACAAAACTTCCATGCTGTCTTCCTCACAAGTAAGGCAAAGGGACAACACCCAAGTGGAGTACTCAATTATACTCCACTGTAGCCATGGTATTGGCTAAGGTGGGGGGGGCCAGCTGATGTGCATGTAATTAACTACTTAGGAACACCAATTGGTCATCGAGATAGCACATGTTACTGATCTGTAACTATAAAAGCTTGCCTTGTCACACATTCAGACCATCTGTATCTACATGTAGGACAGTACAAAACAGTGAAAGATGAACCAAAAATGAGTATTACACTAGTTTATAACCCCTCTGATTACTAAGATGGTATGTATAACATGTAGTATGTCTGTGTATGTAGTACCTGTACTGTAAGAATTACAGTGTAATCAATGCATATAGTGGAAATAGCTATCTTGTAGCGATGTATTGTTGAGCAGTAGTAATGCTTGTAGTATTCTATGTGTGTACTGCTGTAGGTCACACAGCACACTCCACATACACCACAAGGGATAATATGGGCTTGGAACCCACCAATTCGCTTCCAGCCACTGTCAGTGTCAGGATTGGTGCAACAAGTATGTGCTATAACAGGGGATAGAATATGTCGATATATTGTAACAGTCAACATATGTATGGGTGTATAAGTAAGATGAACATGTTAAAGGTGGGCTTACCGTGCAAATATGGTGTGCATTGTGGGATATTGTACCAATAACTGTGTAATGTACAGTATTCTAGGCAGATCTGTATTCTATTCTACATAGCAGTTCTGTTATGTTATGCAAACAGTAGCTATGTCTATTGGCAATTACAATACTCAAAGACAGGATACATAGCATTAGTATTCATCTGACAGGTTAGCAGCATAATAGCAAAGATAATTGGAAGAGCCAGGTAACTATCCATGCACATAACACATGTAATATCCACCTCTCTACTATCATTTGCAAGCAATAACAGCTGTGCATGTGTATTATGGAAATGTGTAGTGACCCTTGTTACAGGGCTGGGCCAAATGGCTATGTGCACACCTACATAGAGTGGATATTGAGAGTACAGACACACTGGTTGAACTACCAGGTTTGTGTAGCCCAACCTCTCATTGCCAACTTAACAGCCGCCTGCACATACTGTATGTAAGGTAGGGCAAAGCACCGGTAATGAAACAGGTTGCATATCATCTTTAACTTCAGTGTAACATCTGCAGTAGGAGTGTAAGATGTAGGAGACAGCTGCCCATGTGTAACACTATCTGATTATATCTTGATCATGTTGATAGTGGCATCAGAGCCTATTGATACATGACTCTGTTTGGAGAATGGGTGTCTGTGCCCAACAGAGCTCATGGTCCTGGTGGATATGTGAGTATATATCCAGAGAAGGAAACAGACCTGTAGACACTTGCATCATCTGTAATCAACTAACAGGATGTGATGTGCTCCTCAGAGGAGGATTGCAGCTAAAGATAGCTACAATGTTTCCGTAATAGCCAGTGTTGTCACGTCCATAACAAATATTTGCATGTGAGCATATCTGTCTAAAACAACTTCATAGGCAATATGTAAACTAAATACAGTACTTGATATTTGTAGTACTGACTGCTCATACAGGCAGGTCCACTACTCAGCTACTGGTGTTTCCTAATGTCAGCTTTGTATATGTGGCCATCCTGGGGGAATGTAATCTCTATGCCATGTACACTGCCAGACCCACCTAACACCACGCCCCACACATTGTTTGGGATGCAGCTACAGGGGTAAGCTGGAAGGCAGCCCAGTCTACAGACATGACTGGACAGTCATGAGGTGTAGGTTAACACATGCAGTTCATCAACACAACCAACACATACCCTTACCAGAACACAGTAAGGACACCCACGCACACTCTACCGGAAATCACACACATTCACAGATGTGTCTAAGTATCTGACCAAACAAGTGGCCCCCCAAGCAGGAAGAGACAGACACCGAAATACACAAACTGTATGACATAGTTTGCATAATTGTGCCACACCTCAGAACACATGCCTGGAAACATGCCCAACAGTACTCATTTGTGAATGCAAACTCTAGCACTATGTTACACACTGACCTATACGAGGGCATACAGCTGCCAGTCTGCCATGATTAGCCACATACTCATACACTCAGACCACACTCAGACCACCTTTTGAACTATACACATCGCTCTGGCATATTCCATGTTGTTGTGCAGGACCTGTGATGCAGTAGCCTGGACTGCATGAAAACACATGTAGGAACTGTCAGGTCTTATAGCCCATGCAGGTATGTCCTAAGGCCTGGGTAGCATTCTGCCATTGGCCAGAATGATACTGCAGTACAGAGACAAAATGATTGTATTCCACAATTATCTTATTATGTTTGGGGCTTTTCCCCTCGGGTCTCCACTGAAAAAGGGTAATTCTTACCCAGCTGGACCAACCCGGTTAACAAATGCAAATAAATAAATAAATAAATCTGGTGTAGTGGTGCATGTCACAGGGTATCCAGTATCTGTCATCCTGGGATAACATGGTTGACAGACCATGATGCTTTGCAAGACAAGGCCTGCACCTGTCACCCCTGGGAATCTGGATACTGCCTATGGCTCATGTTTCCCCTATAGTGCCTTCATCATGCACGGTTCAAGTGAGGGTCCACTGCTGTTATAGGGACAGCCAAGCAATAAACTGTGAGTCTCGCTACACAATGATACATGTCAGAAACACTATACGGACACACATATGTTAATCCCTAACATGGAGAACATATCTGTGCAGTGACTGAGACATGTTTCAATGCTCCGGACAGCACAACTGCATGACCATGTTATGACACATTCCTCACCTCTTGCCCATTATCCTTTATTGGAACACACGAACCGCAGGTGTGTCCATATTCCTGAAGGATATGTACACCCCCACGCTAATTGCACTTGCATAACATCAGATGCATTATGCTGAGCAACTACCTTTGTGCCAAAGTGGAATTCAAAATGCACCTTGAGACAGATCACCCATCACGCAGCAGACTTCCCAACTGCCATAATGTGCTGTAATGGGGACGATTAGGTCTTAGACAGAACCATAATAATGGCTACTCTGAACTATTCCATTATGAACTGGGAAGACTCCTCATGTACCAACACCTGCGCTCAATGCATGTTGGATTCCATCGACCCCACTGACCTGGATCACAGTAGTCATGCAAACAGGGCTAACAGTATGCTACACATAGTCTCCAATGCCAATGTTATGTTTCCTAAGAGCAAAGTGGTAAGTGCCATGGCACCCATGCAGATGGACAATGCATGTGCAAATGCTGAATCCTACACAAATTAACCTTAAGCAGTCACATATGTGCAGTGATTGTGCCACTGAAACAGAATCAGGATTCAACCCAACACAAACAAGTAGGCAAACTGGTGGTACCATGCTTTAAACTGTACCACAGAAGGTAATAACTGTTACAAGAGTGAACACACATGAGTGTAGGTGATTCCTGGTCAGCCTCAGCAAGATGCAGATACACCATATAAAACCAGGCAAAGCTACTGTGAAACTAATCAGCCATATATTATGAGGCCAAGCAGAGAGCATTCTATAGCTGTGTCATTAATTGTAATGGCAACAACAAGACCTGCTGTGCTGCACAGCACTATGGCATGGGAAGTACTGTACCTACAGAAATAGCACCCTTTCATCCAGATAGGGTCTCGGAGAACCTAAACCCACTCCCACCTCCCCCCACCCCCAATAGGTACACTTAGTAATATATCCATGTACACTACAGGGCCCCATGTACTAACGACTATGCAGGTACAAGCTGCACTCTCTAAAGCCATACATACAGCTTTCATGGGACCTGTCAACATCCCAGGGTGTATCCTACACAAATGTAAGAACATTCTGCTATCCACATACACATCATGTTCAATCATAGTTCCATGTCAGGCTGTGTACATACCGAATGGTGCACAGCAACAGTTATTACACCCCACAAAGGGGAGACACCATTGATAATGGGACATAGTGCACAACTACTCTGCTGAGTCTGGTCTGTACGGCCATGAACCATGGTCAACGCAATTGATGTACTCGGTACAGATGTAGATGACAGTAGGGTTGATTCACACTGCATATCATGACCTTGTCAGATTGTAGGACACCATCACCCATACTGTGTTCCAGCTAGACTCAGTAAACTAGGTGTATATTCCTATGTCACAGGAGTGGTTGGCAACTGGACTGCTGGCAGAACCCACACTACAGAAGGTGTCTGATGAATACATGCACATCAAACCAGTGCCACCCACAGTAATATAGGGGTCATTCCTGGTACTCCCCCTCTTTGTTATCTATACCACATACACTAACACAGAAGGCATCAGCCTATTGATGTTTGCAAATGACTTGGAACTAGGAGCAATAGTTGACTCATTGTCTGCTGCGTTCAACATACAGAAGGGCCTTAGTGTGTCAGATATGTGGTGTGTGATGTATGGCCACAATCTGACAGCTAAGTATTGCATTGTCATCCCCTATGTTGCAAATCCTGTACCCATTAACTACCACCTAGGCAGCAGTCAACGTAATGGTAACTGTGTGTATGGGATGCAGCTAGACAGTACTTCCCTTTGATAGTTACGTCACCACAAAAGACAGGTAGTCGTATGTGGCACCCCTAATCATGACAGGGTGCCATCCAGGAATATAGAGATAACTGCTCAGCCATACTCAACACCCATGTGACCCATAATAGATCACATATTTCCTCTAAGGGTAATTGCCCATGTGTAGATGGCCTACATTGCTCTTCACAATCCCTAGCTACAATATGTAGCACACAGCCTACCCTGAATAAAGCCATGTCCAACCCAGAGGTGTTGGACATGTTACACTTAACACATCCTGAGCCCAAATAAACACATACATCATGGACATCCACCTTTCTAGTACAAGGATCACAATATGCCGAACAGATCCCTGTCCCATACACTTAACATACTCTTGCCATACTATGCATCCCTGTCTAGCGAAGCTGCACATTGCCCCTCTCTGTGACATGGTGTAATGACCGCATGCCAAATATATCAGTAACCATGTGTATCAGTTCTGTGGCACTGCTTGAACTGGCCACTGAAACTTACCTGTCTGTTGCCTACAGCTAAGTAACCTGTCTGCCTAGTCTCATAAATGGCTCAGGGCATATAGCCTACTAGATCGCTATGACCATACATGCTATAGTTGATATCCAACCCTACAAATACCATCAGGCTAGCTATTGTCCCATGTGTTACACATGTGCAACACAGGCAATACATGGCAGGATGTTACACAGCTGTACAGTGCCATGTAGATGTATATGGCAAAACACATACATGCGTGCAAGTCTGCAGGGTCACAGGTCATGTCCCCAATGGCTATGTATGGCTATATATGTAGCATATACACAGCATTAAGGTCCATTGCATTAATGTGAACATATCCAGGCATGTGCTGATATGTAAAGACACCGCTACAGGCAAACAGACATGCCCACGTCAAGACAACATCCACATGGTGTATGAGCAATGTCATCACATAACACACACATATATGGCGAAACCATCACATCACCAGAAGGTGTCAAATGTGTGTGACTTATACATGCCAGTGGTGTTAGTGTCATGTAGATTTACAAAGACATATTTGTAATCTTAACAAATGTGATACACATGTATGTTCAGCTGTACTGCTGTACTTCTCTGTCAGTTACTGTGACCTGTCTCCATCGTTATGTCTTCCAGGTATGCCACATAGCAGAATGCCACTGTACAGCTGCTTGAAAGATGAGGTCCTCATCCCATACCTCCTTGACAATTACACGATGCTCTTCAGCCATGTGCCACAGGATGCACAGCAGCGGGATGCCCTGTGGGAGAAACTCTGCAGGAGGGTAAATGATGTTGGTGGTCAGAATCGCACCTATCAGCAGGTGCGCTGACACTGCACTGACCTGATAAGATGGGTGAAACAGCGTGCTAATGCAATCGCCAGGGAACAAGGTGCAACAGGTGTGGGTCCACTCCCCCAGCCCCCACTCACATGTACCGAGGCGCTACTGGCCAACCTGGGGACACCTGCAGACCTCCATCCACAAACTTGAGCTGGTATTGTGAAGGTGGGTGTCTCTCAACCACCGAGCCTGGAGTTGCCTGGTAAATAACTACTGCACATAAAACACAACTATATATCACATACTTACATGTGTTACTGTACAATATGTAATGTAACATCATATGCAAGGCATGTATGCACACATGCCACATACTATAGTCTGCTACTCTATGTATGCACAGATGTGCATACTCCATAGTATAGTGTATTATACTGGCTTATGTGGTAACATGGACATTGCACCCTGTAGATATCACACAGGTGTGGAAAATGATCTTACTACTGTGACACTCCTGTGGTACCTCTGGCGTTTTGCAGCAACAGCAGCCTGTGTCAGGTGAGATTGTTATTATTTACCAGGCTTGATAATGCACAGAACATATTAATTGCATGCTATCTGCCATAACACACGTACACATAATGTATGTGGTCCTGTTAATGGACACTGGTCAGACCTGCAATGCATCACACTGTTTACCTATGTGAAACAATTGAAGACTATATGAAGCACCTACACTAAACCTTCCAAACTGTCATTGCCAGATGTGTGGACAACAGGGAATACAATGGTGGAGGTGTGTTCCACTGTAGGGACATATACTACATATCAGCATTACACATGTTGGAAATACGAACAGTACTGTACAGAGAGCATATGTGTGCACACACTAAATGTGTTGGAGCTGGAGTATGCCCGGCCCACAGGATACACCCTTGTGGAGTATATCCTTGCTATGAATGTCATACAATGTCATGTGCTATCAGACATGTCCATGACATGTAGTGGGCTGACTGCAACACTGCTCAACTATCCTGCAAAACATGTCTCACATCCCATACATACCACCCTTTGTCTGCATAAACCTGTCCTCAGTGGAGCATATGACATCTATGGGTGTATGTCATATGGGATAACACTGACATATGAAATAAGATGGCCATCACAACCATTGGACTGAACATGTGTGCACATGGCCATGGAGGATGGTCAGAGACATGAAGCAACACACACAGTAGAAGTAATGTACATATGTGTACACCCTGTTGTACATTGGCTCGACACAATACAACTATGGCCTTTGTGTAATGGTGATATTGCAGATGTGAAACACTAAACATCATACAGGCCTGTGCACAGCTTGTGTAGGCATAACATGAAACCACCACATAACATGTCTCAAACATCTGGAGTGTGTCACGACATGGAAGCATTCACCTATACAGTATCCAAATACATACATGTGTTGCACAACATACACATACATCCACATCAAGCCACAGAGACAGTACATTCACCTTGCTGGTGTTAGACATCACTGTCATGCCTGCTCCTCATGTGTGTGAGGTACACAGATGGCATGTGAGACATAGAGTACTTGTAAGTTAGCCACGTGTGGGCATAGTTGCCAGATATCAGTAATATGGTTGCAGATGTGCAGGGGTGATATCCATATACACTTCTGTGACCTGTGTCACACATTCCACATTAGGGTTTATTGTGTATACACTTCGGTGACGTGGGTCACATTCCCCATTAGATATGTATTGTATGTAAATATAGTCATGGCTATGAACTGTGTCAGTAGCTCACACTGTATAGCAATTGTGAAGCCACATGATGCCCTGCAATGGCTATGCACATCAGCACAATGTGCAGTATGTCCCTGCATATTTGTAGGGTGGACAGACAACATTGCATCAGCTGAAGGCCCATGTTAGTATAACATGTCCCTGCGCTGGGACACCATTACCATACTGTAGATTGGAAAGGACACCATTATGTTACACATGTCATTCAACAAGTCAGCAGAAGACATGTCATACTACATGTGATTGGCAAGGTCATATGCCACACAGCAGGCCAGTGTACTGTAAACCTGTGCTGGTCTGTGGCACCATTGCAAAGTAGGGACAGCCATGTCAAACATGTGTGTACAGCCACATGCACAATATCTACACTCAGCTAAGGGGTAGGCGGAATAATGTTGAACAGACATGCACTGCTTTGGGGAGATATGCAAGCTAGGGCTCAGGCAAACATAGTATGCAGTCGACATACCCTACTGCTCATGTCCTCACACATAGGGGTGGTGGCCAACACAAAGCATCAGTGACAGATGTACAAAAATCAGCAATGGTCTGTTAACATGTGGTGTATGTTGCACACACCACGGCAGTGCAAAACTGCATGCATTGTGTTGCAGGTATGGGGCATAGGCTACTAACACAAATGGTGCAACACAGGTATGTATGCTAACCACCACTATAATTATGTAAGGTGCATGCAGTCTGATATAACACATGCATGCTGTTGTGTACAACTCAGGGATGTATGATAACTACCACTATAATTGCCTAAGCTGAAACTATAATTGTCTAAGCTGAATGCCATCTGCCATATTACCTGCATGTAGCGTGTGTGTCTGTGTGTGTCTATGTATGTGTCAGTGTGTGTGTGTCAGTGTGTGTCTGTGTGTGTGTGTGTGTGTGTGTGTGTGTCTGTGTGTGTCTCTGTGTATCTCTGTGTGTCTGTCTGTGTGTGCTGTGTATGTCTGTGTGTGTGTGTGTGTGTGTCTCTGTGTGTCTGTTTGTGCTGTGTGTGTCTGTGTGTGTGTCTGTCTGTGTGTGTGTGTCTGTGTGTGTGTGTCTCTGTCTGTCTGTGTGTGTCTGGTATAACTTGTAATGTACAGTTCTTGTCTTCCCCTCACAAGTGTTGATGTAGGTGCGTTGCCCTCCTGCGGTCCACCTGATGTTAGTGTCCCCACAGACTCTAGCAGTGATGGTGATAGTATGATTGAGGCACAGGCAGGGTTGTCAGGGGCTGAATCTGTGCCACTGGTTGCCATTCCACCTGTCTCCCCCTCATCCTTCCACACAGTTCCCCTGCCTGCACATACCCCATCACCACCGGCCATAGAGGAAGGACAGTTGGTGGGTGGGAGCATGCAACAGGGAAGTGTGGTGACTATGGAAGGTGTGCCTGCACACCATGATCCCAGTCAACAGACTGGTGATGTCCCATACAGGCATGTGCCCAGAGCTGCTAGTAGGAGGACCACTGGCCAATATGCCCATGCGAGACCAAGCACATCAGCTGGAGTCATCAGACACATGTTTTGGGCTGTAACGGAGGCACAGGCACATGCTGAATGGCATAACAGAGAAGGTCTGAGGCTTCAGAGGGCTGCTGTCCATTCATTAACTGACAACATCCAGGCACTTGCAAATGCTCACCATCATCTTGCAGATGTTTTGGATAGACGATTGGGTGACATGGTGGGAGTCCTTGACCATGGCATGTAAATCCTCGAGCGTGGAATATCTGTGCTGGAACATCTGGAGGGAGTGAGGTGTCGGGCACATGGAGGTAGGTCAGCTACAGCACCTGTTGAAGGTCTACGTGAACATGCTACTGCACATGCCCGCTCCCATAGTGGCTCTAGCAGCAGCAGTGCAGCTGGTGTTGTGCAGTCCACACCAGGCCACATGCATGTGGTCCTGGAAGTCCTAACAGGGGATTCCAGTGGACATGTGTCATCAGACAGTACCCAACCTGGACCTCTGCCTGGTAGTGCCCATGCAACCTCTGGCAGCGCAGGTCACGTGGCCATGGCCAGACACCGTGAACTGTGAAACCTGTCTTGTACAGTCTGCAGCTGTAAGTATTACCCCTGTGAAGGCCAGCCACATGCCAGACCTGTGTGCATGCATACACACACACACACACTGGAAACAAATGTAGGGCACCTCAACACACACACGCACATAACATCCACACACACCCAATGATATCACAGGCCCTAACACATACGCATGATGTCATCCAATGGCACAGCCTAGGCCTCTGGCAAACATTATCACCTTGTGCATATGATGATGCCTGTGCCGCATTCCCTGTCATCCACACCATCGGTGCAGGGACATGTTCATATGGTCTGTTGCACAGGGTAAACATACTAGGTAGACAATTGTAGATTAATATAGTTGAGTAGCGTTGACAGGCAGCAGACATACCATGTATTGCAGTTTTAGAATGCATTTTGTACGTTTGACAATATGTATCATGTGTAACAACACTAACAGCATGTTGATCTTGACATTCTGCCTTCCTCTTTCAGGTGTAGTTGCATGTGCCAGGGAATGTTGGTGTTTGCGGGAGTCCCATATGTACATGTTGACTACCCACAGGTCAGTATGACAATACCTGCATGCACTTTGTAGCTTCCACATCACAGTTATATTCTCCTATGTTTCAATTATGTTTACTGTTCTAATGATCCAAGAGCATGATAGCTGTGTAGTAAGCTACTGTGTTCAGAGCCGTCACATCCATAGTGGGTGACATCACAGGTATAGTTACCTGAAGCGCAGAGTGGGTAAAAGAGTAGCATGCCAGATGACAAGGGTAAAGGCCAGTGGAAATAGTGGCTTCTCATTGGGAAGCAGTAATACCCACTGCCATGACTGCATGCAAACATAGACACACTCACACACTCAGGGATCCACAGGCACAGTAACACACACTCTGACACATACACACACACACACACACACACACACACACACACACACACACACACACACACACACACACACACACACACACAGTTGCCAGTGTTCGGATGAGAACCCCTGCCTATGTGCATATCATCATTATAGTACTACGCAATTACAAAACACGCCACAGAGATTACACATGTACAGATAGCTGGAATGGCCTAAGATCGAGCACATCGACAGGGATACTACAGTGCAGTGAGTGTATGTGGGGAGGGAGGTCCATCAGTAGGCTATGTAACAACAGGTCACACCTCAGGGTGTATATGTTAACAGGAAGTTAGTATGCCTGTCTACGACTGATGATATCAACAGTGATGCTAGATTGCTTTGAGTGGATGGAGGAGGGGCATTAACATTTCACTATGGTAAAATACAGCCTCACTCTAGTAACCGGACAGCTATACACACACACACACACACACACACACACACACACACACACACACACACACACACACACACACTGGCATTCATAATGATATACACCTATGTCACACATACAGACACTTTACATGTGTGAGGTTTAACCACCTGCCTATGCTTTTCTTTCTACACTTCACTCTGTACTAGTGTCAACAACAGTGTTCAGGAGAGTGATAACATGTGGGATGTATTCCCAACCCTACGTGAAATATATGGATACACACGTGCCAGTACTGTGAATCAAACACCTACCTATCTCGTGATAGGTACTACAGAAGTACAGCACTATCACATCCAGTACAATGCTTACTGACTCTTTCCTTTGACAACTGTCCTAATATATGCACAATATATGCACATGGGAAGTACTAGATGGGTTGCAAACTGGCTCAAGGACAGAACCCACATGGTTAGAATTGCTGGAGCCATGTCAAACTCCAAACCAGTTACAAGTGGCGTCCCACAAGGCTCAGTCCTGGGACCTCTCTTGTTCGGTATATATTTCTCGGAGGTACAGGCCAAATCGGAAGGACTGTGGCTGACCAAGTTCGCAGATGACTGCAAACTGGGTGCCATAATCAACTCTCCAGCCGACACAAGCATCCTCCAAAAGGGCCTCATAGAAACAAACAACTGGTGCCAGAGCCATGGCCTCAAGCTAAACGCCAAAAAGTGTATAGTCATCCCCTTTGGCAAAAACAAAGTGCCCACAAATTACCACATAGGTGGTAATCCATTAAGTACAGAAGAAGTAATTAGGGACCTGGGGACCCAAGTTGATAGCAATCTCTCATCTGACAACCACGTGGCCAAAGTGGTTAGAAGAACATTTTATATAGCCCACCTAATCATGAAGGGATTCACATCTAGATCAGGGCAGGTCATCGTGCCTCTTTACTCATCCCTCATCAGGCCCATAATTGAGTACAATGCCTTTTGGGATGTACCTTACCAGACACCTGCAGCAACTGGAAAGACCCCAAAAGTACCTCACCAAGAGGATCAAAGGGCTCAAACAGATGCCATATGCTGCCGGTTAAAGAAACTCCAGCTCTACTCAGTGGCATACCACCTGCTCAGAGGCGATCTGTGCCTGACGTATAAAGCCATGTCCAACCCGGAATTAATGGACATGCTGCACCTCAGAAAATCCAAATCCCATCGAGCTACGCTCGAGAGACTTGAACCTCAGCACTGAAATAAATAGGACATGCTGGAGGGACAGATTCATAACCCAGAGGCTCCCTTCACTCTGGAATAAAATCCCAGTCCAGGTTAGGCAGAGTCCCTCATTGACTCTCTTCAAGAGGAATCTTGATGAGTGGATGGGAGATCATAGGTTTACCCCGGGTATCACTTCTGTGTCACTGTTAGACAGAGGCACAGTATACTAACCTCGAAAAAGGGCATAGCAAAATTAATTTAAAATGGGTGGCGAAAGCCAAACACACTCTGGCTAGGCTTATAAATGCCCTAAGGCAGATAGCCTAGTATGAACCTATGAACCTATGAACCTATTACTGTTACAGGTGTCATGAGGTTTGCCTTCAGTGTCACCCTTACAGCATTCTAAATTGTCTGTCTTCCACTTCAGTTAACAAAACCTGACGTTAGCAGGTACACAAGTTATTGTAGGACTGGTTGTAACACACCAGTGAGCTGTCCTTAGTATTCATTCATCTGCAAAGAAGCCCCACCACTTAGTAGCCAAGTCCAAACATCTGTCCATACCTCATGTATGGCTTACTGTACTTAGAGTATATCACCATATACAGTTGGCAATGTTGAGGCTGTATTGCAACAGCATGATGTACTAAGACAACAGTCAACTTCAGACATCAGACACTGCACACACATGGAATCTACACAAACAGCAATACATGTACACATATGCGGTCTACATCAGTACATGCACTAGCAGGTCAAGAGGATACATTCCACACCTTTCCCACACCATGTTTGAAACTTAGCCGAACATTACACCATAATGGATGTTATATTCATGCACTGGTAGGACACCATCACTTTCACTGAGTAGCCAAGTGTACATATATTACAACAGCACATAGTGTGACGCACACAGCATTATTCCATGTCATGCTCCTACAAACTGTTACTTGACAGTGCCATGGTGAAGCCAGGGCACTGTAATGGTCAACAGTGAGCACATCATATTTTCCACACACACCTCATGTGTACTGGAAGAGTGCCAGCAATGTGCTCTGTTAGAGCTAGGCAGTACACTCATTCAAGCATGTGCGAGGTCTGTGGCTTGTAAACATCTCACCCCAGCATGTACTGGCTATTGTGGTACAAAGGCTAATGTCCAGACAACACACAGCATGCATGGCTTGCAATTGTTGACATGGAGTATATGCAGTAGCTGTGACCACACATGGCTGTACATGTCATGAACATATCACCTGTGACTACTCAGGAACATACAGAGCAGAGCTGGATTTCCCTGAGTCTGTCAATACAGGCCTTGTGTAGGTCCTATGGTCCTGTTATTTGGGTATGGTTGTAGGCATTGCATTAGGTGGACATGTCTAAAGACATACATGCCACATGGGGTGTTGTATGATATGATAGGTGTCATAGGTGACTAGCAGAGAGGGGATATTACCTCTGTCAACATAGATATCGAACCTTATGTACTGTTAGCATGCTATCTGCCATGTGCATGTGTGTACTGACTGTAGCCACCTGTATGTAGAAAGGTAAACAAAAGCTATGGTAATGTAATTTATGTTGTATGAGTGTGGGATGTACATATCCAGGGCAGGTATGGTTAGGTCATATCCAACCATGAGGGTGTTGTTTACTGGTGTACAGCAACAGTTGACCATGTTAATGCTGACAACATCCGAGGGACCCTGGCATGTGTACAACTGAGCTGGTTACAAACAGTGGTGTTACTGCATTGCATAACACATTATGCATCTGTGTCTGTACATGGGTTCTTTCCACAGTTGATGTAGGCCTAGGTACAGTCCACCAATCAAGGGTTATCTGATGGTCTACCATACTATGTCATACCACATATAGATGTGTGTTGGTAGTCTGGGAACAAAGTGGTGGATGTATATGAGGATACAACCTAGAATGCAGCATTTGCCACTGTCACCTGTACCTGACTCATCTGTGATGTGTTATGTTGTAGTGGTGGTCTTTACATGTGAGTAGCCTTTATGAATATGTGTACACCACCACCTGGAATGGTCCATACCACTGTTATGGCCCACATGTCTGGATCTGAGTTATATGGTGGCAGAGCAATTGTGTACTACAGAGCATTCAGCCAGGTGTTCCTCACTGCACAGATGTCAGAATTCCTCATTGTAGGTTCTACATTGAGAAAATGGATTACTAAATCCACACATCTAGCACGGGTTAGCATAAGCATCCAATGCAATTGTCATGTTGGTGTCAGGGTGTTACTTCTGTGTGTAGGACACTTGCCTTGGAATGCGGCTATATGGGTAAATGCAAACTAGGTATTATCCACACACATGTGTAACATTGATGCATGTGCTCTGTGTTGAAGGCTCGTCGTTCGGTCATGACAGCCCGGAATGACAGACACTGGACAACCTCATAATAACAGCAGGACACTGGCTCATTGTTTTGGTCTAGCAATTGCCACCCATGCCATGACATCACTGCAAGTGGCATTAATGTGCTTTGCAGCAAATGCCCCATGTAAGATGAAGGACAGCGGCAGAACTTGTGTATATGACCAATGTGAGATATACTTAGGGTAGCAGTCCTGCTAATAATGACAGCTACTAATACAGCTGGGAGAGGTCATCTTGACACCTGCACCTTGGTACCATTACACAAGGTAGCTCACACATTATGCTTGCACATGCCACTGTTCCACGTATAATGCCACTGTCCACAACCTGCTATCAATGTATGCCTTTCAGGGCAGCAAGGTATGTGACACATGGTGTAGGTAGCATCCGCTTGTGCGACCCAGGTAACCTATTGTCTGTCACATCCACACATGCATGAATGTGTATACATAACAAATATATGTCAGTACTTCATGTACATGTATGCATCTGTATCACGCAGCACA